>NC_064617.1:166088382-166398937 GCF_023898315.1 Schistocerca nitens | reverse complement strand
CTCACGAGGTTGGTAGAGCACTTGCCCGAGAAAGACAAAGGTCCCGAGTTCGAGTCTCGGTCCGGCACACGGTTTTAATCCGCCAAAATGTTTCATATCAGCGCACACTCCGCTGCAGAGTAAAAATCTCATTCTGGAAATTGAAGAAAAGTTTGAAAACTGAAGCCATTCTTCCACAAAAAAAAAAAAATTAAAAACGTGTAGTTTGTACATATTACTAGTCACAGAAAGGTATGGATTAAATAAAACATGTATACATGTAAATGAAGATATGCAAGATCACAAAATGAAACTTTTCCGGCTGGAGATATTGCTCCGCACTTCACAAATACGAACGCTTTTTCCGTAATGTGGTATCTGATGCGATCTGATTTACGAATACAATAGGTCTCTGTTGCTTCCAGATACCATGTACTCAACTGTATGACAGTTCTAAAGCTAACCTTCCTTGAGTATTAATTAAGAGCACGTGCATGTACATACACGCACTTATACCCACAGAAATCGATGTTATCTCACTTTCACTAGAGAGAACCATTGGAGGAATTAGATATGAAACTGTTATTCTAATTCAGTATGTTTAGGGGCATATACAACACAAACTGAGTGAAAACATTTTCCTCTAATTTGTGCCTTTATGAACGAATAATAGAAGGAAATTCATTTTATTCCTTTCCCACTCCTTTCACAATCTGAACTCCTAACAATTTACCAGTCACCAACCGTCATAGGTGATCTGATAAATTTAGGTACTAACATTCTTCAGCTATATTGTTTATCTGTGTAATGTCTCTCTTTCCCTTACACATTTGCAGTATCATCTGTCATATTAATTCAAATCTTCAAATCACAGTGCGATCCATTCTGGCGTACCCCCCAGTTTGATCGAATTTGGTGGAAGAGAACATAGCTTTAATGTACACTGGATCTCAAACTGATTACAACGCCTACTGAGGAAAGAAATGAAGATGTATTTATATATAAATGTCCGAATAATTTCAACATAATTATCTAAACTATTAATCAGTCCTTGAGCCCATGTATACATCGTCAGTAAGGCTCAACACAGTTCAGTATGGAATTGCAAAAGTTTATAATCGACTTTTGGAATGTTTTGCATTTTTATGACCATATAAGTGCTTATTTCTTGGTAACTCCATTGATAAATCTTTAGCTGGAACAGCGACTCATATAATCATGTACGTGCTTCACCAAGATGTGGGGCGACTCTCCTCGGAACAGTTTATTAATTTACTTACTTTACAATCATCATATTCTTCATCATTATCATCATCACAAGTCCTTGCAGGCAATGCTGAGTGTCGTGACCCCACGAACCAAGCGTCTCCATCCGAGATGGTTACCAGCGTCTCTTATAGCCTTCAAAGAAGTAGGCCAGAGGGTCTCTTCAGATGATCAGTCCAACTGTTCCCTGTTCTTCCCCTCGGTCTCTTGTCCTATATCTTATTTTCCATAATTATTTTCTCTAGGTAGTTTCACATCTTATTACCATAAGGCCAAGGAACTACACTTTTTTTTTCACACGAGAAGAAAAGCGCATGGAGATACTGAGTAGCTCAATAATGGATACGTTTCTTTTTCTTTTAGTCCATTTTATACGTAGAATCGTGTGGCAGCACCAAAGCTCAATTACATCGATCCTCTGTCTCCGGCATTAAAGGCCCGTGCCTCGCATCCATAAAAGAAGACGCAAAACACGAGTGTTTCAACATGCCGCTCCTTTGTGGTGTTCATTATCGCTCTTTTCTGCCAGCTCTCGGTGAGCTTCTTCATAGCCACTCGATATAGCGTGAAACAGGTTCTTATCTCATCTTAACAGTTTCGTGTGTCAGGAAGGCTGACTGAAGATAGACGAAAGAATGCACGACTTCCTGTTCCCTTAATCGATCTGTGAGGTAAACCTGTACTCCTTGATCAGTTATCATAACTTTGGACTCGTTGAGATTGAGGTCCAGTCCGTATGAAAGACTAGTGTCTTGTACCTCCGTTAATAGCTCAGCAAACTCTTATCCGCTGTTGGCTAAAAGGGCGGGTCATGAGCAAACCGCAGGTTGGCAATAGTTCTACCACCAACTGAAATGTCTTTAGTCCAACCGTCAGGAGCACTCCTAATGACGTGTTCTGCATAGATGTTGTACAGTGGGGAAGACAGAACATAACTCTGTCTGACACCACTCGCTGCACTGAAGAAATCAGACATGATAGCACTTGTCTTCACAGCTGTGATGAGATTATTGTATAGACTTCTGATCAGTGCTATTAAGTGTGGTTGAACAGCGATTTGTGCAAACATCTGCCTCAACTATTTCCAGGTAACCCACAGTTAACGAAGCAAACGAGGATGGGAATACTGAAGATTCGCAATTTCTCGATTATTTGTCATATGCTGGGAATCTATTTAGTTTAGTAAGTAAGTTATTTACTTACTTATTTTTAATTCAGTGGTGGCGCTTCGTGTGTCGACAGGTGGTGACGCTACCGCTATCCAGTAATAAAGTGGAGATCGGCACTGTGGTGACCATTTTAGGATGGGGCAAGGCAGGTCCAAATGAATACAGCCCGCCGAAGTTGAGGAAGATGGAAATGATTGTAGACAACTATACGAGGTGCGTGCCAGGAGCCGGCTTCGTCGTCACCGAGCCGGAAGCCATTATTTGTGCACGCCCAAAGACTGCAGGCACGGACGTGTGCAATGGCGATAGCGGGGGACCGCTGACCTACGGTGACCGGCAGATAGGCATCATCAGCCGTGCCAGTTGCACTGGTGTTTTGCAGGCTGTGGTTATGTTCACTAATGTCTCTTACTTTCGTGACTGGATCGATGACGAGACTAAGTAGTGACAGAAGAGCAAGTTATTTTTCTTCTTCTATTGGAAGGAGTCTCTTCAGGATTCCATAAAACTTTGCGGAAGAACATTGCATGTTCTCAATTACTCTTCCTCGAAGACCTGCGGTATGTTAACAACAAAAATTTTGAGCTTATTAAAACCAGTGTCGTATAAAATTGTTCTTCATCCTACATTGGTAGGAGCAAATGTTGTATTCTGTTAAGTTGGAAGAGATGTAATATGGATTTTGAAGCCAAATATACGATCCAGAAACACTGTTCAAATTTCTTATCACTCTGCCCTAACTATGAGAGTCTACTATACGTACTTCGACATAGTCCGTTGTAAATAAACCTGTATGTAACAGCTACGAAACAGAAACAAACTGTGATAAACATATGTGATGACATTAACTGAAACATTACATTTTATTAGAGGGATAGTAGAGGTAATACGTGTCAAATATGACGTCCGGTATACTGCATTTCTCTCTCTACAGGGTGAAAAGAAGTCTAAAATTGGCGGTGCAAAAATACTGAGGTGTGGTGACCGTATCATCGGGAAAAGCTCAGTACAGTGTCGCTTTGAAACTCCCAAAATACATTCAGTAAAACAAATCGAGGTGGACATCGACCAACTCCTCACTGGTAATCCTGTGTCTCACTTTTAGCATACAAGTAACCACTTGGAATTTAAACCCGTACAGAACTGAGCATTCCTCATTTCTCACTAGAGGGCGAGCAGTATGGTGAAAAGTACTTTTGTCAACAGACAGCATCGCGAGGGAATGAATGAAATGTACTTCAAAACGCGACACACAGCTCATGCCGTCGACGTCTTTACGCACAGACGCTTTCACTGCAATACAGATATCAAAATTAGTAGCAATAAGAAAGCAAACGAAATGCAAATGTGCTGTAATAACAAACTGTAGACCATGGTACCCTTACGAGAAAATCTCCTGTCAATATCTGTCAACTGCTAGTGAAATTTGCTAACTGGGATGCTAGTTCACCGTGTATAAAGATTTTCACCATCTACGTTGCCAGCTGTTCCTCATCTTACATTTATTCCAGTTGTTGGTTACAAAGGTATGGAACACTGAAGTTGAACAAAGATGTTAATCCAACCAAACACCTCAGCTACTTCAAGTAATACCAATAAACGATTTAATTTCAATAACTAACGTTTTCTTAGTTTTTAACTGTTAGTGATGAGTATTCGTCAAGCACGAAAAGCAAATATTTCTCTTCCTGTTAAACAACTTTATAACATAAAAATAAGAATTCTGAGATTTATCCATTCATCTATCGGACTAGAAGTTACATGCCTTTGGTCACTGACCTCCAAATCTCTTTACAAAATCTGGCACTATTAAAATGGTACTAAAACGGGAAATTCACTCTCTACATGATATCTCAAGAAGTTATTTTCCACTTCCAACTCATTCTTATATATAATTTTCGTTCTTTTTTAGGAAATGTACTAACACTTGACCTTCTAACCTGAGCAAAATTGCAGCTTCATTTCTGTTTTCATTTGTAAATGTTATTATGAATAATAAATAACTAGGTGCACTAGTAACTACGCTGAAACGTATTCAAATACACAGATATGCAAACGGGCAGAATACGGCGCTGCGGTCGGCAACTCCTGTATAAGAAAACAAGTGTCTGGCGCAGTTGTCAGATCACGTACTGCTGCTACACTGGTAGGTTATCAAGGTTTAGGGGACTTAGAACCTGGTGGTATAGTGAATGCGCGAGTGATGGCACACATCATCTCCGAGGTAGAGATTAAGTTGGGATTTTCCCGTACGACCATTTCGTGAGTGTATCATGACTATCAGGAATCCGGAAAAACATATATCTGACATCGCTGAGGCTGGATAATGATTCTGCAAGAAGGGGGCCAACGAAGACTGATGAGAATCGTTCAGCTTGACAGACGTCCACAGATTTCTGTAGATTTCAATACTGCGCCCTCAACAAGTGTCAGCCTGCGAAACATTCAACGAGTCATCATCGATAAGGGCTTTCGAAGACGAAGGCCCACTTGTGTGCCCTTGATGACTGCGCGGCAGAAAGTTTTACTCCCATCAACATCGACATTGGCCTGTTAATGACGGAAACATGTTGCCCAGTCGGACAAGTCTCGATTCAAATTGTATCGAGCGGATGGACGTGTTTGAGTATGGAGGCAACCTATGATCCAGTGGACTGTGCATGTCAGCTGTGGACTGTTGAAGCTGGTAGAGGCACTGTAATGGTGTGGAGCACTGCAGTTGCAGTGATGTGGGACCCATGATGCGTCTTGAGACGACTCTCACAGGTGACACGTACTTAAGAATCCTGTCTGATCAACTGCATCCATTCATGTCGATTGTGAGCAATTCCATCAGGACAACGCGACACGCGACACGTCCAGGATGGCTCCAGGAACACTCTCTGAGTTTAAACACTTCCGCAGGCCACCCAACTCCCCAGACATGAACGTTATTGAACATATCTAGGATGCCTGGCAACGTGCTGTTCAGAAGAGATCTTTACCCTCTCATACTCTTACGATCTATGGACAACCCTGCAGGGGCCATGGTGTTAGTTCCCTCCAGCACTATTTCAGATATTAGTCGAGTGCATGCCACATCGTGTTGCAGCATTCTGCGTCCTCTTGGCGGGCCCTACACGATGTTGGGCACGTGTACCAGTTTCTCTGGCTCTTCAGTGTAGTTGCCGTACATCAATAGGAGTGCACGTGTTAATGTGAGTGAAGAAAAGTAATACAACCGCTGTAATATTAAACTAGGTGCGTTAAGGGGAATCGTCGATTGGCACGGCCTTAATGGGCAGTAGAAGCTATTTGGTCAGGATGGTGGAATGTAGGAAGAGACGAATGTATCGAACTTCCACCAGGTATGATATTTACATGAAGGAGAAGTGAACATTTATATAAGAATTTTTGTGTATAAGAGAAGGATAATATGTATACTGTCTCAAGCCGAAGCAGGTAATTTCTTCACAATGAAAGTATTATCAATGTACTGGATAGGTAAGTAATGTTATGGCAAATGTTCGTGAAAGGATAAGCTTAAGTGTGCTAAATAGAGAGAAAAGTACTTTTACTTTGGACTGACGCCTTGAGGGCAGGGTTTCAAGTATTGTTCATTCATAGCCATAATATGAAACTATTCCTCTTAAACAGTGTAGGTTCTTCTCATGTCACAATTACAACAGCAATGGACCACATATATTGGAAATTATGTAAAGGATTAACTAAAATTCGATAAATCATTTGTTGAAATGTTTTTGATATGGAGCTGACAATATCATGTAATGAGATGGAAGCTATGGAGATATTTATAATAATCAATGAATACTATTATATCTTGTTATTTACCCTGTACTACTATAAATTAACTGCTCTGACAGCACATAAAATTAATAGGCAAAGTTATGTAATCAAAACGGGAAAGGATATTAATCACTGTGATCGATGACAATGATCTATCCTCCACTCAATTGAAGGAAACTATGTGGAAGTACAAGAAATCTGGAATGACAATGTGTCAATGAAAATCATATCTCTATAATGATCTGATGGAGCAATATTTACACTGTTTGACTGATATAGCTAATAAGGATTTTATTCTTTATTATTAATTAGTAAATGACATCACTATTCTTGATATATTAAGGACATTCCACTAACTGGGATTTTGTAAACGTACATAAACTGATTTAATAATTTTACAAAAATCGAAAACTAGCGAAGCACGTGGTACTTAGATTCCTGTAAATTTGTAAATAACTACGAATATTTGTGGATAGTGAGTGAATAATATTGCATCTAAATACTTACTGACATATAATTTTCTCTTTTAGCGAGTAAAAGGTTGTTTCTAAGAACTACTGGATGGTACTTACCAAATAAAGTTGTTTAATTAGTAGTTTCTACTTGTTTTATGTTATAACCAAATCAGAGAAAATGTAGACTATCATTACTAGTGTCAGATGAATAGATTTTTCCTGGTAATTTCGGGATAAAGACATTAATCTGACATGTTTAGTTAAGAACAGTGTCTGCACATACTGGTGCTTGCAGTATGTTGTTTGGCATTTTGAAAGATGTTTTACAGAAAGTCAGGAAGCAGGAAGTGAATGAATATAATTTCAGTACCACATGTGGCTAACAACGATATCAAGTATGGTGATATGTGTTCCCATCTTGGTATTGCTGAAAACGAAGTTTTAGTTCCCGAATAAGGGAAAGATATATATATATATAAGTACTGTAACATTAAATGAGAATCTAAATGGATAAACGATTAGATTGTGATTAAAACATCCATAAGAGAGGCCAAATCCTATATATAGTGCTTCATAAATAAGACAAGGAGAATAATAACCCACGAGAAGTGTCGCAAACAATAAAATATTAGAATCTATAGCTTCTAATTCGCAAACGAAATACGGCACGCGCTGTCTCACACAAAGGAAATTCGATAAGTAGGACTTTGTTTGTAAGTAAACTTGCGAATAGCGAACATTTTTTATTTAACTGATTCTGTAACAGCTTGTACACTGGCATGCGGAAGAAGAATGTTACAACGACATTTTATCCCGGTGGAAACTCTGAAAATAGCGGAACGACAAGAACACACGTTTTCTGCTTGGAGCAGCAAACAGTGCCAAATATGAACAGCTCAGATATGTATAGCAGTACATCTGTTCTGAACAGCACTCTCTCTTTTTTATTCGAAAACCAACTTCTTCCCATATTTGATTCACATTCACCTGTACTAGCACTGTGTTGATGTACCTATGTAACATAATTCGTCCACTTGCTGGAGCTGACAGTAAATAACTGGAAACACAATAAATATCAGTTGATGTTCAGCTGTGTGTGACATCTTATGGGCCTTAATTCCTAAGGTCATCAGTCAGTAAGCTTACACATTACTTAACCTAAATTATCCTGAAGACAAACACACATACCCATGGCAGACGGAGGACTCGAACCTCCGCCGGGACCTAAATATCAGCGCTTGTCATTCATTCACCTGTGTTCAAAAGTAGGTTTACTGGAACACAATGTTCAGAATATTATCTGCTACTGCAGTTAATATTTGTTGAATATGTCGGCTCTTTGCCCTAATTTGAGTCAGACGCTTTCGTTAATAAGCTTAAATGCAAATTATTACTATCGGCTAGTTGCGCTGTTTATAGGTTGCCACCAAAGATGCTCAATATGAATTACTAGGCACCCTATTCACGTTTCAGAATGAACTGGTATATTTGATTTGCGTAGCGTATACACACCGAAGTAATTCCTTCGATAGTAAGATGGTCCATTTTACATAGCACGATGTTTTGTCTGTTGAAAATTAGTTCTTTTATAATCAATGTGTAATAAACTGTTATTGTTATTATTGACAAGAGATAATCCAATACACGGTTCACTTCGCACAATACTTTGTTCGAAATCGTAGGACACTATCATTTTTATTAACGCTGTTTCTTTGATATGATTCACTACCATGAATGGGCACACTTTAGCCTGACAATAAATGCCCGAAAAAGGTATGTAATCTAAAGTCAAGTCGTGACTTGATGTTTGAATAGTAGCTTCGGCAACAACTGAAGTTCTTAAACTGTAATTAATTATACTGATGTTCAATCGATTGAGATGTTTGCTGGACGTTAGCGTTATATCAGTTCTGTAACTTCTCGTACTTTCGACAGTACATTAAACGAACAGAAATTCACTTTTAATAAGCCTGGCTTTCGGTAAAGCTAACTATTTGACGTAGTGGAGCATGAATTTAATATTCAAGATGCTACTCCAGGCGGGTGTAAAAATAAATGTGCGCAATGGAAAATACTATACGCTAAAATGAAGATTTGGCCTTGTCTGTTTATACCCTGAAGCACATCTCAGGATCTGTTAATGGATTTTAACATATAAATAACAACCTAAGTATATATGAATGATTAAGGCAACTAATATTACCAAATGATAAAACGCTGTTCCTGCTTATACAGGGTGTTACAAAAAAGTACGGCCAAACTTTCAGGAAACATTCCTCACACACAAATACAGAAAAGATGTGATGTGGACATGTGTACGGAAACGCTTAATTTCCATGTTAGAGCTAATTTTAGTTTCGTCAGTATGTACTGTACTTCCTCGATTCACCGTCAGTTCGCCCAGTTGAAGGAAGGTAATGTTGACTTCGGTGCTTGTGTTGACATGGGACTCATTGCTCTACAGTACTAGCATCAAGCACATCAGTTGGTAGCATCAACAGGTTAGTGTTCATCACGAACGTGGTTTTACAGTCAGTGCAATGTTTCCAAATGCGAAGTTGGCAGATGCCAATTTGATGTATGGATTAGGACGGGGCAATAGCCGTGGCGCGGTACGTTTGTATCGAGACAGATTTCCATAACGAAGGTGTCCCGGCAGGAAGACGTTCGAAGCAATTGATCGCCGTCTTAGGGAGCACGGAACATTCCAGCCTATGACTTCCGACTGGGGAAGACCTAGAAGACGAGGACACCTGCAATGGACGAAACAATTCTTCGTGCAGTTGACGATAACCTTAATGTCAGCGTCAGAGAAGTTGCTGCTGTACAAGGTAACGTTGATCACGTCACTGTATGGAGAGTGCTACGGGAGAACCAGTTGTTTCCGTACCATGTACAGCGTGTGCAGGCACTATCAGCAGCTGATTGGCCTCCACGGGTACACTTCTGTGAATGGTTCATCCAACAATGTGTCAATCCTCATTTCAGTGCAAATGTTCTCTTTACGGATGATGCTTCATTCCAACGTGATCAAATTGTAAATTTTCACAATCAGCATGTGTGGGCTGACGAGAATCCGCACGCATTTGTGCAATCACGTCATCAACACAGATTTTCTGTGAATGTTTGGGCAGGCATTGTTGGTGACGTCTTGATTGGGCCCCATGTTCTTCCACCTACGCTCAATGGAGCACGTTATCGTGATTTCATACGGGATACTCTACCTGTGCTACTAGAACATGTGCCTTTACAAGTACAACATGTGGTTCATGCACGATGGAGCTCCTGCACATTTCAGTCGAAGTGTTCGTACGCTTCTCAACAACAGATTCGGTGACCGATGAATTGGTAGAGGCGGACCAATTCCATGGCCTCCACGCTTTCCTCACCTCAACCCTCTTGACTATCATTTATGAGGGCATTTGAAAGCTCTTGTATACGCAATCCCGGTACCAAATGTAGAGACTCTTCGTGCTCGTATTGTGGACGGCTGTGATACAATACGCCATTCTCCAGTGCTGCATCAGCGCATCAGGGATTCCATGCGACGGAGGGTGGATGCATGTATCCTCGCTAACGGAGGACATTTTGAACATTTCCTGTAACAAAGTGTTTGAAGTCACGCTGGTACGTTATGTTGCTATGTGTTTCCATTCCATGATTAACGTGATTTGAAGAGAAGTAATAAAATGAACTCTAACATGGAAAGTAAGCGTTTCCGGACACATGTCCACATAACTTGTTTTCATTCTTTGTGTGTGAGGTATGTTTCCTGAAAGTTTGGCCGTACCTTTTTGTAACACCCTGTATATGTATTGTAGACTGAAAAAAAACTTTATATTACAAAGTTTACATTTCATAAGTAAACTTACTAATCAATTGCCAAACTCTGACCCTTATTATGACTGCGAGATCTAATTTCAATAACGCGAAACGACTGACGTCATCCACGTACCAAACACTAGAAGACAATAGTTTCAAAGATGAACTACGGTGGTGTCGAACCTCAGTAGAAATAAACTAACCACATCTGTTTAGCTTCTATAGCCCTAATAGGCCGAAGTAATTTGTGATATCACCATATGTACTGTGTCCGGTGCGTCGAAGTGATATTTATCATACTCGTCTGCAACGATAGAAGAGCTTCAGCCACAAATAAACTCTTTCATACACTAGGACGGCAGAAGGCGGTCCTCTGACTAATATACTCTAATACTGTCTTCTCCTTTTTGTGTTCTATAGACAAGAAACGCGATCTGCCAGCCATAAGGATGGAGTTCAGATAACGTCTCAACGTAAGTATAGGCAGAGGAAGTGCTCTCAATTACTGAACGCTGCCTACTCGACGACGACTTCCAACCTGGAGGTGAAGTCCAGAATCGTATAGGTTCGCAACAGTACAATGCCTAACTGTTCTAACTATTAACTCTCCTGTGAGCAAAGACAGCAAGTCCATCTGTAAAAACAAAGCTGATATCGAGCGACCATCACACACGGGCAGTCACTACGGAAAACTTCGTCTATCCACCGCTGGCCTCCCAGCAAGGCTCCACTCCCCACCATCGTAATTCCGAAAACGAATCATATTACCGAAACCATGGAATATTCTCCCTCTCTACAGATTCTTCCGAAAGTCGACCAACCATATTTTAGTCTTTTGTCGTCCAGTGGCGGATAATTTACGACTAAAAACCTATACTCGTACAATGATACGCTTCTGAGTAAAAATCTTTGGAAATAACCCAGCCTGCGTGGCTTTCGAGCTGCCGCTTCTTCGTTCCTCTCACCTGCGTCAAAGATTTGCAGAGTTCGGAAGTATTATCTGGTTATCCTTCCAGCCCCTACTACAGCAGGACAAACACCTGTGAGGGCCTTCCAGCCAGAGCTTGAGTTCTGCTTGCCGTTTCAGTTCCATTGTCTCTCCAATCTCTACTAGTATGATAACAAAGACACTCCATCACCTTTCATGCAATAAGCGTTAACAATTATTTACAAGGTGTACGTGGCAATGTCAGTCTCCTTTATGTATTCATATATACGATGTACAGACTGTCACATGATACATACATACACATAAATACATACACAAAACTAAATGTTTGTTGATCATGGCTAAGTATGTGAATGGGTGCTTGTAAGGCGCAAAATTATAGCCACCTTACAATACCCCCACCTAACGAACTATTTTGTACTAGGATGGGATAATTCTTATAGTGTTATCCCATCCAGTACAAAACCATCAATTGTCTGTACAATCAAACTAAAAAGAATACGAGGGCGAGGAACACTTGAATCATGATATGTTCTTCTGCATTCATTCATGGGTTTACTGCCACAAATTTACTTATTACATGTTTATTATAATCTGTGTACCCCTTACATTTGGAACAATGTTCCGATAAATAACAATTGGACTATATAATATCAAAAGAAATGTAACTAACATTACGAAAAATTTTAAGCTTTTTCAATAAGGGCAGTTTCCATCTTTCTTTACATTTAAGGCCCACACTGTCTGTCATTCATCCATCCCTAAGACATAGGTTGAGGCTAGAAATATTAAAGTAAAGTATCCTAATCTTCTCAAAGAGGTCATCCAATAAATTACATATGCTTTATTTATCCATTAATGTGCAAAGTAAGCAGTTACACCAATTATTCAAGAGGTTATCTATTGTTCAATACACAAATATATAAAATTCTGTGAAACATCGTGCCTAATTTTACTTGGTCATATTTATGCTCTCGGATTACATTACAAAAAAGCATCATTTTACAAACTGATTGACCAAATCCAGTGTTTCCCTAATGTGTATACTCTTTAAACATCTCCAAAATCTTATGGTCTAGAGCATTCTTTGACATATTGCATTTACATTTACTGTGACAATTAATATTTGTAATAAGAGTTTCGATCGACCACCAACTTTAACTAATGTGTTTTTTCACAGTGTGTTAAATGTAATACAAAAAAACATTAAAAAACCTATAACATCATCAACAAAGAAAATGACAAATAATAATTTTACATAAATACATACACAAATACAATTTTAGAAATACACTAATATATAAAAACAGTGAAATACATAGCATTAGCGAAGAGAATGTGTGAGACATAGTTTTAGTGAATACATACAAATATTTTTTTAAGACTACCCAGAAAAATAACTACAAAATGTTTACACAATTATAGATATCGGAAACTGTTAGTCTGTGGGTGTAACTGTGCAGTGTTCACTACATTATGCACCTTCTTTATCAAGAGTCACACACTGATTCGGATTTCACAACACGCTTTCGTCTTCATTTTTGTACTGGGATGAAAGCTTCAGTTTTTTTGTGATATTTAGGACACGAAAAGTATTTGACGTCGGACATGTTGCCGCTACAACTCAGTCTTTGGACCCTCAGGCGATTGTTGATCCCGTCAGGTAATCAGTCTCTCACGATATTACTGATGTGAAAGAATCCTCGGATTATACCGACAGGTAAGTGGGTGTATGTTTTGAAACAGCCAAATTTTCACCGAATTTGCACAGAGTATGGGGGAGGTACAGTCAGGTAGGATCGTATAGGTCACACAGAATTCTTCTGCATCAGCTAAGAGAAGTGTAATTGTATCTAGTCTTCAGTTCTTTATGTGTCTCCTGTTGCCATGTTTGTGTTCCTACTCATCTGTTCCTCATAACGCTTCTTTCTCTTGATATAACTGTCGTATTTTGGATAAGGATATCGGTAATTGTGGACAGGTAGGTTATCAGTTTGGTGACACTATACAATTGAACTTGAGTCGTTGTGTGACTCATATTTCTCAGAAGTCAGTGCCAGATGACTGACTGCTATATGTTGTTATCAGCCTCTGTCTGACGAAGGACCACAGAAGAAAAGCATAGTTGAAAGTTCCATACAGCTATTAGCAGCTGCAATGCAGGCTTAACTGACTGTATTATGCGTACAGTTGGTTTATCTCTTCTCGATCGTGTAGTACAACTGTGGAGACAAGTTATTAACGCTGGTTAAACAACCATCTTGCCCTGAACGAGCAAGGCTGCTGTGGCTGCACTCTGTTAGCTGTGCCGTCAGTGTCTGCCGCCCGAGATCTTCAGGTAGCCGCATGAATAAGTCAACTGTTTGTGTCCTGGTCGACAGTGTCCCTCGCTTCCTGTTCGTTCCAACTGCACACAGCATTGTTGCTTCCAGTGTGTCCCACAAATTTTTGAATTGTGCATACAGTGCCCGCTAATGTCCACAATTAGTTTCCAGTTTACAACAAATACTATACAATACATAACACAATTTATTGACGTATATGAAACATATAAATTTAAGATGCATTGACTAGTGAGGTCATTTACCTTTACATTATTGTTCTATTTGCATGATTAGCCAAGACACTCACGTATTTACTATTATTATCTTGAAACGTTTCGTGTTACTTATAAAGGAATACACCTCTAGCTATTTCAGTGACTTATTAAATATCTCTCGGCACCTGTATACCTATGAAAATACATGTTTAATAGTTGTTCGTACAATAATACAATTAATCCTCACAAAATCCAAATGTTAACAGTTGCAAATACTATTTGTTAAACTATTTGTTAGATTATTTGTTAAACTACTTGTTAACTACTAGTTAAACTACTGGCCAGTGGGATGTTTATACTTGTCTAACTACTACACTGTAGTGAGTATCACACGATCGTCCTATCTCAAGGCTCTTCCATGGTGGCTGTCGTCGTGAATATCTTTGAACAATAAAGTACATGTCAGCACACACATACATACACATATAAATGATTATGTGGGCCTCTTCTTCTTTTCATGCTCCTGGCGTGCTTCCTGTGGAGAATCGTACTACATAGCAAGTTTAGTGCAATTACTGATCTTTTATTTTAATCACACTTTCATGTACCTTTTCTCATTGTTTTACTCATTATTACCTTCCCTTCTCCGTCCCCCCTTTTTTGGATCTGCTACTGTTACCTTTCTCTGGTGGTCTCTTCTATTCGTCTTAATAAAGTTACATTTTATTTTATTAGTGGTACCTGGAAATATAAAGGTTTTCGTACATTATATAAAATCACTGCTCATCAACACGACTGCCATGTCCTTACGTATTGCCCTCTGTGTCATGTGCTTTGAACATACAGTTCGTACTGTTCCTTTATTACATTTTATGTGTCTATATCCCCTTATTACACTTCCATTTCATGTCCCTCTAATACTCAAACAATATTTCGGGGCGCTCATACGGAATTCCGCAGAAATAGCCACCATGCACTCAACTATTCCGTCTCTTTGGACAGCATGAATACAATTTTCCCATACAAATAACGGTGCTCTCTTTCGTAGGAACGTGGAGCTGGCCACCTATTGAACTCCTGTTTCTCTTAATGGAGACAAATTATACTTGGATGACACACATATGTGTCACCGCAAACCCTATTACTAAGTGACTCATTTGCGATCCTATTGCTAAACATGTAAAATAGGCCCACATTTCTAAAACTTTTTTACTGACTTTCTCTCCTGATACGTTCCACATCAATTGGTTAACAATTTTTATCTATAACACGTCTTTATAACACTTTGCAGTACCACAAGTCTCTCAATTTCACTTTATTCCTTCATGGACAGATAGCACATCTGAAACTCTCACCTTCTAAAATTGTACGCTCAGCTGTTGAGCACATAGTTATGATCTACCAAGAAACATACCCTAATTTTCCTACCCACGACATCCTGCCCTATTATGTACTGTAGTACCTCTTTTATCATGATAGTATTACAGAAAGTTCGAAAAATCTACAGATCCCTTCAGTGTTCTACTTAATTGCTAACTATATAAGATACTATGCTTTTGCCATACAAGCTCCCTTGAATTCTCCCTGCTTATTCCATAAACGGCTTGGAGATGGATCACATGATGGAGTCCCAAAGATTTTCCTGTTTTCACAGACCTAATTTGAACCGCATTTGCGTGAGCTAGTCTTCTTATACGTACAGGGCCGATGTATCTCTTGAAAAACTTTTGACACAGCTTCATTAGTTTGTTGGACAACCCATAAGATTTAACTACGACTTTTTGTTCAACTGCAAGTTCCCCTACTTGCGCCATTTGGCCTGCACGCACCTTGCGCTTCTCTCCAGCTATCCGAATATTGCGCAAAGCCTCCTCCACTATGACTGTATGTTGTCGGCGCGTTCTTTGTGGAAAATCGATCAGTCCTCGAATTTTATCTATTCAATAGAACCATCATAGGTAGCATTAGTGTAATACTGTGGGGAAGCTCGCTTATCACATCCTGAAAATCTTTAAGAAATACATCCCAGCTAGCATGATTCTTTCCATAGTATAATCTAGATAAATTACCCAAATCTTTCATCGTTCTCTCTGCGGTGTTGGGACTCGGGTGAAACCTACTAATAAATATGGGCTTTATCTTATACATCCTTAGTGTTATTTTCCATACCTCAGATTTTTATTGGGCTGCATAATCTGAGATAATACCGTCTACAGTTCCCAATTTGTTTATGAAGTCTCTGCACAAGGCTCTACTTACAGTTGCACCAGTCGCCATTTTTAGTGGTTTCAACGTCACAAATTTGGATGTCAACTCCAGTACTAGCAATATATGTTGATGGCCCCTCGGTGTCTTGGGTAATGGTCCCATTAAATCCGTCGCTGAGATATGCCTTAGCTTCTCAGGAATAACTGGGTATAAAGGAGGCTGGGTTCCTACGGTTATGGATTTCTCCTTTTGGCAGTTTTTGCAGACGACTAGTACTTTCCGTATGCGTTTCTCCATGTTTCATGTAACATATTCGTGGTCAGAAATGTGCGTAAGGTAGGTGTGTACACCATACAAGCTTATTTATTAACTCATTTGGTATGCACACCACACATAACGAATTATTAACGTTTGCCCCATAAAACAGAATCCCTTTTCTCAAGAGGTAGTGCTGTCTTATGCAGGCCTACGTTCGATCTTTCCATTTTTCGTTTATTTTGACTATATCTGTTTCCTTGTCCTGCTCATTCTGGATATTCCGCATCGTTAACTAAGTTTTCAAATGCCACGCCTTTGAGGTAGAACAACGAAAAGAGCTCTTGCTCTAATGCTTCTGCCGTCTCCTCTGTTACACCAACAGGTGAGCGGGACAGGGCGTCAGCTATGAGGTTTTGTCGGACCAGGTACCTTTGAAAACGTATTCCTGAAGCACAGCTACCCATCTCGCTAGTCTTCCTTGCGGAAGTTTGGCGGTTAGGAGAAACTCTAGTGCCCTATGGTCCGTATAGACTTTTGTTTTTATACCAAACACAAAGTATCTGAAGTTCTTAAATCCCCATGCAAGAGCTTCAAGTTCGGTAACAGAGTAATTTCTTTGACTTTTGGATAGTACCCTGCTACCAAAGGTGATTGTTTTTTATACTAATTTTCCATCTTGTTCGAATTCCTGTAACACCATAACTCCCAGGCCGGTCTTCGCGCTAACAGTGGCCACGCAAAAATCCTGTAATAAGTCAGGATGTGATAAAATAGGAGCATTGACGGGTGCCACCTTCAAATTATTGAATTCTTGGTCTGCACACTTATCCCAAACTCAGGGTGTTCCTTTTCCTGTTACTTGGCAGCGTCGGGGACTTGCTTATGTTTCCAGATAGATAAACTTCTTATAGAAATTTATTATTCTTAGATACCCTCTCAGTTGTTTTTTGGTTGTAGGAGTGGTAAAATTTGCAATTGCTGCCATCCTCTCTGGGTCGGGACTAATCCCTTCTCTTGATATCACGTGTCCCAGAAAGCTACTGCTCCCAAAAGAAGACTTCTCAATGTTTGCGGTCACCCCATGTCTTTTCCAACTGCTTAACACATCTTCTTAGAGTTGTTATAACTCTCCCAGGTCTTTTGTGCTATCAATATATTCCCTACATAACACGTGAGATTCTCTTTCAACTCTTCACTCAGTATTTTGCTGAAACCCCTGATAAATGCAACTGAAGATATGTTCAATCCAAAAGACAGCCTTTTCAATTGAAAACACCTACCGAAGGCATTAAAGGCCGTGTATTTTCGACATTCAGGGCCGAGCTCTGTCTGCCAAAAGCTCGAGGGCAAATCAAGTGAGGAAAACACTGAAACCGCGTGAAATCTTTTAAGGAACTCCTCAAGTCTTTCAGGGCGATCCGTCTCTGGCACAATAATGGTATTTATTTGTCGTGAGTCTAACACCAGTCGAATTCTACAGTCCTCTTTGTCTACTAAGCGTAGTGGACTATTATACTCAGATCTCGCGGCCTCAATTACACCTTCGTCCTCCATTCTTCGAAGTTCACTTAGAAACTTTTCCCGGCATGACCATGGGATGGCGTAAGGGGGTACCCGAAATGGTATATGTTTCTTTACCTCAAATGTATATTGATACCCCTTAATGAATCCGGTTTTGGTTACGAAGAACTCTGTGCTACTTTTGAGTGCAAGCTCCAACCCTTTTCTATCCTTATTGTCTAATCCAGATTCTCGAGTTTCACATCATTCCTACTGTTAATTTCATTAATATGCTCACGTTCTGACTTGAAATCTGCTCTATTCTCATTATTTTTTTTTACACTATTCCCTCTGAACTGCATGTTGACCAGTGAATTGTAGTTTTGAACAGCTGTACGGAATTTGACCTTTTATTACCTTCTCATCAAATCTGATTTTTATTTTATTCTCTCTCCCCAACGTTAACTCCCCTCTTCCTATATCGATGATAGCTTTCTGCGCTGAAAGAAAATCTACACAGATTATTATATCAGCTGTTAGTTTCGGTATTATAAACAGTTTTGCAGTCATATGGTGTCCTTGACAAACAATCTAGACGTGGTTGTGGTGATATTTCCATACCCTTTCCAACTAATGCACCTCGTTCCTTTGTGTTTCGTACTGCTAGCACCGGTGGATTAACTGACTCTTTGCATTTTACGAACAGCCTATCTGAAATATCTGAGAGTTCACTTCCACTATCTATTACAGCAGTACCCCTAGTTACTCCAATTTTAATTTTTACCACCTTATAGATGTCCTGTTTAAATAACGTTTGCCTTTCTTCAAGTAATATCTCAGTCATGTCCTAATATTATATAATATTTATATTATTAATTCCGAGACGGTTTACAGGCGCATTTTCTCTAATGAACGTCGTCTGGCCTAGTCATTGTTCATTTTGTACGTTATTTTGGCTTATACTCCCAGGATTAAGTGGTCTTATTTCAATTTATTGTTCCAGGTTCCTGTTGCTATTCATTCGACCCCATCCTTGATCAGACCATTGACGAATTTCTCTATTGTCGCCCCATAACGCGCTATTATGTTGTGGCTCCCATCTCCGGTCACTTTGTTGCCTGTATTCTCTGCCATAGTTGCTCCATTGTCCATTATTCCCCCTACGACCTCTCTGT
The DNA here is from genome assembly GCF_023898315.1 of Schistocerca nitens. NCBI lineage: Eukaryota > Metazoa > Arthropoda > Insecta > Orthoptera > Acrididae > Schistocerca > Schistocerca nitens. The sequence continues at coordinate 166,379,831 of NC_064617.1, read as the reverse complement.
TCCATATCTTGGTGAGGTGGACGATTTACATTGTTTTTCCAATTATGGCCTCTATTATTCCCTCCGTTGTTTTCCCTTCTTTCACCTTGCACGTCTCTGTGCCTACGTTTTTCTCGCGCCTGATGCTCGTTAAAAGCGAACTCTAACTCCCTTAGGATGCCCTTGAATCCTTCTGCATCACTTCGACATCGGCCGACGAGCGTTTGCTGGTAGCACATTGGCAACTTCATGCAACACAATCTTGCGATCTCAGCCGGTTTGCATGGGTCGTCCTAATACTGATTCTTCTTGGCGAAGTTTTCAAAAAACTTCACCGGACTACCTAACCATCACCTCTACAAATCTCTGCTCATCATTCTTTCCTGTTTGATCCTGTCCTGTGTCACCTCGGACCAGTATTTGTTTAAAAAGGCGTCATGAAACTCTTCGTATGACGTGCACGTTTTGGCAATGTTCCTCATGCATTCGGCCGTTGTTCCCTCGATATGTGAGCATACGGAGTCCCGTTTGTGCGTCAAAGGCCAGTGAGGAGGTAATGATAAATCAAATTGTCCAATGAAAGTTTTCGGGTGTAAAACATTACCCTCGTCTTTGTAGTGCTGAAATTTTCGTACAGAGATTAAATGCTTAAAGTAGAAAATTTCATTAGAGTTTCTTCCTGCTCGGCCTATCACATTCTCACTTGGCTCTAATGTTTCCAGTTTACCATTACCTTTGGCATCCTCTCTTCTACTCCCTGTTACGTTCTCATCAGTGGATAAATGTTTCGTGGTGCTCATTATTGGGTAACAATTATACATATGAAATATTTCATTGCCGTGCTCCGTATTCGCAATTTGCGACCCAGTTGTGCCTGTGTAGATGCGGGGACCATATCTCTAGCGATATTTCGTTTCTCTGCAGATACACTTTCAGTCTGTAGCTGACGAGCAACTCTTACATTCGAGCACATTGTAATATTGTCTGGGCTTGGACATGATCGTGTACAGTTTGAACTCGTCCTTTCGGTTTCTGTTGTATCCAAATCGCCCACTACTTCTTATCTGAGAGGTTATTTTTGCGTTGGTTGCGACCGGGTTTCCTGAGATAATTGCTTACTTTCGCTCTCTATGTTCTGTTTACATTGGGAGAGCTCCTTGGTTAATGCCTTATTTGGTGGAATTTCCGTCTTTTACAGCTGAGTTATTTCTACTTGTTTCACGCACCTCTGCAACTTCGTTAATGCACATCTACCTATCTTTGCCGTATGTTATATATTCTCTAGTGTTTCAGTAGCAATCCGCTTTGCCCCCTCGCTAGTAATCGCGCCTCGCTCGCGGTTCTTCTGGCCTCCGTAATCTCTAGTTCTAGTTTTCTACTGAGCGTCACTACCTCATTTTTCACTTCCCTCGTTTCATGTTTTATTGATTGAGTTTCGGCGCTAGCGCTTTGAATTTTACTTCCCATTTGAGCACTAACGTTTTGGATTTTACTTGCCACTTCAGCAATGACGTTTAGAATTTTGCTTCCCATTTCTGCACAACCGTTTTGAATTTTCCTTCCCATTTCTGAGCTGACCTTCTGAATATTACTCCCCAGTTCTTTTAGGTATGCAAGCATATCCGACACACCTGTGTTATCTACATCTTCTCTTCCTACACTCTTGGGTGATCTTCTCGCCATTTCCCTTTCCATTTCTTGGTATTCAAGAAAGTCGTCACCACGTGCCCCTTGTGATTCTGCCACTGATGGCGATCTACTACTATTCTTAGTTGTTCTGCGTTCACGTGTACTCCCTACATTATATTCCCGTATCTTTACGATTGCATCAGTGTGTCGCTGTTCCTCAGCTTCGCTATCAAATTGTCCACCATGGGCTTTACTGTGTCATGCTCAGAAAATTCCCTTGGATCGGTATTCTCCTCACCAGTGACTTGTACTGCTAACATAGCTCTTTCTCATCCCATAGGTTTTCTTGAATATCCCGTGTATCTGCCATTTCTATATTGTTACAACTAGTGCTCTGTTGTGCTACTAAGTCTGCTTTCGCCCGAGTTAACATGGACTAACCCCTGATAAGAATTTCTCTTAAAATACACTCAGTTTACAATATCCGCATTTAGTATGTAACGGCACATAAGATAAATATCTACAACAAAAAAAGCTAAGCTAATGACAACATCATGAATGAGCAGTGTCGTTACAATACAAGCCAAAAACGACAATAAATGCATGATCTACATCTAAGTGATTACTCTGCTATCCACAATAAAGTGCCTGGCAAAGGGTTTAATGAACCACCTCCAGGCTCGTTCTCTACCGTTCCACGATCTAACGGTACGCGGGAAAAACGAGCACTTACATTTTTCTGTGCGAGCGCTGATTTCTCTTATTTCATCGTGATGATCATTTCGTCCTATGTAGGTGGGTGGCAAGAGAATGTTTTCGCAATCGGAGGAGAAAATTGGTGATTGAAATTTCATGAGAAGATCCCGTCGCAAGGAAAAACGACTTTGTTTTAATGATTGCCACTCCAATTCACGTGTCATGTTTCTGCCACTATCTCCCCTACTTCACGATTATATAAAACGATCTGCCCCTCCCACCTGATGCGGATCCCACACAGCTCAGAAATACTCCAGAATCCGGCGGACAAGCGTGGTGTAAGCAGTCACTTTAGTAGACCTGTGGCACCTTCTAAGAATTCTGCCAATGAATCGCAGTCTTTAGTTTTCTCTCCCCACAGTTTTATCTATGTGATCGTTCCAATGTGGGTTGTTTGTAACTGCAATCCCTTAGTATTTAGTTCAATTTACAGCCTTCACATTTGTGTGACTTATCGTGTAATCGAAATTTAGCTGACTTTTTTAGTACTCATATGAATAACTTCAAACTTTTCTTTATTCAGGGTCAATTACCACTTTTTGCACCATACAGATATCTTACGTAAATAATTGCAAGTCGTTTTGACCATCTGATGACTTTACAAGAAGGTAAATGACAGCATCATCTGCAAGCAATCTAAGACAGCTACTCAGTTTGTCACCTATGTCATTAAAATAGATCAGGAAAACTAGAGGGCATATAACACTTCCCTGGGGAACGCCAGATATTGCTTCTGTTTTACTCTATGACTTTCCGTCTAGTACTACGAACTGTGACATTTCTGACAGGAAATTACGAATCCAGTGGCACAACTGAGGCGATACTCCGTAGGCACGCTGTTTGGTTAGAAGACGCTTGTAAGGAACGGTGTCGAAAGCCTTCTGGAAATCTAAAAATATGGAACCAATTTGACATATCCTGTCGATAGAACTCATTACTTCATGAGTATAAAGAGCTAGTTGTGTTTCACAAGAGCGATATTTTCTGAATCAGTGCTGACTATGTGTCAATAAATCGTTTTCTTCGGGGTACATCATAATGTTCCAAAACTCTACTCCAAATCGACGTTAGTGATATAGACCTGTAATTCAGCGGATCACTCCTACTTCCCTTTTTGGGTATTGGTGTGACTTGAGCAATTTTCCAGACTTTAGGTACGGATCTTTCTGTGAGCAAGTGGTTGGGTATAACTGTAAATATGGAGCTATTTTATCAGTATTCTCTGAGAGGAACCTGACTGGTATGCAATCTGGAACGGAGGCCTTACCTTTATTAAAGGATTTAAGGTGCTTTTTTACACCGAGGATATCTACTTCTATGTTTCTCATTTTGACAGATCTTGATTGGAATTCAGGAATATTTACTTCGTCTTCTTTGGTGACGGAGTATCAGAAAAGCGTGTTTAGTAACTCTGCTTTAGTGGCACTGTCATCAGTGACTTCACCGTTGTCATCACGCAGTGAAGGTATTGATTGCGTCTTGCCACTGGTGTGCTTTACGTATGACCAGAATCTCTTTTGGTTTTCTGCCAGATTTCGAGACAGAATTTCATTGTGGAAATTGTTAAAAGCATTTCGCATTGAAGTACGAGCAATATTTCGGACTTATGTATGACTTTGCCAATCTTGAGTATTTATGTACCTTTAAATTTTGCATGCTTCTTTCGTTGCTTCTGCAACAACGATCTGACCCGTTTTGTGTACCATGGGGCTCAGTACCATCACTTATTAATTTATGTGGTATATATCTCTCAACTGATGTCGATACTATCTCTTTGAAAACATTGGTTCAAATGGCTCTGAGCACTATGGGACTCAACTGCTGTGGTCATTAGTCCCCTAGAACTTAGAACTACTTAAACCTAACTAACCTAAGGACATCACAAACGTCCATGCCCGAGGCAGGATTCGAACCTGCGACCGTAGCAGCCGCACGGTTCCGGACTGCGCGCCTAGAACCGCGAGACCACCACGGCCGGCTTTGAAAACATTCCACAACTTTTCTACACTCACATGATCAGATCGGAAGGAGTCAAGACTGTGTCTTAAAAGGCGTTAAGAGCATTTGTATCAGCTTTTTTTAAAAAATAGATATACTTTGCATTTCTTTTTGATGGTTGTAGGTGTTACGTTATTCAGCCTAGCAGCAACTGCCTTGTGGTCGCTAATCCCTGCATTCGTCTCAATACTCATTGTTTGTTCAGGATTATTTGTTGCTAAAAGGTCATGTATGATTTCGCAACCATTTACGCTTAGAGTCGGCTCATGAAATAATTGTTCTCAATAATTTTCTGAGATAGCATTCAGTACAATTTCGGATGATGTTTTGTGTCTGCCGCCGGCTTTAAACGTATAATTTTTCCAACATATCGAGGGTAGATTGCACTCACCACCGATGATAACTATATGTACGATGTACGTATTTGAAATGAGACCCAAGTTTTCTTTGAACTGTTCAGCAACTGCATCTTCTGAATTGGGAGGTCGGCAAAACGCTCCAATTAATAGTTTAGTCAGATTGTCAGGTATAACCTCTACCCATATTGTTGTTGTTGTTGTGGTCTTCAGTCCTGAGATTGGTTTGATGCAGCACTCAATGCTACTCTATCCTGTGCAAGCTGCTTCATCTCCCAGTACGTACTGCAGCCTACGTCCTTCTGAATCTGCTTAGTGTACTCATCCCTTTTTCTCCCTCTACGACTTTTACCCTCCACGCTGCCCTCCAATACTAAACTGGTGACCTCTTGATGCCTCAGAACATGCCCTACCAACAGATCCCTTCTTCTAGTCAAATTGTGCCACAAACTCCTCTTCTCCCCAATTCTATTCAATACCTGCTCATTAGTTTCTACCCAACTAATCTTCAGCGTTCTTCTGTACCACTACATTTCGAAAGCTTCTATTCTCTTCTTGTCCAAACTATTTATCGTCCGTGTTTCACTTCCATACATGGCTACACTCTATAGGAATACTTCCAGAAATGACTTCCTGCACTTAAATCTATACTCGATGTTAACAAATTTCTCTTCTTCAGAAAGGCTTTCTTTGCCATTGCCAGTCAACATTTTATATCATCTCTACTTCGACCATCATCAGATAATTTTCTCCCCAAATAACAAAACTCCTTTACTACTTTAAGTGTCTCATTTCCTAATCTAATTCCCTCAGCATCATCCGAGTTAACTGGACTACATGCATTTCTCACGAACTATCTATTTCAATTTCCCTAGAAGACAAACTACCACTTGACAGCAATAAATACTCCACCACCAACTGTATTTAACCTATCCTTTCTGAACACTGTTAGATCATTTGAAAATATTTCCGCTGAACTTATTTCCGGCTTTAGCCAGCTCTCTGTACCTAAAGCTATGTGAACTTCAGTATTTTCTATTAGGGCTCTTATCTCTGGTTCTTTCCCAATACAGCTACGAAAATTTACAACTACAATACCGATCGTTTCTATAACTACCTTACTGTATTTTACCTGCCCACTTTTAGACGGACGCCTCTTCTCTGGTTCCCTGAGACCCTCTAACCTAAAGAACCGTCCAGTCCATTCCAAACAGCCACTGCCTTCCACACAGCCTCCTGTGTGTAGTGGACTCCTGACCTATTAAGCAGGACCTGGAAACCCACCACCCAATGGCGCAAGTCAATGAATCTGCAGCCTACACGGTCACAGAACCGCCTGAGCCTCTGATTCAGACCCTTCACTCGGCTCTGCACCAAAGGACCACAGTCACTGCAGATGGTGAGCTCTGCCTTAATCTCGGAAGCAAGAATGGCAGCCTTTACCATTTCCGCTAGCCTCCCGAAATCAGACTAAATCTGCTCCGATCCAAAGCAACACGTCTGATTGGTACTGACATGAGCCACCGCTTGCAGCTGGCTGCACGCTGTTCTCTTCATAGCCTCCGGAAGCACACTTTCCACATCCAGAATGAGTCCCCCTTGGAATGCACATGGAGTTCACACTGGCTTCCTTCCCTGCTTGGCAGCCATGTTCCTAAGGCGCCCCATTATGCGCCAACCGTTGGAGCTCCCAACTACCAGTAAACACACCCTCTGTGAATGCCGAAACCTTGTGGGCCGGGAAGCTTCCTCTGGAACAGAGTGATCGATTGCATCTGGCTCAGAGACATCGTCAGCCACAGTTAACACCTGAAAGCTGTTCGTCAAACGAACTGTGGAGGCCCTACGATTGGCCCCTCAGAAAGTTTTTCGCTGCCTGCCAGACTTTGTAATGATATCCCACTCGACCACAGGTGAGCGGTCAGCCTCAGTGAAGGCAGTACCCAGGGCAGTCACAGCAGTGGACCGATCGGGGTCACGTGGGACTTGCTTGACGTCCCTTGCATCCCCGCACTTGAACCCCCACAATGATTCCCCTTGCCAGGAGCCTCAAGCTGTGTGATGGAAGTCAACGCAGCCTTGAGTTGTGAGTGAAGGATCGCCAACTCAGCTCGTATCTGTGCTCAACAATCACAGTTTCTATGCATTACTGCAGCCGCTCCTGTTTTAGGCTAATAAAAATATGCAACAAACGAATGGTGTACTTGCCTTATTAGCAGCAGGAGGTCGAAGCGCTTTTTCAATGCCGGTCTAACTGACAGCGAGCTGTTCTAACCAAAGAAACAAAAGCCTGTACGATTCGAGGGTTGATGCAACGGTCGATAGCAAAGGCGGTACTGTACACTACACTGTTTTGGGCCTAGAAAGTACTCGAACACGCAGGAAATTACAAAAATAAACTAATAACTACATAGATAACTGAAAATAAGTCTCTCCTGTTTGAAGCTCATAAAAATGTGTAACAAGCGAACGGTGTACTCGCCTTATTAGTAGCATTAACACACGGTGCGTCTCGCTGACGGTCTAACAGGCACTCATTACATGAATATCACTGAATTACAGCCATTGGGCAGGAGCACGTTGCCTCTCAAAAGAAATACGTTAAAATACACAAATATTATTTTTAATGTTCTTGGGTAACTTAACCACTACAAACTATACATGCAAGCTGGTGACCACTATCAATAACACCTAAACATGAAATGGGAAAAAAATTTTTTTGAAAATTTCTGAGGTTTCAAAACCACCTTATGACTACTATCAGAAGAGTCTAAGTAGGATCCTAGCAGGGTCGCCATATCCAAGATGCTACTCCAGGTGGGTGTAAAAATAAATATGCACAATGGAAAATAATAAATGCTAAAATGAAGATTTGGCCCTGTCTGACTACCTCCTGAAGCAGATCTTAGGATATCTTAACAGACTTTAATATATACATTATAACATAAATGAATGATTAAGGCAACTAATACTACTAAATGATAAACGTTGTTCCTGATTATATATTTATTGTACACTAAAGAAAAACCTTTATATTACAAAGTTTATATTTCCTAAGTAAAATTACTAATCAATTTCCCAACTTTGCCCCTTATTATGGCTGTGCACTCTAATTTCAATAATGTGAAATAAATGTCATCATCTATGTACCAAACACAAGGAGACACTACTTTCAAAGAAGACTATGGTCGTGTGGAACCTCAGTAGAAATAAACTACTGTGATCACAGCTGATTAGCTTTTATAGCCCTAATAAGCCGAATCAGTTTGCGATACCACCATATATACTGCATCCAGTATGTCGAAGTGATGGTTCTCATACTCGTCTGGAACGATGGAAGATCTCCAGCCACCAATAAACTCTTTCAAACACTAGGATAGCAGAAGGCGGTCCTCTGACTAACATACTCTAATACTGTCTTCTCCTCTATGTGTTCTACAGATGAGAAACGCGAAATCCCAGCCACAAGGACAGATATCAGCTAATGTCTCAACATAAAAACAGGCAGACGAAGAGCTCTCAAGTACTGAATGCTGGACTGAAATCAACGACGACTTACAACCTGGAGGTTTGCAACAGTACAATGCCTAACTGTTCTAACTATAAACTCCCCTGGGAGCTAAAACAGCAAGTCTGTCTCTATCAACAAAGCTGATATCGAGTGACCATCACACACAGGCGCTCACAACGGAAGACCTCATCTCTCCACTGTTGCTTCCCAGCAAGGCACTGCTCCCCACCCTCGTAATTCCCCAAACCAATCATATTCCCAAAACCACGCTATATTCTCCCTCTCTATAGATTCTTCCGAATGCCAACCGACCATATTTTAATCTTTTGTCGTCCAGCGCGTAAAGTTTGTGAAGACAAACCTATACTCATACAATGGTACACTTTTGAGTAGAAATCCTTGGAAATAACCCAGCCTGCATGGTTTCCGAGGCGCTGCTTCTTCGTTCCTCTCTCCTGCTTCCAATATTTACAGAGTTATAAAGTATTATGCGGCTATCCTTCCAGCCCTACTACAATAGCGGCTGGCCGTCACCCTATAGTGCTCCAGAGCTCAGGTGCCATGACTTCCACCTAGCTACTTCCTGTGTTTAAGCAGGACCTACACCTGTGCTGGCCTTCCACACAGAGCTTGAATTCTGCCTGCCACTTAATTTCCACTGTCGCTCCAAACTCTACTAGTATGATACTAAAGACACTCTGTCACCTTTCATACAATAAACGTTAACAATTATTTACAAGGCGTATGTGACAAAGACAATTAATTTTATATATTCATATATACGGTGTGCAAACTATCACATGATACCTAATTGTGTTTGTAGATCACGGCAAAGTATGTGGATGAGTGTATGTAAGGGTGGAAATTGAGGCCACCTTACAAAGAGACACAAATACTGAGGACTGAAACACTAAAAGCCTGAACTCTAAAATTTACAACACTAAGGCTCGCAAGAGCTAAGGAAGTTAGCAATACATGTTTTGGGTTTGTGAAACAAAGGGGACATTGGTTAGAAACGCTTTGAATAAAGCCCCCTTTCTACTTTGCATATTGTACTCTATTCTACTGGCCATTATTAGTATTATTATTTTATTTAATTTTCTCGGCTTTAAAACAGGAATTCTTGATTTTATGTGAAATAAGGGTATTCTTCATGGCCACCTCGAGTAAACTTTAGTGGCAAAAAAGACCAGATATGTAACGAGGGGTTACATAACCGCCCCAATGCTAACTTCTTTATTTTAATCAAGTTGTCAGCATTCCAGGTAACTTCGAGATATGCTAACATTACACCTTTGGAATTTTTCTCTTAGATGGTTGGAGTTCTTCGTTAAATGTATTTCACCTTGACTTAGAATACTACCTCCTTTTCTATGGACCAGGGTTTTGGGTCTTTTCTGTGCACCTTATTTTTTTTCCCTTCTTTCCTTTTTATGATTCTATAATAGGTTGCTTACAAGTGCTTCATACAGGTTGGTCCATTGATAGTGACTGGGCCAAATATCTCAAGAAATAAGCATGAAAAGAAAAAACTACAAAGAACGAAACATGTCTAGCTTGAAGGGGAAAACCAGATGGCGCTATGGTTGGCGCGCTAGGTGGCGCTACCATATGTCAAACGGATATCCACTGCGTTTTTTTAAAAATGAACCCCGATTTTTATTACATATGCGTGTAGTAAGTAAAGAAATATGAATGTTTTAGTTGGGCCATTTATTTCGCTTTGTGTTAGATGGCGCTGTATTTGTCGCACCGCAAAAATCTAATATACAAATAAATTCAACAGCTCATTGTGCTTGATCTCAGTCTGTTTACCAACAATTACATGTAAGGCACTAAAAAAATGACAGAACCAATTATTAAAAAAATTGCATTACCTATTATACTATTAAACGAAGAATACATTTTTATGCACTAAGATCAGAACATTATTATAACAGTAAATAGTAATACAACTTAATTATTAAAACTACTTAAGTAAAGATTCTCATTCTGTGTTCCATCACCTGTCACTAGAGGTTTCGTCCATAAAATTTATTCAAATCTTTGTGAGGAAACAACCCCTTGGTTTGCCCCTCATTATGTTCATTAGCTAACAAATACGTAGCAACACATTTCGTCCCAGTCGAACTTACATATAGGTACTTTGACATCCTTCGATGCATTTTCAGTCGCTATCCTCACAAGCAACCCCCAGTCATGATGTGCTTCTACACCCTCATTTACACGTTTTGTTCCACTGGGAGTTACACTGTATGTAGAACTGAAAAGTATGGGCACACTTGATACTTTCTTATCCATAGAATCTTCATTCTGTCCCTGCACTAACTCCACAATCCTCCCCTACCCATATCCCTCTGCGCCCTCCCCATTGTCCCTTACCATCTCTTTCCCACCCCTACCTGGGAAATTGGTGGGAAGGGAAAATGGATGAGTCTGTGTCAGTGACCAGCACTATGCTCCATCCTATTTTTTTAGGGTCACCAGCAGCACTCAAGGCACTGGGAGCAGACTGTACATCTTCATCACACAAATTGTTGATTGGGACAGACAACAACAGCTCCTTGTCCTGCTCCATCAAGTGGACAATGAGTGGAACCTTATCCACAGCAATTGCAGTTTGCCCCTGCACCACCGCAGGAATGTTCTGGTGGGATCGGTGATACGCTGTTGACCATTACTGAAGTCCATCTTGCTGTAGTTTAGAGCCACCAACAGCATTCAAAGCTTTGGGTATAGAATGGGAGTCCGCATAACTCAAACTGATGAGTGGGACAGACAATAACAGCTGCCTGTCCTGCTCCAGCAAGTGGGTTAAGTAAGTTACAGGATCCCACGTGGTCGCTACAGGTTCAGACACGCTTGATATTGTTGTTTTAGAGGTCGGAGCAGGTCCTGGTAAGTTGGCAGCTGAGGTTGCTGTGACTCCGGATGCAGCAGAGATCGACATGTTGGTGCTCGCTCCTCCAGGCCTCGACATTTTATAGACTATTTCTGAACAAGGAGAACGAAGCATTACACACAGACCAAGACAAGAAAACAATCAATAATAATGTTAACTACAATCAAAGACATGATATGGAATACTTATTTTTCCACCCCTTCCTGTTCTACAGGGCTGTGCTGGATTTCCCTACAGTGCAGCTGCTGACGTTTCATGGTTCTACTACTTCATCTTCTTCTTGTTCTGCTGCTGCTGCTGCTGCTGCTACTGCTGTCAACAGCTAACTGAGATTGAGGCTGCAGAGCTGCTGAGCCCACGCTATATGTCCCCGCATGACGTCACCAAATACTATCATCCTATTGGCTGGAGCCTATCACGTGACCAAATTCAGCAATTCAATTGGTTCCCACCCTTCTCTTTCAGCACTACAATCATGGACTACATAATAGTAGGGGAGGAGGGCCAGCACCACCCTCTGGTGGTGGTGTTTGAACTAGACCAGTTCTTCTCTTAACCTTAAGGTGAACACCTATGGTTCATTGGTGAATAAGGCAAAGTTGATGAGGACTGTTAGGCAGTTTCGGAAACTTAGGCAGTTCCAGCGAAGCATCTCTGTGTGTGTGTTATGAAATGCATCCTCACGCCATCCCACTGCATTGACATTATCTGTCAAAATGCAGTTGTCCATTATCTATACCTTCCACTCATTGTGTAGAACGCTATGTATACAGTCCTCATCTGTGTGCATACATGCAATACACTTATTAAATTCAACCCGGCATTTACTCAGTTGTACACATGGATGGTTTCAGTGGAGTTGCTGAATGTCTGGCCTCTCCTGTTTTGGAAGTCTGACTGGCCTTTTATCAACGGATCTACAGTTACAGCACCTCATTTAACGGCCAGAGTTGCAAGGTGTAACTTCGCCACAACCTGCTGCATCTTCATTATTTAATGAAGCATATTTGACTTCTTTGTACATTCAGCAAATATCATTGGTTTCCAAGCATCGTGCAAGTGACTCTGGACACAGTATGGTTACAGCTAATACACCCTCCTTCTCTAGCACAGATATCTTATCCATTTAACACATAGTACACAGTAAACAATTACATTCATCCTTCCAGTGCAGCTAGATACTGAGTGAGCAAATTTAGACTCCATTTTGCCGTGATCCGCCATCTTGGATTAATTCACGGTAGGTGAGTGGGGAGGGGGGGGGAGGGCGACAAATGTTCCAATGTGTGTGAGTTCCTAAGGGACACACTGCTGAGGCTAAGACAACACTCACACCCATGCCCGAGGGAGTACTCGAACCTTCGGCGAGAGGGGCCGCACGAATAGTGACGTGGCACATCTAACCTCGTGGCCACTCCGCAGGGCGGGGGCTAACAGCAACCGCTCGTGGTGATGTTGTGAACTATATCAGTTAGACTTCAGACCTCAAAGTGAATACTCTGGATGGAGCTACTGTCCAATGGTCGATCAATAATAACTCAAATTATTTAAATAAACAGTATACCAAACTGCAAACTAAATAAAGATGCCCATCTCGCCTCGCAGGCCAGCATAGACTGGGGCCTTCTCCCACAAATTTTCAGATGGGAGAGGGGAAGGGAGTTTAGGGGAGAGGGGGGAGAGGGTAGGGTAAGGGGAGGGGGTGGAGTTTGGCTAGTGGAGATAGCCTTGAAAGGGTACAGTACTGCCCGACATTGAAAATAGGTACAACATTCTTCATTATTTTTGTCAGAACAACACATTTTTTCTAATAATAACTCAATTTCAATTAATACAGTGAAGCCGGATACCAGTGAGGGAAAGAATGACAATTCATTTATTTAATTGATCACATGTGCACTCCCACAAAATACATCCCTACATCCAGTTTGGTGAGATCTGTGAAATGAATGAATGTATGGTCGTCTGCTAACCGCAGATAGTGAATGTGAATATATGATCATCTTTGAGACGACCCTTTGGCCACCTTTGGTGGGACCAAAGAGATGAAATTTACCTGTGCTTTGAGGGCCTGAAATGTGGCTGACCAATACGGTAGCAAGGTGCTCCCCTTCTTCGACAGAGGTGTGAGAGAACCTGAAGAACGGGCATGTTTCAGCACTCTGCCGCTGGATCTTGTGCTGTTAAGACCCGTTTTAGTTGTGCTCCGTAAAGACAAAAGAATGGAGACATGGTATGCATGTGGAATATTTAAGAGTAGTTTGAAATAATAATTTCTCTGTTTCAGGAACTTTTGTGGGGAGAATTAAATGTCAGGCAGGTAATATTAATGGGATTGTAGTAATCTTCGGAAGTGACCAACGGTCACAATGAAACCACGTGTAGCAATCGGTTGAAATACTTCCGTGTGCTTAAGTTAAGCTGGATTACTAGCGTGTGTACAATAAGTTGAAATATTTAAGAAATAGCGTGTGTACCATAAGTTGAAATATTTAAGGAATGGCGTGTGCAGGACTTGAAATTAGAGACTAGTACTTCCACGTGGTGAGTACTGTGTGAGTCTCAATCTGTGTATGAGACAAAGGATAAAGAGAAGTACTCGTCCATGGTATCAGTTGAGGACTCGCGTGTGTGATGAATATGTTCTTAATATTACTTTGCGTGATATGATTCCGTGTGACGCTAGATTCAAACTCTGAGAGAGAAGCAAGGTGAGTCGGCCGTCTATCCAGCAATGCCACTTGGCTTGCATTGCACAGGAAGACGTGCATATATCTCCAGAGTTCATTGTAGGAAAGTAGAACTACAAAGTGGGGCAGTGTCGTGTGAAACTGGGATAAATACTAATTGAAGTGGGAAAGCTGAAAGTGATAGTGTTGTGACTATTTAGTGTGTTGTATTCAATGTTGTAGTGTGATGTATGTCATGTAATTTGGGTATGTGTGGTTTGCATGGGAGTGTAGCAAGGTAGTTTCAAAAGATTAGTGGGTTATGCTTGTTCCTTTCTGTACCGCTCGATCTGGAGGAAAGTTTCGTGATGATGATTGTGAGAGTCGAAGTGTGAGATATAATAAAAGATCCACCATCCTATCCAGAAAGTGCACTGTAGCGTTAAATAATTACGAGACCATAAGGTAGAGAATCACCAATGTTAAGCCATGCCCACTGGGCGGAATTTCTCATGTGTTATTGTTGTAGGTAATAGAATTTGTGTGTTTAGGTTATAGAATTTATCGGAATAAATAAGATAGTGAAAAGAAAAAGATTGGTGCCCTTTTCCTTCGAATTGTATGTTGTCATGATATCCAGAATTTATAATGTGTGCGCCACTCATATTCAGTGCGATGGCCACGTGTTGATAAAAGCCGTTAAATAAAAAGGATAGAAAATGTGGTATTGCCAGTGCGTAGTGAACAGTCAGAGTTCTGTAAGTTACTGATAGTCAGATGCGTGTTTCCGTTGCGTATTATTCATACAGGAGGACAATTTGTAACTAAATTGTGAGTACGAGAGTTCATGTTACTTGATAAATAAGAATGAATCCACTCGCTTGGCAGACCACTCATCTTGCAGGCCTGACTGCTTGATGCCACAGTATGAGCAAGGCATGTGGGTGCCTCTCAGCCTAGTAGCGTTATTTTCCCGCAAAAAATTTGAATTCTCCGTCGTGACGTCAGTGCGACCTTGCAACATTTGTGGCCACCATTTAGGATCCGCCATTTTGAATAATTTTGCGAGAAATTCAGTGCGTAATGAAACTTATCGCACTACTCCTGGACGATTTGAACTGTGCTGTTATGGGAGCTGTCGTGTCAGAATACAGAATCTCAATTCGGGGCTGGCAAATATTGTTCTAAGGGACGGGCATTGTTAATCGAAATGAACATAGACACGTTGGTAGTTATATGAGCTTACACAGTAACCTTCGGGATCATGTAGAACAACTTCACAGCCACCCAAATCAGCTCCTATTCCACGCCATCTACATTTATGTTCTTGCATGCATTTCTCGCTGTGTTTCCATTTGCTTGTCCTTGGTTGTCCCCTTAACTTTTTCAACTTTTAATACATAAATCCATGCAAGTCCACGCAAGATTACCATCACTGATATTAGCACTCTATCTGGACGATTCTAGTATTAATTTCGTTATACACATCTACATGTTAAATTGAACTCCATGTTGCAGCTGCTCTTCTACAGCAAAGGTTTGCAAATTGGTGTACTAAATTATTACACAATTTCGAGTTTATGTTCTGTAGCCGCAAGGGGAAGAATATTCTCTTAAGCTACTTCACCACTCCACTACAAAAATATGTGAACTGAGACTGTTGGTAGTAGCGTCCATTACACTTACATTTTCAGTCAGATACTGTTACCTACGTGTGTGCAGAGGATCTCACGATGACACACGAACTAAGGACATTTATCTACGGCTGCCACAGCAGCAATGACTTACTAATGGTGGCTGCCTTGCTTTTAACATCTATCTTCCTACGTATTCAGTAAGGGGTTAGACAAGTCGACACTTGACAACGTCTGCACATGCGCAATTAAGAAATAGTTGACTAAATGTCCAGGAATATCATATTTGGCCGAGTCGATGTAAATGAATGTGCAAGACTTATTGGCATTTCCACCCATTGGCTGCGCAACTTCAGGAAACAGTTTTTTTTTTTGCTGCATTAGTAACAAAAGTTACATTCTTTTGATAACTTCCAGTCCCTTGTGGTACTTTGAATAATTCAGAAATTTTCTGTAGTTTTCTTTCTTTACTTTTTCTTTATTTATATTGTTTCTTCGATACTTTTCTTTAACTTGGGTACTTGTCTTCTCCTTCAATTCCTACAAAATTTTGCAATATTTTGGTAACTACGATATTTCTTAATGCTTTTCGATGTATTTCGATACTTTCTAAAATGACGTATATCACTATATCAATTATGTAACTATACGATATTTCTGAATACTTTCCGATACATTCTAGAGTGACTTATATCACTGAAAAGTGACATTATTGTGTCATCAACTGCCTTTATAAGACCAAATATTGACTCCATAGAAACATCATGGGTGGTACGTGTGACAAAATTTTGGTGTGTGTATCAACGTGAGAAAGTTTTCTGAGGTGATTGTGTCGGCAGCTTTAATCCCACTTGGGGCGATGTCCAAATAAGAGATAGAAAAGTCTTCACACAAACATAATCAAGCGCAGCATAGCGCCCCAGCAAAGCTGACGCTAAGGGAACGGTGTTGCTATTAATTTTCTGCACCTGTGAAAAATTTGAAAATGATCATATTTTCCAAGTTATTATACATCTGAAATAGTACTCTTCCGGACGCGTTTTTTTTGTCACTACTTTATCTAGTGAGTCACCTCTATCATTCTGACATGCCTGTAAAAGGTATCGTGAAACACTCTGAATTTAAATATGCTAAACCATGTGTCCACGGAGGGGAAATCAATGGACTTCAAAGACACGAAAATCTGTGTCACCATATTATCGTTTATTTTACTTTTAAAAAAAATCTTAGTAGTATACTGTGATATTTTTCCACGTCACTGAGTCTCCGTTGTCTCATTCCCGTCGATTTATTCCTTTCGTTTCAGTGTAAGTAATAGCTTTAGTGATAAAGATATAGATTTACACCACATGTTGCTTACATCGTTAAACCTAGAATCTTCTTTCCAAACTGATCAAGATAATAATGCCTAATGTTAACATCACTTACGTTGTACTTTAAAAAATGTTTTATAGTCAGATGCTGGTAACGTGGGGCTCCTTTTAAAGGCAGCGTATGGAAGTAAATTTGACTTGTTCAATCACTGCGCATTTTTATGCTCAATAAAAATGACTAATTTTATGATATCTAATGTCAAAGGCACCACAATTTAAGGTTTCTGAAATCACAGTAAACTGTCGATGTTTGGTGTTCTCCCGATATTATTAAGAAAGAAATTTCCTTCAGTAATATCTACATCGTTTGCTACGATTATATAATGCTGCTGCCGTAATCCACCAGTATTCCCATCAACTCCCCTGGCGCATTTGCTACTACTGGGGCCTGTACATGCGAGGTTACTTTGGAACGACCACGAACGAGAGATCCTAAAAATTTAGAGCGAGTCAGGCGGTTTCTATCTAAGCTTGTACACACTTTAGCATGCTTCGTGCAGGGACGTTGTTATTGCTGTCGAACTATCTGTGTGTTACCGTTTGCTTCACAGCGTCGCGCACAATCTCCGAAATAGAAGCATCCATCGAGGACCATCCTTACATGGCGGCCTTGGAGGTGTCGGGAAAGTATCGGTGTGCAGCCACCATCATTAAGAAGTCGTGGGCCATGACTGCTGCATTATGTTTCAGGGGAGATGAGGACTATGGTGCAATATGGCTTCGAGTTGGCACATATAAATTTGGAATTGGAGGATGGCTGGTTCCAGTGGATAAAACTGAATACCATACTGAGAGGGAGAATAACATAGCTCTCCTACACACGCAAAAAGAATTTCCTATCGGGGAAAAAGTCAAGGTATGGCACCGAAGCAATATGTTTACATTACTCAGGTATTTATTTTTTTCATTGCTTTCTGTTATTTTGTATATTTATTTATTTTTTTCTTCAGTGTCAACCTGTTTGGCACAGATTGATGCATACGCCCAACTCCCTCTTTAAATTCTTAGATGTATTTCTAAATCTCCCTCCCCACATATTTTAGCAGTCTATCACTACCAAGGAAGTCACCCCTTGATGCCTTAACACATCTCATCACCATAATAATCTAGTAATAGGGGAAAAACCTGGCGGAACGAGATATACTTATTGTTTAATAATTTTTGTGAAATGAAGTAACAAAAGAAAACACATATTAGGGGTACAAAAAACCGCGCTGTGGTACAACCTAACGTAACTTACTCGAAAATCACATGAAAGTGCATAATATTTATTTTTTACGTTTGTTTCAAAGTTAAGCTTGCGTGCTTCGCGTTCTGACCCATCCACGGGGCAGAACCAGATCAGGCAATTTTTGTGAAACTTTTGCATAAACGTTGAAATTTCTGGGACTATCATCTTCAGACAAAGACGTGAAGCTGCTTAGCGAACAGTTTAGACTAAGGAGTACGGAATCGTCAAAAAAATCATGAAGAATAAGGACGCATTGTAATGTCATTTTTAATATATACAATTATTTTTAATGCTTAGTACCGAATTACTGTTACTATATTTTATTGAATCACATTGATAGTGCACCATATGTGTTTTCGGGCTTGCGAAAAGTAACTTAGGATGCTTAGTAATAAATCTTACAACCCAGTCCTGCCCAACGAGACAAGTGTCTTTGTAAAAACTGTGTGAAATACGATTTACTCCTGCAGCATGATAGGCTAGTGATCGGACAATTAAATTTTTTTTCCTGATTTGTCAACGCTGTAGTTGCATTATTCCTAGCTTTCCGAAAGTATCTTTCCTACTTTGATTTGGCTACATTAAATTCCTTAATCGCTTATAAAACTCCAGCTCCAAAAGATGAACCAGCTGAAAGTGCCATTATCATTAATATATTGTCCCAGTGGTGTCTCTCACTCTTTATAATGTTGCAACCACCTGGAAACGCAAGGAGAAAAAAAAAAGAATTATCTAGTGTAAAATATATTTTTATCAAAAAATGACTGAGCAGAACATGATTTATCTCATTATTCTCCGTCTTGCTCCACCCCTTTACCACATGTCAGCTACTAACGTCTAGCGAGCATAATGTCTGACGCACTGAAATACCCTCATGCTCATAAATTAAGGCTAATGCTGATACATGGTGAAACAACACTCTGCTGGGCGGTTTGCGGGTTTAAATCACATCGGGGTATGACCATGCGATGCATTTGACCTGCGGTTGTCGTACGGTGGCGCTGGCAGCAGTCCACATACGCAGAGGTGTGTTGGTGCATGTCAGAATACGGTGCAGCGAGTAAGTATGCAGACGTTTTCCGACTTGCTAATGGTGACTGTGTGTTGACAATGGCTCAAAGAACCCATATTGATGACGTTATGAGAGGTAGAATACTAGGGCGACTGGAGACTGGTCAAACATAGCAGGTCGTAGCACGGGCCATCCGTGTGCCACAAAGTGTGATCTTAAGATTATGGCAACGATTCCAGCAGACAGGAAACGTGTCCTGGCGCTACAGTACGTGATGTCCACAGTGTACAACACCACAAGAAGACCGATATCTCACAATAAGTACCCGCAGACGGCTACGGAGTGCTGCAGGTAGCCTTGCTCGAGACCTTACCGCAGCCGCTGGAACAGTTGTCTCGAGACACATAGTCTACAGACGACTGAGACCTGCAAGGTGCATTCCACTAAACCCTGGTCACAGGAGAGCCCACAAAGCTTGGTGACAAGATCACAGTACATGGTCATTGGAACAGTGGTCCCAGGTTATGTTCACGAACTAGTCCAGGTATAGTCTGAACAGTGATCCTCGCTGGGTTTTCAACTGGCATGAACCAGGAACCACATACCAACCCCTTAATGTCCTTGAAAGGGACCTGTATGTAGGTCGTGGTTTGATGGTGCGGGGTGGGATTATGATTGGTACACGTACACCCCTGCATGTCTTTGACAGAGGTATCGGGACGTCATTTTGCACCAGTATGTCTACCTTCCCAGGGGTGCAGTGGGTCCCACCTTCCTCCTAATGGATGATAACGGACGGCCCCACCGAGCTGCCATCGTGGAGCACTACCCTGAAAGAGAAGATATCAGGGATTGGAGTGGCCTGCCTGTTCTCCAGACCTAAACCCGATCGATCGAGCACGTCTGAGATGCTCTCGGTCGACGTATCGCTGCACGTCTTCAAACCCCTCCGACACTTCAGGAGCTCCGACAGGCACTGGTCCAAGAACGGGAGGCTATACCGCAGCAGGTGCTCGACTATTTGATCCAGAGAATGCCAACCTGTTGTGCGGCCTGTGTAAGTGCGCATGGTGATCATATCCCATACTGATGTCGGGGTAAATGCGCAGGAAGCAGTGGTGTTTTCTAGCACATTTGTTTCGGGGCGGTTTTCTCAACTTATCATCAATACCGTAGACTTACAGATCTGTGTCGTGTGTATTCCCTAAGTGCTTACGGTACTAGCGCCAATTTTGTGTAGTGCCACGTTGTGTGGCACCACATTCTGCAATTAAATTTATGAGCATGAGTGTATATTATGTAAATATACAGGACGAATGCTAATAAAACCAGATGTATTCCTGACTGGAAATGAAGGACAAGAGGTGCTATGAACATGTGTCCAGAAACGCATCGCTGCCACTGTAGATGGCGCTAACGAATGAAAGTCCCTTTGACCACGTGAATTGTGTTCCGTGTGTGTTGCGGGCAGTGTGATCGACGGAGCGTACTCACTATACGAAGCAGAATGGTCCGGTATTCTTGTAGGGAACAAGCCCAGATGGTGTTTGTGTATGGCCAAGTAAATGGAAACTGTTGAGAAGCAGCACTTCTATACCAAAACAAATATCCTCACGGACACCTACCGCATGACACAAAATTTCAATCCATTTTTGGAACTGTTGTGTGATCATGTGTCCTTTCAGACAGATTAACGTGCAGGGAAGTAATGGACTATGCGTACACCAGATTTGGAAGACCGATTATAGGGATATTGAGACTAACCCTTTTACAAGATCCAGCCAAGTGGAGCGCCACTTCCAACATTGTGTAAGGCAAAATACGATTATGTGTATCCTGAGTGACAATCGTTATAATCCCTATCACCTGCTCCGAGTGCAAAGAGTATCAAAAGTGGATTTCCCTCCACGGGAAGTATTTTGTCGAAGCTTTTTGCACCAGAACATTTCAGTTCCGAGATTTCTGTCGTCAGTTCTCTTTATTGACGAAGCAATGTTAACTAGCATAATCAATCTGCATAATCCTCATCTGTGGGCGACAGACATGGCACGTCGTCAGCGGAGCTTCCACTCGTGAGCGCTCTAAACCGTGGCAACGACACACTTCCGGGCACATGATCATTGGAAATTTTTTCCTCCATTTCTACTCAGTAATCCGTCTCTGCACTTTGCTGATTTAACCAATGTTCACAATGTATAGTGAGTGGAATATATTTTAAGACTGAATGTCGGTTAAGGCTGCACAGTTAACAAATGGTTCAAATGGCTCTGAGCACTATGGGACTTAACATCTTAGGTCATCAGTCCCGTCATCAGTCCCCCAGAACTTAGAACTACTTAAACCTAACTAACCTAAGGGCATCACACACATCCATGCCTGAGGCAGGATTCGAACCTGCGACCGCAGCGGCCGCGCGGTTCCGGACTGAGCGCCTAGAACCGCTAGACCACCGCGGCCGGCCACAGTTAACATTAACGGCTTATCTCGCCACGAAATTCACCAACAGTTGCAAAAATGCTGCTGGAATCATTAAGGACCAAAGTTTACTTAGATGTCGGACTCACTTGGTGCAGACGACAAGGACTCAGCCCAGATGACAGTGAGTGTCCCAACGGGTATCCAGAGCACGGTAGGAGTGCTGTGTTGCAGAAGGCAGGGCGTCGCTCGCAATACATTGCCGCATCAGTCCGAGACGGATCAAGAAGCACAGACCGCGCAGTATTACAGCATCGAATATTTGTGCTATGTTTTGCACTATGGAGCCATAACAAGTAAAATCGTTCACATGCCCACCACGGCGTACTACTGTGAACGGAAAACGCGACGGCAAGTGAACCATCAATTCGAACGAAATTGCACAATTTCAGTGACTTTACTGGTCTAGTACAGATATGATTTCTTGTCAAGCGGAGAGTGGAACCTTGTTCCAAAACAGCGGATCGAACTCAGCTCTTCTACTTCCTAGGCAGGGGTGGTAACCATTAAGCCAAAATGGCACAGCGACTTGCACAGTGCACGGATTACCCTGGCACGCCTCTCTCTACACATATAAAAAATCGTGCAATACTTGCAACACCAAGTTGGGTCAATTCTGCTTCCCCGTCTGTGACTAACTTTATTTCTGGCTTTACATATGAGCGTTTCTATTTCTTCATTCTGAGTGTCTGGTCATCGGGTTGTGTCTCTGATTCCGACAGAATAACAGTCCCGCTAGTTACAAATATCCAGACTGGCGAACCGTGTTATGTGCTGTCTGCTGCGCCTCTGACAGAACCGCGCACCAGCTGTGGCGAGACTTAGCCGCTGCAACACGCCGCTGCTGCCGGGTTGCCACTATGGATGAAGATGACGCTGGCGACTCAGGACCTTCCCTTGGCGAACGGCCAGACCATGTTACAGCAGGTTCCCACCTGTTAGCATGACACTGGGTACTGATTTCCAGGCTGGATGTGGTACCGTCGCCTTAGCTTTACGTTTTGACGACCTTTGCACCTTTCGCCTGCATGATATCAACCGTTTACAATATGCAGTCGACATTCGCCCTCTTCGAGAGTCCCAGGGTGGAAACCTCTCTGCTTCTTCGAGGAACTCTTGGTTTGGCAGCCTTTCCTCACCCGCTATTGCCACAAATACAGCGCCCTCCATGGCACATACCCGTTGCAGCTACAAGGCGACTCGCTGACATTTCATCAGCCCTTCTGTGCGGAATGTGTGCTTCACTTTACGGATTAGTCTAATGTTATTCCAGATATTCGTGTTTCACTGACGCTGTATGGCACATGAGAGCCACCCACACTAGCTCTTGAACTATGCCTCCTAAACCTGTCGCGTCACCACTTCACTTGCTCAACTTCCACCCCCACTAAAAATCTAGAGTGGAGGGGTGACTACTACAGTACTTTTGAACTGATGAGAGACAGGTCCTGTGGCCTCTGTGGCTCGTCAAAGATTTTCAATAGTTCAGGTGTGGTGGTACATATGAATTCCACACTCCATTAAGACACTCATTTTGTGTGACAGTATGCAATTAATTACAGATGAGGCGTAAAATGTGGGCTACCAAGTTTTACTGTTCATCTTTAATTTGGTGTCATTACCAGATATGCACACATGCAAATTGCTGTTCTCCTTTTATTTCTCTTAAACATGATATTCATTGCCTTATTTCTACACAAGCGTGCTTCTGGCCTAAGCAGGCTGAGCAAACTCTACCGTGTACCAGAACGGTGTGGGTCATTACGACCAAGATAGATTCAAGGATACAACATACCACAATAGACAAAGTTGTTGTTGTTGTTGTTGTGGTCTTCAGTCCTGAGACTGGTTGGATGCAGCTCTCCATGCTACTCTATCCTGTGCAAGCTTTTTCATCTCCCAGTACCTACCTACATCCTTCTGAATCTGCTTAGTGTATTCATCTCTTGGTCTCCCTCTACGATTTTTACCCTCCACGCTGCCCTCCAATACTAAATTGGTGATCCCTTGATGCCTCAGAACATGTCCTACCAACCGATCCCTTCTTCTGGTCAAGTTGTGCCACAAACTTCTCTTCTCCCCAATCCTATTCAATACTTCCTCATTAGTTATGTGATCTACCCATCTAATCTTCAGCATTCTTCTGTAGCACCACATTTCGAAAGCTTCTATTCTCTTCTTGTCCAAACTATTTATCGTCCATGTTTCACTTCCATACATGGCTACACTCCATACGAATACTTTCAGAAATGACTTCCTGACACTTAAATCAATACTGGGTCTTAACAAATTTCTCTTCTTCAGAAACGCTTTCCTTGCCATTGCCAGCCTACATTTTATATCCTCTCTATTTCGACCATCATCAGTTATTTTGCTCCACAAATAGCAAAATTCCTTTACTACTTTAAGTGTCTCATTTCCTAATCTAATTCCCTCAGCATCACCCGACTAAATTAGACTACATTCCATTATCCTCGTTTTGCTTTTGTTGATGTTCATCTTATATCCTCCTTTCAAGACACAGTCCATTCCATTCAACTGCTCTTCCAAGTCCTTTGTTGTCCCTGACAGAATTACAATGTCATCGGCGAACCTCAAAGTTTTTATTTCTTCTCCATGAATTTTAATACCTACTCCGAATTTTTCTTTTGTTTCCTTTACTGCTTGCTCAATATACAGATTGAATAACATCGGGGAGAGGCTACAACCCTGTCTCACTCCTTTCCCAACCACTGCTTCCCTTTCATGCCCCTCGACTCTTATAACTGCCATCTGGTTTCTGTACAAATTGTAAATAGCCTTTCGCTCCCTGTATTTTACCCCTGCCACCTTTAGAATTTGAAAGAGAGTATTCCAGTAAACATTGTCAAAAGCTTTCTCTAAGTCTACAACTGCTAGAAACGTAGGTTTGCCTTTCCTTAATCTTTCTTCTAAGATAAGTTGTAAGGTCAGTATTGCCTCACGTGTTCCAGTGTTTCTACGGAATCCAAACTGATCTTCCCCGAGGTTGGCTTCTACTAGTTTTTCCATTCGTCTGTACAGAATTCGTGTTAGTATTTTGCAGCTGTGACTTATTAAACTGATAGTTCGGTAATTTTCACATCTGTCAACACCTGCTTTCTTTGGGATTGGAATTATTATATTCTTCTTGAAGTCTGAGGGTATTTCGCCTGTTTCATACATCTTGCTCACCAGATGGTAGAGGTTTGTCAGGACTGGCTCTCCCAAGGCCGTCAGTAGTTCAAATGGATTATTGTCTACTCCGGGGGCCTTGTTTCGACTCAGGTCTTTCAGTGCTCTGTCAAACTCTTCACGCAGTATCATATCTCCCATTTCATCTTCATCTACATCCTCTTCCATTTCCATAATATTGTCCTCAAATACATCGCCCTTGTATAGACCCTCTATATACTCCTTCCACCTTTCTGCTATCCCTTCTTTGCTTAGAACTGGGTTTCCATCTGAGCTCTTGATATTCATACAAGTCGTTCTCTTATCTCCAAAGGTCTCTTTAATTTTCCTGTAGGCAGTATCTATCTTACCCCTAGTGAGATAAGCCTCTACATCCTTACATTTGTCCTATAGCCATCCCTGCTTAGCCATTTTGCACTTCCTGTCGATCTCATTTTTGAGACGTTTGTATTCCTTTTTGCCTGCTTCATTTAAAGCATTTTTATATTTTCTCCTTTCATCAATTAAATTCAATATTTCTTCTGTTACCCAAGGGTTTCTACTAGCCCTCGTCTTTTTACCTACTTGATCCTCTGCTGCCTTCACTACTTCATCCCTCAAAGCTACCCATTCTTCTTCTACAGTATTTATTTCCCCCATTCCTGTCAATTGCTCCCTTATGCTCTCCCTGAATCTCTGTACAACCTCTGGTTCTTTTAGTTTATCCAGGTCCCATCTCCTTAAATTCCCACCTTTTTGCAGTTTCTGCAGTTTTAATCTACAGGTCATAACCAATAGATTGTGGTCAGAGTCCACATCTGCCCCTGGAAATGTCTTACAATTTAAAACCTGGTTCCTAAATCTCTGTCTTACCATTATGTAATCTATCTGATACCTTTTAGTATCTCCAGGGTTCATCCATGTATACAACCTTCTTTCATGATTAGTAGACATGCATAATAGTTTTCAGATGTTGCGGTGAGTGACAAAAATTTATAAAGGGGCAAAAGAAATTATTCAGTACGTATGTAGAGGTCAAACCTTTAACAATAATAGAGCAGTGTACGTACTACATCAAGAGCAGATACTGATACATTAGTAGTCACATGGACTAAGCGGACGTTTACAGGTTCTCCTCTCTAGAAGCACGATAGAACCACTAGGGTGGAAGATTTACGCATTATCATTACAATTATTGCCGATTTTGTAAACTCATAATGTTCAACATACAGCAAGACATCATTGTACAACAACACTCCGTAAAGAAAAAAAACCTATACTAATTACATTACTTGTACAACCGTATTTACATTTGTACAGATAATTTTTATTGATGTCAGCAGTTCCACATACCAAGACGTTTATCTTCTTACTTGTTTTGCAAATAAAATAAGTGATTTCACTTTAACGATGAAATTCACAATGCCTCAACTATATTTAGTATAAAATTTGGAGCAATCATAATACACCAATAACGTTAATGTTGCACATGTTTTTACACTTACCAATAGTTACCTTCATCCTGTAGACGCTGTAGTGTTGTAACAGTGGAAAATAAAACATTAAGTTTAAGACTCGCTTCTTTCAGGTTCTTCATTGGCCTGCTGTGCCACCTCCATACTCCGCTGTCTCTCATCTGAACGTCGTAGGCTCCTTTCTGCTCCCTCATGCTAGGCAACATGCTGTGAATAATAAATTACATATTGAAAACAATTTATGGCCACTTTCTAAAGAGTATCTACTCCTTCGCTGATATTTACACAAACCACGAAAGCCTCGATAACATGCCGTTTGCTAAACTTTACAAAGGTGACTTGAATTATAAGTGAAATCTAATACTTACACTGAGTACAGAAGCTCTTGGAGTTACGCTATCACTTGATTTGTAATGGCATTGATAAAAAAAAGTAAGTTACAGTTCTCATTTTTAAAACTGAGATCGATATTTTGATAAAGGTGGACTTACACTAATTTAATCAAAAATTGATAACTGACAACTTCATCTGTCAAATTCTTTTAAAAATGCCGCTAGACACATATATCAGATTTGAGCGTTGCCGTAACAACTGGTTTACACAATCTACAATTATATCACTGGTAAGGTTCTGTTGTTCCTTTGGGTGTATTCTTGCAGGAATGCTGACAGTATCTTGTTATAGTCGGTTGTTAGAGTTAAACAAACTTCCAAAGAAATTTTGGTGAACTTTACAAAGTTTATAAACCTTAAAAGTAACTTTGTGTCTTCAGTTTTCTAATACCCACTTACGTGAATGGATTTACTTCATATACACATCTTAGTGGTGGCTGATGCAGTATTAGTTAAAAATCATTTGTCAACTAAATCTGCCACTGACCAATGTGGTAAGTAACCTCCTGAGTCTTTATTTTTTTTACGCGTGATGACAAATTGTTCATTGGTGACGGTCTTATCTGTTCTAATGAAGATTAACAGGCCCTGGAATAAGATCAGGTCAGTTGGAGTCATTCCTTCAAATGAGGTCACCGCTGTTGATTGATGTTTCCTGTCTGCCGGATGCGGTGTAGTAGTAAATGCTACTAATCTTCGTGTCCAAGTTGTTACACGATAAGCAGTCTTTGATTAAGAACGATTTTAAGAATTTCCGCTATGTGAATCGTGATAAATTGCGTGTGGGAGTTTAACAGCTGTCTTCGACTTCTGTTCTATTGTTGGAACAATTGTGCAGACTAAATAGGGGTCTGAGTGGCGCTATATGAGGGAAGGAAGTCGGTAAAGTTATGAAATTAGCAACGTAAGAGCAATTCCAGTAATCTAAAATAGGAAAGAGGTTGCGGTGTGTCTCGATCGGCTTACATTTATCTTGTGGAACGACAGTGTGGTTATCAAAGTGTCCTCTTTATGTGACGGAAAATGTAGCAAAGAACAGGCATAACGGTTCCGTAGAGCCTAAAGGAAAAGCACATGTGTTTAAATTCCGAATGCGATTGCACAGCACAGATGTTTTGTGAGATGGCTTTACCTGCACGATTTTTACAGCTCAGTTTCAGACTAAACTTTCAATAAAAAGGTGTTGGTGGAGTATTCTTTGTTAAGGTTTTATTCAATGCTGCTTCCAAAATTGGATAGTTTAGAGAGCTGTGACACGTAATTACCGATATTCGTTTCAGAAGAGAAGTGTAGTTGCGGATTCTGTGAGTCAGTGGCTCCTGATAGATGAGATCTCGTTCACACCTTTATAGAGACAACTGAATGGATAAGAGAAGACGAAACAAATGAACGGATAGGGAAAGGAGAATCGAAGTCCGGTAGGAACAAGGTGTGCAGTAACAACCCAGTTTCCACAAGTGAAAATTGAGAATTTTTGGATGATCCGGATTGATTTTTCACTGTTTACCGATTCTATTAAACCGCATGTGATTTCTACATTTCCGTAGTTTCTCACGTATCAGATGAAATACAATAACTAGCTACTGCCACAAATATCCCTGGAATCTTTTTTGATGTCATTACATACAGCAATATCCCCAGTACTCAGTGGTGATTAAACTTGTCATCAAATGTGAAGCAACTGTGCTGTGTCCAGAACTTTTTAAACGTATTTTATGTACAGTACTGGACTTTTAGATCGATTATCTACACAAATTTCATATAAAATACAGTATAATGTTAACGGCTGTGATGTGATGATTGTATAGACTCTTGATCAAATTATTAAGTGTGGTTGAACACCGAATTCTGCAAGCACCTGCCTCAACTTTTTCCAAATAACTCAGGCAAAGGCTTCCCTGTCTTTAATGAAGCAAATGAAGACGGGAATACAGAATTATCGCGATTTCTCGATTATTTGTCATATGTTGGGAATCTGTTCACCAGTTTGGTAAGTAAGTAATTTATTTATCTATTTTTAAGTCAATGGTGGCCCTTCGTGTGTCGACAGGTGATGGCGTTGGCGCTACCCAGTGATAAAGTGACGAACGGCACTGTGGGGACCGTTGTAGGATGGGGCTATCACCCTCAAATTTATATCCCAGGTATAATGCCCGTGGTGAGGTTGAGGAGGCTGGAAATGATTATAGACCACTGCAAGCCAGTTACAGACTTTCCCTTCACCGTGCCGCAAGCCATTATTTGTGCACGCCCAAAGGTTGGTGGCACGCGCGTGTGCCAGATGGATTCAGGGGGACCGCTCACATACGCTGGCAAGCAGATAGGCATCATCAGCCGTGCAGATTGCTCTGGTTTTGTGAAGGATGTGATTTTCAGTAATGTCGCCTACTTTCGTGACTGGATCGATGACGTGACGAAGTAGTGATAGAAGAGCAAGTTATTTTTCTTCTTCTATTGGAAGGAGTCTCTTCAGGAAACCATAAAACTTTGCGGAAGAACAGTGCATGTTCTCAATTACTCTTCCTCGAAGACCTGCGGTATGTCAACAACAAAAATTTTAAGCTTATTAAAAAAGTGTCGTTTAAAATTGTTCCACATCCTACATTGGTAGGAGCAAATGCTGTATTTTGTGAAGTTGAAAGAGATGTAATAAGGATTCTGAAGCAAAATATACGATCCAGAAACAGTTCAAATTTCTTTTCACTCTGCCTTAACTATGAGAGTCTACTATACGTACTTCGACATATTACGGCATTCCGTTGTGAATAAACTAGTATGTAACAGCTACGAAACAGAAACAAACTGTGATAAATATATGTGATGACATTAACTGAAACATTACATTTTATTCGAGGGACAGTAGAAGTAATACACGTCAAATATGACGTCCGGTATACTGCATTTCTGTCTCTACAGGGTGAAAAGAAGTCTAAAATTTGCGAAGGTGCAAAGATACTGAGGTGTGGTGACCGTATCCTCGGGAAAAGCTCAGTGCAGTGTCGCTTCGAAACTCCCAAAATACATTCCGTAAAACAAATCGAGATGGACATCGACCAACTCCTCAATGGTAATCCTGTGTCTCACTTTTAGCATACAAGCAGCCACCTGGAAATTAAACCCGTACAGAACTGAGCATTCCTCATTTCTAACTTGAGGGCGAGCAGTATGGCGAAAACTACTTTTGTCAACGGACAGCATCGCGAGGGAATGGATGAAATGTACTTTAAACCACGTCACACAGCGCATGCCGTCGACGTTTTTACGGACAGACACTTTCAGTGCAATACAGATATCAAAATTAGTAGTAATAAGAAAGCAAACGGAATGCAAATGCCCTATACTGATCAACTAGATACCATGGTATCCGTTACAACAAAATCTACTGAAAATATCTGTCAATTGCTTGTGGAATTTGCTAACTGGGCTCCTGGTTCCCCATGTATAAAGATTTTCATCATCTTCGGTACCAGTTGTTCCACACCTTGCATTTATTTCAATTGTTAACTGCGAAAGTATGGAATATCGAAGCTGAACAAAAATGTTAATCCAACCAAACACCTCATATACGTGAAGTAATACAAGTAAACAATTTAATTTCATTCATTATAATTTCCTTAGTTTTCAACTGTTAGTGATAAGTATTCGTCAAGGACGAAAAGTAATCTTCTCTCCCTTTTAAACAATTTTTAATATAAAAAATAAGAATTTTGATATTTACCTCTTCTTCTATCAGACTATAAGATACATGACTTTGATCATTCACCTCCAAATCCCTTTTCCAAATTTGGCGACATTAAAAAGGTACGAAATCGAGAAATTCGCTCTATACATGATATCTCAAGAAATTATTTCCCGCTTCAAACTCATTCTTAGATATTATTTTCTTTCTTTTTTAGGAAATGTATTAACACTTGACCTTCTAAACCGAGCAAAATTGTAGCTCCTTTTCTGTTTTCATCTGTGAATTTTATTATCATTAATGAATAACTAGGTACTCTATTAACTACGCTCAAGCGCCAAAGAAACTGGTATAGGGAGACTTATTCAAATACACAGATATGTAAACGGGCAGAATACGGCGCTGCGGTCCGCAACGTCTATATAAGACCACAAGCGTCTGGCGCTGTTGTCAGATCGCTTACTGCTGCTACAATGGCAGGTTATCAAGACTTAGGGTTGTTTGAATCTGGTGTTATATTCGGAGTCCGAGCGGTGGGACACTTCATCTCCGAGGTAGAGATGAAATGAGGATTTTCCTGTACGACCTTTTCACGAGTGTATTGTGAATATCAGGAATCCGGTATAACATCAAATCTCCGACATCTCTGAGGACGGATAAAGATCCTGCAAGAATGGGACCAACGATGAATGAAGAGAACCGTTCAGCTTGACGGAATGCCGCAGACTGTTGCAGATTTCAATGCCTGGCCATCAACAAGTGTCAGCGAGCGGAACATTCAACAAAACATCATCGATATGAGCTTTGGGAGCCGAAGGCCCACCCGTGTACACTCGTTGAGTGCACTACATAAAGCTTTACACGTCTCCTGGGCTTGTCAACACCGACATTGGCTTGTTGATGCTTGGAAACATGTTGCCCAGTCGGACGAGTCTGGATTCAAATTATATACAGCGGACCTTAGGAACCAGTGGACGCTGCATGTCAGCAGGGGACTGTTGAAGCTGGTGGAGGCACAGTAATGGCGTAGAGCGCTGCAGTTGCATTGATTTGGGACCACTGATACTTCTAGATTGCCACTGGAAAAACCAAAGATAGCATTGTGTCTTTTCCTTGGACTGTATCCAGTATGATTTCTAGTTTTGTTAAAATTATTAAGGCCCATGCCATTGTTCCTTGCCTCACTTCACTTTGCTTCCTCCCGTATGAGATCGAGTGAGCCAACAGTGGCCGTAAACTCTTCCAGGTCCCTTTCACGGAAATGGAGAAGTATTTCCCTAATGGCAAACTAGTAGTCTGCTACTCACTGTTCCCAGTAAATCTCTTGGAGACAATGGCTCATCCCAATTCCGAGTCTTTTTAAGTAGTTTTCTAAGTGGCTCGCCATCACAGGTTTCTTTATCTTAAATATCTTTGTGACTAATGCCCTTTTGGCATATTTATTATTTTATAAATATAAATACTGCCAGTCTTTCCGTACTTATACTCTATCATACAGTTTTAGTCATAATTCTGTGACCATGTTATAGAATGTACACCATTGTTTGTTTTAAATTCTGAGGGAGACACTCCTAGCAGTGTCGAAACCAGGTAAATTTCTTAAAAATAGTGACCGAAGACTGATTTTCTTTCTATTGTAATTTTTCTAAGTATTTACGCAGGTTTCCCTGTCAAGGATATACAGAATGGTCCATTGATAATGACCGGGTCAAACGAAAAAAAATACAACTAGCTTGAAGGGAGAAACCAAATCGCGCTATGGTTGGCCCGCTAGATCGCGTTGCCATAGGTCAAACGGGTATCAACTGCGTTTTTTAAAATAGGAATCCCCATTTTTATTACATATTCGTGTAGTACGTAAAGAAATATGAATGTTTTAGTTGGACCACTGTTTTCGCTTTGTGATAGATGGCGCTGTAATAGTCGCAAATGCATAAGTACGTCGTATCACGCAACATTCCGCCAGTGCGGACGGTATTTGCTTCGTGATACATTACCCACGTTAAAATGGACCGTTTTTCAATCGCGGGAAAGGTCGATATCGTGTTGATGCATGGCAATTGTGATCAAAATGCCCAACGGACGTGTACTATGTATGCTCCTCGGTATCCTGGACGACATCATCCGCGTGTCCGGACCGTTCGCCGGATAGTTACGTTATTTAAGGAAACAGGAAGTGTTCAGCCACATGTGAAACGTCAACCACGACCTGCAACAAATGATGATGCCCAGGTAGGTGTTTTAGCTGGTGTCACGGCTGATACGCTATTCAGTAGCAGACAATTTGCGCGAGAATCGGGAATCTCAAAAACGTCGGTGCTGAGATTGCTACATCAACATCGATTTCACCCGTACCATATTTCTATGCACCAGGAATTGCATGGCGACTACTTTGAACGTCGCGTACGGTTCTGCCACTGGGCACAAGAGAAATTACGGGACGATGACAGATTTTTTGCACGCGTTCTATTTAGAGACGAAGCGTCATTCACCAACAGCAGTAACGTAAACGAGCATAATATGCACTATTGGGCAACGGAAAATCCACGATGGCTGCGACGATTGGAACATCAGCGACCTTGGCGTGTTAATGTATGGTGCTGCATTATGGGAGGAAGGATAATTGGCCCCCATTTTATCGATGACAGTCTAAATGGTCCAATGTATGCTGATTTTCTACGTAATGTTCTACCGATGTTACTACAAGATGTTTCACTGCATCACAGAATGCTGATGTACTTCCAACATGATGTCCGGCACATAGCTCGCGTGCGGTTGAAGCGTTATTGAATAGCATATTTCATGACAGGAGGATTGGTCATCGAAGCACCATTCCATGTCCCGCACGTTCACCGGATATGACGTCCCCGGATTTCTTTCTGTGGGGAAAGTTGAAGGATATTTGCTATCGTGATCCACCTACAACGCGTGACAACATGGGTCACCGCATTGTCAATGCATGTGCGAACATTACGGAAGACGAGCTACTCGTAGTTGAGAGGAATGTCGTTACACGTATTGCCAAATGCATTGAGGTTGACAGACATGATTTTGAGCATTTATTACATTACTGTGGTATTTACAGATAATCATGCTGTAACCACATGCGTTCTCAGAAATTATAAGTTGACAAAGATACATGTATCACATTGGAAAATCCGAAATAAAGTATTCAAACGTACCTACGTTCTGTACTTTAATTTAAAAAACCTACCTACTATCAACCGTTCGTCTAAAATTGTGGGCCATATGTTTGTGACTATTACAGTACCATCTATCACAAAGCGAAAATAGTGGTCCAGCTAACACATTCATGTTTCTTTACGTACTACACGAATACGTGATAAAAAATGGGGGTTCCTATTTACAAAAAACGCAGTTAATATCCGTTTGACCTATGGCAGCACAATCTAGCGGGCCAACCATAGCGCCATCTGGTTTCCCCCTTCAAGCTAGAGAAGTTTCGTTCTTTGCAGTTTTTTCGTTTGACGATATTTGGTGCGGTCACGATCAATGGGTCACCCTGTATATACACGCATCAAAAAAAGTTTTCCAGTACCCTAGTTCATAGAACGCCTGAACATCGACTTTGACTGCGGATACTGTCCACAGACATAGTCCTTTCGACTGTTCAGAGATGTCACTAAACGCGCCCGAAGTTGTAAACAATCATGCATGAGCAGCGCCTATTAGACGGAGGCGGTCTGACAGACGATCAATTCTAGTCATTCCACCAGGAAGGAGGTACACGGCTCGTGTTGCCTGTAATTAAGCCATGCGTAGACGGTCAGTACCGCGGATCGATCGCTTCCGCCTTGTTACTTTGAGCCAGGAAGGACTCTCAACAAGGGAAGTGTCCAGGCTTCTTGGAGTGAACCAAAACGATATGGTTTGGATACGGAGGAGATACAGAGAGACAGGAACTGTCGATGACATGCCTCGCTGAGGCCACCCAAGAGCTGCTACTGCTGTGGGTGACCGTTACCTACGGATTATGGCTCGGAGGAACCCTGACAGCAAAGCCATCGAGTTGAATAATGCGTTTCGTGCAGCCACAGGACGTCGTGTTACGACTCACACTGTACGCGAAAAGGCTGCATGATGCGCAACTTCAGTCCCGACGTCCACGGCGAGGTCCAACTTTGCAACCGCGACACCGTGCAGCGCGGTACAGATGGGCCCAACACCATGCTGAGTTGACCGCTCAGGATTGGCATCAAGTTTTCTTCACCCATAAGTGTCTCTTATGCCTTCAACCAGACAATCGTAAGAGACGTTTTTGGAGGCAATCCGGTCAGGCTCAACCTCTTACACTCACTGTCCAGCATTTGCAGCAAGGTGGTGGTTCCATGCTGTTTTGGGAAGGCATTATATGGGGCTTACATACGCCGCTGGTGGTCATGGAATACGCCGTAATGGCTGTACGATATGTAAATGCCCTCCTCCGACCGATAATGCAACTATATGGGCAGCATATTGGTGAAGCATTCGTCTTCATGGACGACAATGCACGCCTCCATGGTGCACTACTTGTGAATGACTTCCTTCAGGATAACTATAACGCTCGACTAGAGTGGATAGCATGTACTCCGGACATGAACCCTAACTGATATGCATGGGATAGATGGAAAAGGGCTGTTTATGGACGACGTAACCCACCAACCACTCTGAGGGATCCTCGCCGAATCGCCGTTGAGGAGTGGGACAATCTGGAACAACAGTGCCTTGATGAATTTGTGGGTAGTATGCCATGGCGAATGCCGGCATGAGCGAATGCCAGAGGACGTGCTACTGGGTATTAGACTTACCGGTGTGTGCAGCAATCTGGACCACGACCTCTGAAGGTCTCGCTGTATGGTGGTACAACATGCAATGTGTGGTTTTCATGAGCAATAGAAAGGGCGGAATTTATGTTTATGTTGAACTCTATTGCTATTTTCTGTACTTTTTTTTATGTGTGTATATACCACACCCTCTGACGCGTCCCCAGGTGGCACACAGGGGAATGCCGGGCAGATATGTAGAGTAGGTGGGAAATAAAATAGCACCGGCGGACGGAAATGACAACCAAAATCGATGCTGCGTCTGACTTGGAGCAAGCGGCAGTATGGTTAGCGTCTGTTCACCAAGAGCTGCAGCTGCAACATGTGCTCCAGAAACTGACAATCGCTGGTTCTAACAAATGTAGTGGACAATCACTGGTCACCATTGTTACAAGTAACCTGCAATAGCGCAGGTGGTAACCAATCCATCCGCCAATTGACGGCAACCGGGCATTCGGATTCTGGGGGCCCGGACTCCTGGGCTTCCACAAACCCAGTGAAAATCGGGGTTCTCTGGCAAACTCCCATTCAAAACAACAACAGGGTTACGGACTATCAACATTAATATACTCTTATAGCCCGGAAAGCTGCACAATCTAGTGACAGAACTAGGTAGACACAAGTTTCTAATCCGTGCGCTGCAGGGGACACGTTTCACAGACGAAGACACCACGGACTACGGCAAATGCCGCATCTTCAAAAGCAAAACTGACAGGTGCGTTGCCAAAGGCACTCCACCACTGCAGATGGCCTTCATGGTTCACAAGACCACAGTCGAATCCATAACAGAAGCTACACCACTAAATAACCTACTGATGACTATGAGAGGTCTGTAGGCCAAAAAAAAAGTACACACTGATCAACGCACACGCGCCCACGAAACAGAGTAACAAGAAAGACTCAAAGGGGGCAGAAAAATTCTGATCGCCCCTCGAGAAAGTGATGTCCATAGCCCCCAGGAATGATGTAAAACTACATCAGGGCGGCTTTAATGCACAAATCGGCAGAAAAAAACAACAAAGGAAAACAGAATTTATCCAGAGCATAAATCTACTAACAAAAATGGCACACGGCTCATAGAACTCCACCAATTGGCGGCCTCTCCTTGTTAGTGTTGGACAAAGTCATTAAGGAGTGGACGAAAGAGTTGAAATTAAAAGGTTACTGGAAGCCAGTGCGGACGACCTGACACTACTTGCAGGCAGCAGAACCACAGCAGTCAGGCAGGTAGAAGAACTCAAAGGATGCGTATAAAAAGTAGGGATACAGGTCTCCTTCCAAGAAACATTCTTCTGCACGAAATTCAACATACTGAATTCAAACACAAAATGTGGCAAAATGAACAGAGTAACACATTTTAAATACCTAGGGGAAGTGCTCGAACCAACAGGACTGGAAAAACTCGCGCAGAACACCAGGTTAATGAAGATTAAGAGAGCCTTATACTAAACACAGGGTATGTATGACAAAAAAGTCTGTCGATCTCCATCAAAACTCGTCACTACAATACTGTAATCATACCTGAGGTGCTATACGCCTGTGAGACACTGACGCTACACACAAAGGGCGACCTAGAGAAGGTGCTCACAGAGGTAAAAAAAAATTTCAGGAAAATTATTGGACCAAAACTTACAGGCGAAGGATACAGGCATCACTCCAGGGCCACCACAGAGGAGTGGTCCAATTTCACAGCAGACATCAGAAAAAGGCGACTAAAATTTTACGGCCACATCAGCAGACTGCCACACACCAGAACACAGATACATACAGAGGCTCAAAACCACTACGCCTTGGATGGCACAAGTCAAAATTGATCTGGAAAAAGCGCAGGTGGATTCAGCGGACATCACAGACAAAAGTGTCTATAGACACAAAACATACAAGTGGGAAGTAATGTAATACAAGACATCACGTAAAGCACAGAAACCAAAGTGAACTGAAGAAAGGAAGAGGGCCTATTTGGTTTTTAGAACTTCGAGGGTCAGGTAGTTGCTACAGAGGCATTTCGCTTCTTTTTCAAATCACGTTTCGAGACCTATTCTTTCTGTTGTTTCTTTAAGAGTATATATTTGTTTTGGTGCTGTGTCATTGTTCTACCATAGAATCGCCAGCCATCTGTAAACGGTAAGTAGTCTGTCCAAATACACTCCTGGAAATGGAAAAAAGAACACATTGACACCGGTGTGTCAGACCCACCATACTTGCTCCGGACACTGCGAGAGGGCTGTACAAGCAATGATCACACGCACGGCACAGCGGACACACCAGGAACCGCGGTGTTGGCCGTCGAATGGCGCTAGCTGCGCAGCATTTGTGCACCGCCGCCGTCAGTGTCAGCCAGTTTGCCGTGGCATACGGAGCTCCATCGCAGTCTTTAACACTGGTAGCATGCCGCGACAGCGTGGACGTGAACCGTATGTGCAGTTGACGGACTTTGAGCGAGGGCGTATAGTGGGCATGCGGGAGGCCGGGTGGACGTACCGCCGAATTGCTCAACACGTGGGGCGTGAGGTCTCCACAGTACATCGATGTTGTCGCCAGTGGTCGGCGGAAGGTGCACGTGCCCGTCGACCTGGGACCGGACCGCAGCGACGCACGGATGCACGCCAAGACCGTAGGATCCTACGCAGTGCCGTAGGGGACCGCACCGCCACTTCCCAGCAAATTAGGGACACTGTTGCTCCTGGGGTATCGGCGAGGACCATTCGCAACCGTCTCCATGAAGCTGGGCTACGGTCCCGCACACCGTTAGGCCGTCTTCCGCTCACGCCCCAACATCGTGCAGCCCGCCTCCAGTGGTGTCGCGACAGGCGTGAATGGAGGGACGAATGGAGACGTGTCGTCTTCAGCGATGAGAGTCGCTTCTGCCTTGGTGCCAATGATGGTCGTATGCGTGTTTGGCGCCGTGCAGGTGAGCGCCACAATCAGGACTGCATACGACCGAGGCACACAGGGCCAACACCCGGCATCATGGTGTGGGGAGCGATCTCCTACACTGGCCGTACACCACTGGTGATCGTCGAGGGGACACTGAATAGTGCACGGTACATCCAAACCGTCATCGAACCCATCGTTCTACCATTCCTAGACCGGCAAGGGAACTTGCTGTTCCAACAAGACAATGCACGTCCGCATGTATCCCGTGCCACCCAACGTGCTCTAGAAGGTGTAAGTCAACTACCCTGGCCAGCAAGATCTCCGGATCTGTCCCCCATTGAGCATGTTTGGGACTGGATGAAGCGTCGTCTCACGCGGTCTGCACGTCCAGCACGAACGCTGGTCCTACTGAGGCGCCAGGTGGAAATGGCATGGCAAGCCGTTCCACAGGACTACATCCAGCATCTCTACGATCGTCTCCATGGGAGAATAGCAGCCTGCATTGCTGCGAAAGGTGGATATACACTGTACTAGTGCCGACATTGTGCATGCTCTGTTGCCTGTGTCTATGTGCCTGTGGTTCTGTCAGTGTGATCATGTGATGTATCTGACCCCAGGAATGTGTCAATAAAGTTTCCCCTTCCTGGGACAATGAATTCACGGTGTTCTTATTTCAATTTCCAGGAGTGTATATTGTACGTCACCTGGGTACTATCCAACATAGTTTAGTTTTTAAATTATTTTCTTCTTATAACCACGACGATATGACGATATGAAATACTATAAAAATACGGAATTGAGAGGGACTCGTAATAGTTGCGCAATTGGCACAGTAGCACGTCGTGACAGTGTGGGGGGAAAGTACCTTGCAGGAACCATTCATCAGTGAGAGGACTAGAGGTTGGCCACAGCCAGGTGTGTTTGTGGCAGTGCTGCAAATATACATTACCTCGAAGACGTCACAGTGTCTAAAACACTGCTTCTGGTGCATGAACAGCAAATGTCGAGCCGTAGCCTCTTCCCATTGTCCTACTCCTGAAGTAACCATTGTCTGATACGATTATGCTCTTTTACTTGCAATCAGTAAGACAGCAAGAAAATCCTGCAGTCGCAGACATGCTAGAACTTGAGTACCGACATCAGTAGAAGAAAAGAATAACAGGATGCCAAATGTAGTTCGTCAGCACAGTCAGGGAAATTTTATTTCCAAAGAGAGAGTAACAATTGTGACGCTGCGGTACTTAAATACTATTTTTAGTTAACTGTACTCTGTAAATTCTGTGTTCATTGTTTGCCTTTTAGGCAGTGTGTACCAGTAACGTGAAGTAAACAGTATGTTATTGCACTTAACTCAGTTAACACCAGAAACTTCCATAAGAAAGGTATTAATATGTTTTCTACAGATACAGAGATTTTGAAGAATGTGACCAAAGATACAGCTGATGCTGAAGCGACCGTCCAGGTGTCGTCAACAGTTGTTCGCTCAGTGTGAACACGAGGACAACTGCAAGATGTAACAGACAAAGGGCACAGCACGTCAGTATATTAGAATCAAACGAGGGATCCAAAATCGGAAAGCGAAGACACAGAAAAAATTGTATGAGCTACCAAATGGTATGCATTGAGAACGATACTAGGGCGCAGTGCTCGAACAACTTCAAGCACAGGCACCGCACAGCTAGTTTTGTAATGCATTCGCGAGCGTTGTTGTTGTCGTTGTGGTCTTCAGTCCTGAGACTGGTTTGATGCAGCTCTCCATGCTACTCTAACCTGTGCAAGCTTTTTCATCTCTCTGTACGTACTGCAACCTACATCCTTCTTAATCTGCTTAGCGTATTTATCTCTTGGTCTCCCTCTACGATTTTTAACCTCCACGCTGCCCTCCAATACTAAATTGGTGATCCCTTGAAGCCTCAGAACATGTCCTACCAACCGATACCCTCTTCTAGTCGTGCCACAAATTCCTCTTCTCCCCAATCCTATTCAATACCTCCCATTAGTTATGTGATCTACCAATCTAAACTTCAGCATTCTTCTGTAGCACCAAATTTCTAAAGCTTCTATTCTCTTCTTGTCCAAACTTTTTATCATCCATGTTTCACTTCCATACATGGCTACACTCCACACAAATACTTTCTGAAACGACTTCCTGACCCTTAAATCTATACTCGATGTTAACAAATTTCCCTTCTTCAGAAGCGCTTTCCTTGCCATTGCCAGTCTACATTTATATATCCTCTCTACTTCGACCATCACCAGTTATTTTGCTCCCCAAATAGCAAAACTCCCTTACTACTTTAAGTGTCTCATTTCCTAATCTAATTCCCTCAGCATCACCCGACTTCATTCGACTACATTCCATTATCCTCGTTTTGCTTTTGTTGATGTTCATCTTATATCCTCCGTTCAAGACACTGTCCATTCCCTTCAACTGCTCTTTCAAGTGCTTTGCTGTTTCTGACAGAATTAATATGTCATCGGCGAACCACGAAGTTGTTATTTCTTCTTCAACTCCTTTTGTTTCTTTTACTGCTTGCCCAATATACAGATTGAATAACATAGGGGATAGGCTAAAACCTTGTCTCACTCCCTTCCCAACCACTGCTTCCCTTTCATGTCCCTCGACTCTTATAACTGCCATCTGGTTTGTGTACAAATTGTAAATAGTCTTTCGCTGCCTGTATTTTACCCCTGCCACCTTCAGAATTTGAAAGAGAGTATTTCAGTCAACATTGTCAAAAGCTTTCTGTAAGTCTACAAATGCCAGACGGAAGGTTTGCCTTTTCTTAATCTAGCTTCACGTGCTCCCATATTTCTACGGAATCCAAACTGATCTTCCACAAGGTCGGCTTCTACCAGTTTTTCCATTCGTCTGCAAACCTTTAATTGGCTGTAAAAGTGAGCGCGTCTGAGCCGCACTATGCGACGAGTGTTGCTGGCGGGATGTTACTGCTCGCAGGTGTAGCAGTGGCATCTAGTAGACGACACTGAGTACCATGGCCAGATGCGGGCTCTCAAAATTACCTGACTGGGATACCAGATCCGTATCCCTGAAACGCGCATCCACCTCGTGAAGCATACTTGATGATGCATTGGAGGCTGATCTGGCGACACGATTGGTACTCTGGCTCTGAAATCCACCAGCTGAAGTATGGAACCGGAGGCTGTAACCAACGTGCTGATGTGCAACGCTTTCGGCGACTGTGGCCGAGGTAGTTGATGCGACATCTAGATATCGAACTCCTTGCCAGTGTCCCTAGTAACGGCCGCTTGTGTTTTGGACAGCCACTTATACCCGTGCAGTTGACAGGTGAGCATGTTTGGGCTGCCCAGGTCTGATTAAGCCATTGAGGTGTGGACGGTGTTGGTTGGTATGAATACACCCCCAAATCAGTCGTAGCATCAGCTGTTGGCAGGCACTACACAGGTGTGGTTATGGCGATTCCCATCGATTTTACATTTGCTGTTTAAGTGCACGCGCCATATGCTCAGTTTTGCCATTGGGGGGTGGGTGAAGTGCCGCACTAAATACGTATTTCATTCAGTTTGAGATACAGAATTGTTCTATATTCATCGTCTTCAACTGTGGCCCATTACCTGACATAATGGTACAACGAAGCCACGTTAATTGTGACATATTTGAAGTGGACGCCATGCTGACAACACAAGCATCCACGACAATTTGCGAAACAGAGCACAGAAGAGGGCAGAAGGCTCTAAGGTCGATGAGGGTTGGCCCAAGGGGAGAAATAATTTAGTGGTCCTCATGCCTTCTATGTCCTTGTTCACCTCGCGGCTGCTACGGTCGCAAGTTCGAATCCTGCCTCGGGCATGGATGTGTATGACGTCCTTAGGTTAGTTAGGTTTAAGTAGTTCTAAGTTCTAGGGGACTGATGACCACAGATGTTAAGTCCCATAGTGCTCAGAGACATTTGAACCATTTGTCCTTGTTCAGACCTGCAAAGGTGGTGTTATCACTTGCCAGGACTTTCATTCGTGGCATACCCGATTGCCTAGAATAGAGAGGTTTTAAAACTGAATACTGAAGGGCAGTCAGGATGATTACATGATGAGTGTTCACCTAGAAGCCATTGTGAAGGTCGACAGACAGTAGGAGAGGCAAGCGCTGGCACAGAGTACCGGATTGGTGGTCTTCAAAATACATGTGATCCAGCCACGGAATGGAAAACGCGCCATAAGGTAGGGCGGTGTCGTTTGTTGGCAGCGATTCAAAAATCTCTAACGAAAAACGCCTCCAGATTGTGTTACCGAGACACATATGTGGGGAAACGTAATACAAACATCAAAAAAGTTTTGCATCACCTCGATTCCGAGAGTTCCGGAACCTCTACAGAAAACTGGGATCGAGATCATCATAAACATCATTTCCGACCTTTCTATTTCTCATGAAAACCACACATTGCATGCTATACCACTATACAGCAAGATCTTCAGAGGTCCTGGCCCAGATTTCTGAACACACTGGTAGTTCTAATACCCATTAGCACGTCCTCTTGCATTGATGCATGCCTGTATTCGTCGTGGCATACTTTTCACATGTTCATCAAGGCACTGTTACTCCAGATTGTCCCACGCCTCGACGTAGATTCCTCGGAGTGGTTCGTGCGTCAGGTCGTCCATAAACAGCCCTTTTCAATACATCCCAGACATGTTCGATAGGAATCATGTCCGGAGAACATGCTGGCCACGTCGAGCGATTTCGTTATCTTGAAGGAAGTCGTTCACAAGACGTGCACGATGGGGGCACGAACTGTCATCCATGAAGACGAATGCATCACCAATATGCTGCTGATATGGTTGCACTATCGGTCAGAGGACGGCATTCACTTACCGTACTGCCGTTAC
The DNA here is from genome assembly GCF_023898315.1 of Schistocerca nitens. Classification (NCBI taxonomy): domain Eukaryota; kingdom Metazoa; phylum Arthropoda; class Insecta; order Orthoptera; family Acrididae; genus Schistocerca; species Schistocerca nitens. The sequence goes on along the minus strand of NC_064617.1, from coordinate 166,337,023 downwards.
GGTGCCTTCCATGACCACCAGCGGTGTAATTCGGCCCCACATAATGCGACCCCAATACAGCAATGAACCCCCATCCTGCTGCACTCGCTGTACCGTTAGTGTAAGGCGTTCAGCTTGAGCGGGCTGTCTCCAAACACGTCTTCGACGACTGTCTGGTTGAAAGAATATAAGACAGTCATCGGTGATTCGAACGTGATGCCAACCCTGAGTGGTGCATTCGGCATATTGTTGGGCCGACATGTACCGCGCTGCACGGTGGCGTGGTATCAAAGATGGACCTCGCCATGGACGTCGGGAGTGAAGTTGCGCATCACGCAGCCCGTTCGGCACAGTTCTAATCGTAACACGACGTCTTGTGACTGCACGATAGGCGTTATCCAACATAGTGGTGTTGCTGTCAAGGCTCCTCCGAACCATAATCCGTAGGTAGCAGTCATCCACAGCAGTAGTAGCCCTTGGGCGGCCTGAGTGAGGCACGTCATCAACAGTTCCTGTCTGTCTGTATCTCCTCCATGTCCGAACAACATAGCTTTAGTTAACTGCGAGACGCCTGGACACTTGTTGGGAGTCCTTCCTGGCTCAAAGTAACAATGCGGACACGATCGAACCGCCGTATTGATCCTCTAGGCATGGTTGAACTACAGACAACACGAGCCGTGTACCTACTTCCTGGTGGAATGACTGGAACTGATCGGCTGTCTAACAACCGGCGCCTAATAAGCGCTGCTCATGCATGGTTGTTTACATCTTTGGTCGTGTATAGTGACATTTCGGAACAATCAAAGGGACTTGTCTGTGATACAATATCTTCAGGATTTCTGAGAACCGGTGTGTTGTAAAACTTTTTTTTAATATATATATCGTGAGTGGCAGTAGAGCTGGTGTCGATTTATGATACCACGGAATCATCTCTTTTTTCCTCTCACAGTTTTCAATTTTTTTGTTTGCATTCCAGTATGAAAATAATTAACAAAGGCCAAGTAATAAAGTAAGTGTTCTTTATTAAGCACGCACCTTATGAAATAGACTCCTTTTTCAAAAAAATTCTATATGATGAGGGTAATGATAAATATTTCATCTGAACGGAATTAAACCTTCGGAAGAAATAGCTGGCCAGTTCTAAGACTAGGATTCAACACTCCCAAAATTAGTCAGGCCAACCTATTGAACGAAACTTCTCAAATCCGAACCGTAGTTTTTAATGTTTGAATTATATTTCCGCCTTTGACTGTACAACTTCTCTAATGTCCATTCGACTGTACAAATTCTCTAATGTGTTTTTAATATACGATCACTTCTTTCAGGATTCTTACCCAGTTAGAAACAGTGTGTAGTGAGAATGACACGAAAGCGCAGCCCTTATAAAACTGAAGGCACAGCTAATACACGGCTAGGTTTACAATGCGGCCGCAAACGCTTATTGGCCGCAAAGGTAGATGTGCCTCTGTAGCTCTAAGTGGCTGGGCTTTGTAGGTCATGCGAGCGCATCCAGATATAACACTGCCATCTAGCGGCCAAAATCGTGTCCCATGCCTTCTAGCAGGTTTTGAAATTCACATGGCCAGGATGCCAGATTTTCATATTGTGCATAATGTGATGGCTATTTGTGAATTGGACCTTAAGCGCCAAGTTGCTGGTGGATGGTTTTCGGGCTATGAATTGTTTCTTGCTGCCTGTTGTAATGGTACTTGAATTACGTAACCATTACAGCACCTCACCTCAACCTCTCGATACCAGGAATATTCTACTGTGTTTCTGTAAAATAGTTAACATATTTCAGTGACAACATTCTGATTTGATTTCATTAATGTAGAGGTACCTTGATACATCGATATATTTATATTGCAATGATATTATTCTTATGTGTATTCTTTCTTTTGTCACTATGAACTTTGACGTACGCGTAACTTTGATTTTTGGGCGCGTAAGCGGTTATTGGAGAGTCAAGTCTTGGTCGTCATGTTGAAAAGACGCAAATTGTAGTCAGTTTATGAAATGTGAACTTTAACAGTGACGAAGATATTTTCAAATATGTTTTATATTGTGAAGTTATGGTGCAACAAAAGTAATAAAAAAGAATAACTGAAATTCGGAGTGCTGATTACTTTTTTACACCACCATTGTCGTAACTTGCAAAAATTTAATCTTCAAGAATGGTTTATGAAACACATCTATAAAGCTTTTGAATACCGCAGAATAACACCTAGGCCTCTTTGCATCCGAGCTGGGAATCATCCCTACCTAGATTTTCAACGATTGAGCCATGAGTTCACAACGAGACCAGCGTGGGAAACACGAAAAGATGAGTGCCTAGTTTATCCATTATTTCATGAAATGACTTTATTAACTGTGATCTAATGACACCTGCCACATAATATAACTTTGTTGTTGCCCGAAAATGCGATTTTTAGCAGCATGAGCAACACTACAATCATAATTAATTTTTGACCTTTCTTGTGGTAGGGTTGTTAGACTGTGCACCGATTTCAACGTCTGTCTGATAAGGAAACCTTAAACGCGAGGTCAATTCTGTCTTGGGGAAGTCTCGTTTGAAAGTGTAATGTTAACAAATACGACAGGAAAAATGAATCACCGTGTACTTCATGGAGGGCGAAGGAAAATGAGTGGGTAGGAGGCGCTGAGATCAACCTTCTGTGGGTTGTGTGTACTACACTTTACAAAAAGGACAAGTAGACATTTTATGTCTACTTGTCCTTTTTGTAAAGTGTTCGAAGCAAACCATTAAGCGGCACCATGAAAAAGGACTGAAAAATGGCACACCACAGAGATCACAAATGTTCACGCTATTAAGATCGAAGGCAAAGTCGTTGTCTGTTACTAGTCGTGCAGGGCGTTCACCTGGGTATGCAGTTTTAAACCAAATATATTGAATCATATTGGTGCAATGAGGTGACGAGAATTGATGGCATGTGATGGCATGCAACTAATATAGAGATGGGGCCCCTCCACGCCCGCACCAACGTGGTGACCAAACCAAAAGTTCTACTGTCACCTCCGTCAATATGTTAGTTATCTAGTAAGTGGATCACAGGGTGCTGGGCTGTGATGTTATCCGTGCGTCTGGGTAAGGCTACGTATTAACACGGTCCATCAGGTGATAGATAGTGGACGAAACGCGAGTGAGGGTAGCGATTTGAAGAGCAGAGGGAAAAAAGTGCCAAGGCTCGTGCCGTGGGAAAAAAAAAAAAACCTTCTGCGACAGTGGGATGGGTAGTAAGAGCAGTAGTGGCTTACTAGCTGCGATAGTTCATGCAAGGTTGGATTTGTTAGTATGGGTATCATGCATAATTACCGTGGCAAGCGATGGCGATGTATCCCAGTTGTTGCAGCCGCTACATTCCTGGAACAATCAAGATCGTTATACAGTAGTGGGAGATCGGCCATAGATCATCTCACTGTGTGGGGGATGTGTGGAGCTTGTCTGCATGCATTGTACGGTACGGCTTCCCTGCGTGGTGCCAGTTATTCGGCAGTGTATTCCAGCTGGTTATCCAGTAATGGCGTCTGATTAACAGGGGCTCACTTGTACCATTGTGTTTGCGTGTGCTTTGGCCATAGATGTTAGGTCCTTACAAGTATGTCTTTTGGTCTTTTATGTTTCCATCTATGGTTGTGGTCGCAGTTCCCCAGATTCAGAATAAACGGGTTCTTCGAATGTCTGGAGTTTTTGTATAGTCTTGTGGTGAGTTTGTTGACTGCGAAACAGTCTATCATGGAGCTTACAGTGAAACTGACTATCCTTTAAGGTGTAGCTGCGGATAGTGTAATAATGTTTTACAGGCCAGGAAAAAGACAAACATCCAGACGTTGAATTTGTCCAGTGGCCTCAGGAAGTATGTCTTTCAAAGCCACACACATTTCGGGAGGGATGCTTTGCTCCAAAGGAGTGTGTTTCTTATAAGCAGACCAGGCATCGGGCACAAACAAGCTATTTTGACCAGACATGGCCAAAAGCGGTGCACATACAAGAGTTGTAGTTCTCTTACGCCCGTTTTTCCAGTTTTGCTTGCTATGAAGTATATACTCACTACTGCCCTTTCAAGATGAAGCGCAAGAGGAAGAATCGTATGGGACGGAGCACCTCTATTATCTAGCAGCACAATAAATAACATTCCAACCAATTTACCATCCAGATTAACAACCAGAATAATTGTATACGAATGTGTCCAGGCATTGATGTTAATTGAGCTCGATATGACTCTCTTGGCACCTCTAATTTATGGGGTTCCTTTCCTATACATTCCCTCTTTAAATTCCTGTGGTTGGTGTTGGAAACGAATTCCTTGCTGCACGATGGGATAGGTTTCTTTATCTCATTTACAAGTTTTCGTGTCGATTCCGCAGTCTTCTGTACATCATCACTTTGACGCTTAGATTGAAATTTCTGTATCATATGTGCTTCAATTCTTCAGCACTAAGTTACACAACCATCCACTGCTTCCGCTGAAATCACTGTGACCTATGTAGGGCGAAATTTATCGTTCACATACTGTAATTTTTTTTTTTAACAAGTGCGCCTTGTTCTCCCTTGAAAGGCCATGGCTTCGCTTGGGTTTAGTACCGCTCTTTGGACAACGATTGTGCACGTATCGTCATCATTGTTCTTCTCATGTAGACTGTCCGCACGGTAGAGCGTATATGACACCTCACATCCAACTCACTCGTCTTGGACAAACACAACTATTTCATCTGCCACTTCTTTCTCACTGTGCGAAATTTCTTGGGTTCCTTTCTGACGAAATGTCAACTTCAGCTATTGTTGCTTTAGATATAATGCAATGTTGGCTTTGTTTATTGTTTCAATTTCTCTGATTTATATCAACACCCCTATCACTGTAGCACTGTGGTGAGCTAATCGCCGATTAAGCCATTCAGTTACATTCCATAGCCTCATGCTGAGCTCACCATTGAATACCTCAAACCCCGCCCCCTGTTGCCATTTGCAACCAATATTTTGGTTGAATGGTAGTCAATATATGTGGAGCGTCAAATGCCGCAACCATCATTGGCCTTTTGCGACATCGCACTCCTAGTGAGGAATTGGATCAGACAGCTGTTTCAGTTACTGTGCTGGGCCTCTGTCTGAGAAATGTTTAGCTGAAAATTCAGTAATGAGCAGATAATTAACACAGACCAATATTTCTGCGCTTAGTGTAACCTGATTAGCTAAAACTTCCTGTAGTTTGAAAGAGGCAACTACGTTGGAGGGGTGCTTACGGCCTCACAAACGCTCTGCGGCTATAGGACACAGTAGGTGCTGTTAGGCGGGATGGGGCTCTTCTGCTGCACACAATATAGGGCCAGCCTGCAATGGACTGCAGAAACCAGGGCATCTTTCAACTAGCAGGAGAAGGCTGCCGTATCGATATATATATATATATATATATATATATATATATATATATATATATATATATATATATATATATATATATATATATATATATATTTGTGTTTTTTTTTTTGCCATCAGTCTACTGACTGGTTTGATGCGGCCCGCCACGAATTCCTTTCCTGTGCTAACCTCTTCATCTCAGATGAGCACTTGCAACATACGTCCTCAATTATTTGCTTCACGTATTCCAATCTCTGTCTTCCTCTACAGTTTTTGCCCTCTACAGCTCCCTCTAGTACCATGGAAGTCATTCTCTCATGTCTTAGCAGATGTCCTATCATCCTGTCTCTTCTCCTTATCAGTGTTTTCCACATATTCCTTTCCTCTCCGATTCTGCGTAGAACCTCCTCATTCCTTACCTTATCAGTCCATCTAATTTTCTACATTCGTCTACAGCACCACATCTCAAATGCTTCGATTCTCTTCTGTTCCGGTTTTCCCACAGTCCATGTTTCACTCCCATACAATGCTGTACTCCAGACGTACATCCTCAGAAATTTCTTCCTCAAATTAAGGCCGGTATTGGATATTAGTAGACTTCTCTTGGCCAGAAATGCCTTTTTTGCTATAGCGAGTCTGCTTTTGATGTCCTCCTTGCTGCGTCCGTCATTGGTCATTTTACTGCCTTAGTAGCAGAATTCCTTAACTTCATTGACTTCGTGACCATCAATCCTGATGTTAAGTTTGTCGCTGTTCTCATTTCTACAACTTCTCATTACGTTCGTCTTTCTCCGATTTACTCTCAACCCATACTGTGTACTCATTAGACTGTTCATTCCATTCAGCAGATCATTTAATTCTTCTTCACTTTCACTCAGGATAGCAATGTCATCAGCGAATCGTATCATTAATATCCTTTCACCTTGTACCTTAATTCCACTCCTGAACCTTTCTTTTATTTCCATCATTGCTTCCTCGATGTACAGATTGAAGAGTAGGGGCGAAAGGCTACGGCCTTGTCTTACACCCTTCTTAATACGAGCACTTCGTTCTTGATCGCCCACTCTTATTATTCCCTCTTGGTTGTCGTACATATTGTATATGACCCGTCGCTCCCTATAGCTTACCCCTACTTTTATCAGAATCTCGAACAGCTTGCAACCTTTTATATTGTCGAACGCTTTTTCCAGGTCGACAAATCCTATGAAAGTGTCCTGATTTTTCTTTATTCTTGCTTCCATTATTAGCCGTAACGTCAGAATTGCCTCTCTCGTCCCTTTACTTTTCCTAAAGCCAAACTGATCGTCACCTAGTGCATTCTCAATTTTCTTTTCCATTCTTCTGTATATTATTCTTGTAAGCAGCTTCGATGCATGAGCTGTTAAGCTGATTGTGCGATAATTCTCGCACTTGTCAGCTCTTGCCGTCTTCGTAATTGTGTGGATGATGCTTTTCCGAAAGTCAGATGGTATGTCGCCAGACTCATATATTCTACACACCAACGTGAATAGTCGTTTTGTTGCCACTTCCCCCAATGATTTTAGAAATTCTGATGGAATGTTATCTGTCCCTTCTGCCTTATTTGACCGTAAGTCCTCCAAAGCTCTTTTAAATTCCGATTCTAATACTGGATCCCCTATCTCTTCTAAATCGACTCCTGTTTCTTCTTCTATCACATCAGACAAATCTTCACCCTGATAAAGGCTTTCACTGTATTCTTTCCACCTATCTGCTCTCTCCTCTGCATTTAACAGTGGAATTCCCGTTGCACTCTTAATGTTACCACCGTTGCTTTTAATGTCACCAAAGGGTGTTTTGACTTTCCTGTATGCTGAGTCTGTCCTTCCGACAATCATATCTTTTTCGATGTCTTCACATTTTTCCTGCAGCCATTGCGTCTTAGCTTCCCTGCGCTTCCTATTTATTTCATTCCTCAGCGACTTGTATTTCTGTATTCCTGATTTTCCCGGAACATGTTTGTACTTCCTCCTTTCATCAATCAACTGAAGTATTTCTTCTGTTACGCATGGTTTCTTCGCAGCTACCTTCTTTGTACCTATGTTTTCCTTCCCAACTTCTGTGATGGCCCTTTATAGAGATGTCCATTCCTCTTCAACTGTACTGCCTACTGCGCTATTCCTTATTACTGTATCTATAGCGTTAGAGAACTTCAAACGTATCTCGTCATTCCTTAGTACTTCCGTATCCCACTTCTTTGCGTATTGATTCTGCCTGACTAATGTCTTGAACTTCAGCCTACTCTTCATCACTACTATATTATGATCTGAGTCTATATCTGCTCCTGGGTACGCCTTACAATCCAGTATCTGATTTCGGAATCTCTGTCTGACCATGATGTAATCTAATTGAAATCTTCCCGTATCTCCCGGCCTTTTCAAAGTATACCTCCTCCTCTTGTGATTCTTGAACAGGGTATTCGCTATTACTAGCTGAAACTTGTTACAGAACTCAATTAGTCTTTCTCCTCTTTCGTTCCTTGTCCCAAGCCCATATTCTCCTGTAACCTTTTCTTCTACTCCTTCCCCTACAACTGCATTCCAGTCGCCCATGACTATTAGATTTTCGTCCCCCTTTACATACTGCATTACCCTTTCAATATCCTCATACACTTTCTCTATCTGTTCATCTTCAGCTTGCGACGTCGGCATGTATACCTGAACTATCGTTCTCGGTGTTGGTCTGCTGTCGATTCTGATTAGAACAACCCGGTCACTGAACTGTTCACAGTAACACACCCTCTGCTCTACCTTCCTATTCATAACGAATCCTACACCTGTTATACCATTTTCTGCTGCTGTTGATATTACCCGATACTCATCTGACCAGAAATCCTTGTCTTCCTTCCACTTCACTTCACTGACCCCAACTATATCTAGATTGAGCCTTTGCATTTCCCGTTTCAGATTTTCTAGTTTCCCTACCACGTTCAAGCTTCTAACATTCCACGCCCCGACTCGTAGAACGTTATCCTTTCGTTGATTATTCAATCTTTCTCTCATGGTAACCTCCCCCTTGGCAGTCCCCTCCCGGAGATCCGAATGGGGTACTATTCCGGAATGTTTTGCCAATGGAGAGATCATCGTGACACTTATTCAATTACAGGCCACATGTCCTGTGGATACACGTTACGTGTCTTTAATGCAGTGGTTTCCATTGCCTTCTGCATCCTCATGTCGTTGATCGTTGCTGATTCTTCAGCCTTTTAGGGGCAATTTCCCACCCCAAGGACAAGAGAGTGCCCTGAACCTCTATCCGCTCCTCCGCCCTCTTTGACAAGGCCGTTGGCAGAATGAGGCTGACTTCTTATGCCGGAAGTCTTCGGCCACCAATGCTGATTATTTATCAAAATTTAGACAGTGGCGGGGATCGAACCCGGGAGCGAAGACGTTTTGAATATGAATCAAAGACGCGACCCCTAGACCACGGCCGTATCGTAGTGCACTGAAAACGGAAATATTATGTTATACATTCATTTCACTGAAGTTTATATCATTACTAATACAACAATGGCATCGGTTTCATCACATATCGAATTGCTGGTTGGACTTTAATAATTTACTACACCGATGCAGAGATACGTAAAATTGTGAATTCCTACTTTTGACATTATCTAAGGAGAGGCTTTAGTGCCTTAAAGTGTTCGTATGGGAGCGTAAAAGGAAAATAACTTCACAAAGTAAATACGAGTTCTGTTATCAGTGTGTATTTTTATGCCCAATTACGCTGACCTACGACTCCCTTTATGAAGGTCAAAGATATTACGGATTTAGGATTCTGAAATCACGATAAATTATGGGTTTTATGCGCCATGCCATCTTTTCGATGAAAGAAATTTCGTTTGATATTACGTACGTTCACTGATACGACCGCAAAAGTCTGCAGTCACATGCCGCACAGACTAAAGTCAAGCTTCCTGTCGCAAAAATTCGCACAGAAGACGTTACTTCTGACGTCTATTGATACTGTCACAAAAATGAGATGACAGATGCAGGCAGGGATCAAAGAGCAGTTTCCCACTAGTAGGATGGGTGCCCACAGATTCAGCAAGCTTCGTGCAGAGGTGCTTGTATGAATGGCCTGCCGTCGAGTTCTTACCGTTTACTGCGCATCGCCGCATATCATGGATGGAGAGGAGACCAACATCTATTATCGTCCTTATATGGCGTGCTATGACAGCTGGGGTAAGTTGGAGTGTGGTGCGACCATCATTAGACTTTGGTATGCGATGACTGCAAAACATTGCACCCGTGGGATTGAGCAGGAAGGCGAAATAATGCTGCGAGTTGGCGCGTCTGCACGCGAACTTGGAGGATACGTGTTGACAGTGGAGCCAATAATTAGACACAAGGACGAGGATGGCAACAACATCGCTCTTTTACGCATGATGAATGTCCTCCCTCTCGGAGAAAAAGTGTGGATACGGTACAAAAGTGGTATCCAACGATACTCCTTGATTGTTTCGTTGTATTTTGGAGGGTCCCAGTCGGTTGGATAGTTTGATAAAGGCAAATACGGAAATCGTCTCGTGTCACCCCTTCTACTGCAAGTTGTTTTCTTTCATATTGTGGGAGGAGGTAAAATGGACCAAAACAACAAAAAGAATACCTAGTAAGTATAGGGTCTAATTGCTCATCTTCGGTACTGTGAAACTCATTTCTTCTGCTGAACAAGTGCTCATAACACCAAAGATATGCAGTTTAGAGCTCGTGTTAGCAACCAATTATTTCTTGGTTTGCTCCGTACTACTTTTTTCCATAACTTGTGAGGCAAAGAGTCGGCACCAGAAGAGATGCACTGTCAGAGGTATCCGAAAGATTTTCGCCTATGATTTTCGACTCAGTCGTGACCGGACCAGGTTCACTTACCTCAAATCGACACATTTACCCTTCTTCAGCATTCCTGGAAGTTTATCACATCATAGGGAATCACCATCTATATGCCAATCTCGTGTTACACAACATTATTTTTCTCTCTGTAGTTCCACCTATTATCAATAAAGCTATATTCTAATGACTTATGTTGTAACATCCTGTACGTTCTTATAATTTACAGAATCTTTCTCGAACACCACACCCTCTTCATTTTCGGATTTCCAACAGTCCGCGATTCGCTTCCACTGAATGCTGTGACACAGACACATATTCCTGAATATCTGTCTCAAATTAAGGCCTTTGTTTGATACTAGTAGTTTTCTCTTCATCAATGCTGTGCTGATTGCAATGTCCACTTTCTTTCTTTCGTCCATGCGCGTGTTATTTTAATTATAAAGTGACAGAATCCCTTCAGTTCACCTACTAAGCAATCCCAAAATATTTTGTTAGATATCATGCTATTCTCATTTCTGCTGCTCCTCACTTTTTTCATTTTCTTTGGTCGCTTCTTAGTTTGCATCTACAACTCTACTTCGCAAGCAGCCTTAGTGTGCTACACGAAACACTATTTTTCCCTCTATTGCTCTTTCGTTTCCGAAAGGCGGAGAAAATTCATCGACAAAGCTCTATACGCAGTTAATTTCTCTGAATTTTACATCGTGATCCCTTCTCGATTGCTATATAGGAGGATCTAATATGTTTCTCGAATCTTCTGGAAACCTCCCCCCCCCCCCCCTGAAGATTTAACAGTGGGTCTCTCCGACATGCATAGCACCACTAATGTGCCGACTGACACTGTCGCACTCTCACGCCTAGTAAAAGATCTCGAGATGAAATGTGCCACTCCCACCAACTTCCTTGGGATGGTTTCCAGACTGATAAGCAATACCCAAGAGTCGCTGCGACGAATCGTTTTGAAGCCACTTCTTTCATGGATTAATTGCATTACTTTAAGTCTCTCCCAGTGACTTCCTAGTTGGTATCTGCATTTCCTAGTATTTGTTTTGTGTGCTCATTATACGAGAGTCATTCAATAAGTTATGCAACACATTTTTTTGTGAAAGCAGGTTGTTTTTATCAAGGATTCCAATACACCATATTATTCTTCACTCTTTTGGCTTATAACCCTATTTTGTTACATAATCTGCATTCAATGCGATTGCCTTATGCGACTTTACTGGGAGGGTTTGTATGCCCCTACGCTACCATTTTACAGGTCAATGTCGGAGCCAACCTCTTGCTGTACCAATAAGCTCTTCATAAACCATGCACGGTTTCTAGTGAGTGCATCCGTCTTCGTAACAACCATGTGGAAATCAGAAGGTTCCAGATCCGAGCTGTACGGTGGATGAGGATGAACAGCCCAGTGGAGTTCAGTGAGCTCTTCTCGGGTGTGCAGACTTGTTTGGGGCCTTGCGTTGTCATGGAGAAGCAATAGCTCGTCTGATTGTAGTATAATACACCACAGAGATGATCGTAGCACCACGAGGGAGGACGTCAAACAGAATAACCCCTTCGAGTCCCAGAAGACTGTCCGCCATGACCTTTTTACCGGCTGAATGTGCGGCTTTGAACACTTTCTTCGGAATTGAGTTGATGTGGGGCACTCCATCGATCGTCGTTTCGTTTCCGGTTCGAAGCGATGAGATCATGTTTCTTCGCCTGTATGAAGTTCGAGAAAAAATTGTCACGATCAGCCTCGTAACTCACTGATGGTCCTTCGTTACTCTTCAAGGTCTTAAGATAGGCGAGGAGGAACATGGTTGCATCCGCCTTACAGCACCCCAGGACTACCAACAGAGACGTCCAGTTGAGCAACGAGGTATTCGATTGTGATCCTTCGATCACAACATTGCAGGAGTCACAGCTGTGTACGGCCGGCCGCCACGAGGTAGATCGGACAGGTTTGTTCGACATCATTGGGCTGACGGCAGACGCCACGCCCAACGACTCGCCGTGTTTTTGTTCACTACTAGGTGTCCGTAGACATTCAGCAAGCACCTATGAATATGTGCGATGCTATACATTTGCGCCAAGAGAAACTCAATGACATCTCTGTTCGGAACGCACCTTCGTCGCAGACGCTGTTTTGTAGACTACGTGCTGCCATATAGTTCATGAAATTATAGTGTATATGTTCCACGATGTCACACAACAAATTCCGCATTCTTATCAACAGAATTCGGCCGAGAAAAAAATGTGTAGCGTTATTTATTAAACGTCCGTCGTACTTTGGATTACTCCTCATAGTTATTCGTAGGTATTTTACAGAGGTTAATGTCCCTAATGTTTTGTCCGCAGAAGTGTAGCGAGTTCCTGGTTGTGTGCAATTCGTTTCATCTATCTACTTCAGGATCGGCTGTAAGCCCCTGCACAACGTTTCTACTCTTAGCATGTCCCTCCACTTCTCTGGAACCTTCTTATATCCAACAGTGTAGTTCGCGAATAGCATCACACTGCCTCCAGCGTTATCCACTGGATCATTTACATAAATCGTAAACAAACACGGCCCGATAAGACCCCCTTGTAGTACTTCCGAAATAATAAGTACATCTTGCCAATGTGGTCCCAATAAAAATTCTTTTATTAACTCTATATGCAAGAAAGTCTTGAATCTAGACACTAATCTCGACCATTCCTCGGTAAACCCGTAGTTTTGTCACTAAACATCTCTGGGAAATTGTTGGAAATGCCTTCCGGAAATGAAGAAACACGGCGTCCACCTGTGTGTCTTTGTCTGTATCCAGTGGACTAACAGAGAGAACTTGGCTTCGAAAGATCTCTATTTGCGGAATCACTGCTGATTTTTATAAAAGAGGTTATCTTCCCCCTTGAATGTCACAACGCTTGATCATAAAACACGTTCCATAATTCTGCAACAGATTCACGCCAGCGATCTGGGCCAATAGTGTGCGCGTGTCTCCCCCTCTTGAGATCTGGGATTTACTTTTCAATTAATAGATGCCTTTCATTGCTATAATTAAGTTGAATAATCTGCTTTTAGAAGGTGAGCACGTTCTTTTGCAAAATCTCTGTGGAACGTCAAAGGTATCTCAGTTGACATTGACCAGTTAAGCAGTTCTAGTTGACTTTCTTAGACATTACACAGCTTTTCTGTAACACTGTCATGTTGATCAAACCTATCTACAGCTTTTGAATTCCTGTGATATCTTCCTCTATTGCGGCCTGGTGAGTTCCGAAAGCTGGAGGAGTATTTGAGTAAAGTGTTGCACTAGTGCTCTAGAAGTAGTTTCCTTACTAAGTGAGCTACAGTGTTCTAGAATACTCCCAATCTACAGAAGTCGGCACTTCACGTTCCTTACAACCGACCTGTGCTCTTGCTGTTTCGCATTGCTTTATGACCTTATGCCTAGATATTTAGGTAGTAGTGATGGTGATATTACAACAAACCTACTGATTGCCAACTAAGCCAACTTTAGAATACTGGTAAGTGGTTTCTCGGTCTGATATTCTTCCGCCATATGACACGGATTTTTCGTAGGTGCTATCTTCCTCTTAAACAAAGCAGTGCATATCATCATCTTAGCTTCCCCTGTGTGCCAAGGCATCAGAAGTCACGAAACATTAATCGAATGTAACCCTACGTGCTAACACAAAGCGCAGTAGAGTCTTGATAATCCGACTGACCGCGCGACGCCTCTAGTAGTCCGAAACAACAAGCCAAGCTCACGTGACGTGGACGATCGGGTCCACTTCAAGTGCACCGTTTAGTAAACAATACGTAGTCAGTCACCAATTGTTGATTATTGCATACATTGTGCAGTCGAATTAGCACTCTTTAGCTTAACTGTGATAGTGCTAGTGAGTGTTTCGCATCTTTCCTACAATATACCTCAAGAAGGTAGTGAAAAACATGAACACAAGACATTGATTTCGGGTGAAAAACCGAAAATATTAAAAAATTAAACGAAGGAGAAAAATTAACGATTTATCTTCATTTTATGGCGATGGGTGAGTTACTATTTATGTCATTAAAAAATTCGTAATAAAATTGAGGGATATGTTTCATCCTAGAGTCAGCCCAACCTATAGAACAAGCAGGATTCCGAAGCAATTTTAGCACTATTGACCACATTCTGACCGTTAGTAAAGTGATAAGCAGAGCGAATGAATACAACTGCCTCTCTGCATTGCCTTTGTCGACTTTGAAAAGGCATTTGACTCCGTTAGCCATGTACCTGTCCTCCAATCTTTGAGTGAGCAAGGAGTGGGAGCAGCATACATTGAAGTGCTCAGGAAAATCTACGAGAACTTTTCAGCTTATGTTAACATCGGCAAATCAACTCAAGAATTCCGTATGGATGTCAAGCAAGGCGATCCCTTCTCACCAGAACTGTTCTCTGCTGAACTGGAAATGGCTATGTCAAAGCTGAGCTGGGAAGGTAAGGGAATTAGAAGTAATGGAAGAAGGCTTACCAACTTGAGATTTGCTGATGATATTGCCTTACTTGTCAAAGACTTCGCAGATGTCCAAAACTTAGCTACAGATCTTGCATCGGAATGTCAGCTAGTGGGCTTGAACATGAACCTTTCCAAAACAAAAGTAATGTCCAACAAATGGGGCCCAGCTGGATATGTGAAAGTGAAGGACAGTCTATTAGAAGAGGTCAGTGAATATGTCTATCTTGGCCAGATTATAAATATGAAGGGAGACATAAGGCCAGAAATCTATGGACGCATCAAGCTTGGCTGGCAAGCATTTCGGAAGAATTCAACAGTATTCAGATCAAAAATGCCAGTAAATCGGAAGAAAGCAGTATTTGATCAATGCATTCTTCCTGTGATGACGTATTGCTGCGAGACATGGACACTGCACTCATTTACAAAGGGGAAACTTAGGACAGCATAGAATGTCATGAAGAAATCAATGATAGGCTATTCAAGAAAGGATAGGAAAAGGGCAGACGACATGCGATTTGTGACGAAGGTTAAGGACATCTTAGAGACAGTAGGTTCCTTGAAATGGCAGTGGGCTGGCCACGTCGCAAGAAGAAAAGACAACAGATGGACGAAGCTAGTACTGGAGTGGAGCCCGAGAGAGCACCGGAGGCCTAGAGGAAGACCACCAGACAGATGGGACAAAGACATCAAGAAGATCGCTGGTAACACCTGGCAGAGAACTGCCCAAGACCGTCCCACTTGGAGAAGACTGCTGAAAGTCTACCTGAATCCACGTCTCGAAGAGGTCACATCATTTAATGATTGAATTGGCTGATGATGATGATGGTGGTGGTGGTGAGCAGAAATTTAGCAGCTAAATCAGTGACAGGAAAGTGACAATAACCTGTGAGCACCCCTTAATTGGAAACTCTTTGTACACATGGTTTCTTGAGGAAGTAGTAAACACATTCCAATTTCAGGAGACCTTGTTAAAGAAAAAGCAAGGTTATTCTACAAAGAAATAATGAAGAAAGACGATTTCCGTGCAAGTACCGTATGGCTTCATAAGTGTAAACAATGATTTGGTATCCGCTTGCTAACCAAAACAGGAGAAAAATATTTTTGGATTTCCAAGCCGTACAAGCAAAAATTCAAGAAAACTTTAGAAAAGTTAAATCTTTGTACTAATCAGGTTTATAACGCGGACGAAAGCGGATTGTTCTGAAGACTTTTACCCAAAAAATCATTCGTCCGCAAAGGAGAGACAAGTTGTCCTGGCTGAAAAAAGTCTAAAGATAGTCTCCTATTTATGCCAAGCTCTAATGCTAGTTGAATGTACAAACGTGAGCTGCTTGTCACAGGAAAACAAAAAATTCCTAGGGCGTACAAAAATGCAAAACATCTACCAGTCAAATATAAACACCAAAACAAAGCTTGTATGACACGGGAATTGTTCAGTGAGTGGATACACGATGAGCTCGTGCCATCAGTCAGCAAGTTCTTCAAGGAAAAAGATTTATCTCAGAAAGCTTCTGTGGTGTTGGATACCTGCCCTGGACTTCCAGATAAAGATGAACTTAAATCCAAAGATGCTTTGATAAAAGTTATGTTCCTCCCGCAGATGTAACCCCTTTGCTACAACCTATGGATGAGAATATTAACCAGACTGTTAAGGCTCATTAGAGAAGAAACACTTACTGTATAGTGTAATTAGCAAAGAGAGAGTATTATTCAATCTTTGATAGAAACAAATGTTAGAGACGTGGTTTACGAAGTTACTCGGGCTAGGGAAAATAATTGGAAATTTGTGGTTGGGTCTCATGGGACCAAACTGCTTAGGTCATTGGCCCCTAAGCTTACGCACTACTTAATCTAACTTAAACTGACTTACTCTAAGCACAACACAACATACATGCCCGAGAGAGGACTCGAACCTTCGACAGGGGTAGCCACGCGGGCCGTGATAAATGCCCCTCAGACCGCGCGGCCAACCCTGGCGGCTAGGGCTTGGGTAAGAGTTTCGACTGAAGTGTAGGTATCTGGGAGGGGCTAACTATGACCAGTCCTTTCTTTACTAAACGAGTACAGAAAAGTCTTAAATAAGGTAAGCGGGTTGATAAACATGTTGGACCTATTAACGGCGAGGAAAACATGCACCTCCGATAGATAGTTGACGATATCAATTCAAATAATTCTGAAACTTTATCTGTTTGCCATGTAAATGACGTGTTATACTGAAAGTAAGACTAAAATCATCAGCTGATGAGTGATAACGAGATTATCGAAGAGGTGTTAACTACATATGACAATGAAGAACGATCAGAAATTTTGCCTGTACAGACAAAACGACATAGCGATGCTATGAGTGACAGGAAAACGACGCAAAAGCAGCTGATGTTTTAGTTGTAGGGATGCTGGAAGAGAACGCTTTAAAAATCACTTTCACCTCGAAATAACTAACTAAGATCGACGACTTCATATCACAGATGAACCCGATTGATGAAGATAAACATGAAAACGATTAATACACTACTGCCCATTAAAATTGCTACACCACGAAGATGACGTGCTACAGACGTGAAATTGAACCGACAGGAAGAAGATGCTGTGATATACAAATGATTAGTTTTTCAGAGCATTCACACAGGGTTGGCGCCGGTGGCGACACCTACAACGTGCTGACATGAGGAAAGTTTCCAACCGATTTCTCATACTAAACAGCAGTTGACCGGCGTTGCCTGCTGAAACGTTGTTGTGATGCCTCGTGTAATGAGGATAAATGCCTACCATCACGTTTCCGACTTT
The DNA here is from genome assembly GCF_023898315.1 of Schistocerca nitens. Classification (NCBI taxonomy): domain Eukaryota; kingdom Metazoa; phylum Arthropoda; class Insecta; order Orthoptera; family Acrididae; genus Schistocerca; species Schistocerca nitens. The sequence goes on along the minus strand of NC_064617.1, from coordinate 166,319,569 downwards.
GATAAAGGTCGGATTGTAGCCTATCGCGATTGCGGTTTATCGTATCGCGACATTGCTGCTCGCGTTGGTTGAGATCCAATAACTATTAGCAGAGTATTTAATCGGTGGGTTCAGGAGGGTAATACACATCTAGAGGGTTGGATCCCCTCCTTCTAAAGCGTCAGATTGCAAAGCTGTCTGTCTGTCCGCCCGCCGCTTGCTGCTGTAGCTGTTCGTCCGTCCGCCTGCTTACTCGCTGACCATCGCCGTCGCCGTAACAGCTGCCGCCGCCGCCGCCGCCGCCTGCTGTCCGGCCGTCTGTTCGCCGCCGACCATCGCCGCCGCCGCCACCGCCACCGCCGCCGCCGCCTGCTGCCCGTCCGTCTGTCCGTCGCCGTTCGTCTGCAATGAGTACTCCCACCTCCACTGTCATCTACACCTCCCCCTCCTCCTCTCCCACAGTCACTTCCTGGAGTGACGCCCCTGGCCTCCCTCCTTACACCTCCCCTCCCCTTCCCCCACTTACCCATCCCCCTATCTCCTCACCTGCTGTATACCCACACTTCTACACCCTTCCTCCAGCCTCCACACCCTCAACAGCTCCCACTACTACCCCCGCCCTCACGTACGCCTCTGTTGCCGCCTCTGCTGCCGCCCCTCAGGTGGTCGGCTTCCCCTCTCTCACCCACCCCGTCGCTTCGTCATCTGCATCTCCCACACGCATCACGTCGAGCCGAGCCACCATCACCACCACTGAACTGGCTGCTTCTCCCGGCGCCTCCACTACACCACAGGGATCTGCCACCCGCCACCTCCCTCTCCTCCCCGTCCCTCTCCCCTCCTCTCAGCCTCCAGCCTCCAAAGAACCCCAAAAGCGTGTCATTACCGACGCTGCTCCCGCCACTTCCCACAAAAAGTCAACACCACCTCCCCCTCCCTCTGCCGTCTCCATGGACACCACCCCTCCTCCTTCCATCCATACCTCGGCCCCCACCCTCCACACCTTTGTCCTGTCAACTCCCGATCCTAAGTTCCTCGACACTCGTACACTCACCATGGAGATACGGAAGTACTTACCTGGTGCTCCCATTTGCCAACTCATTCCCCACAGGGACTCAGTCCTTATCAAGTCTCTGTCCCCATCCTTTCACACAGACCTCCTGCAAAAACTCCCACGAGTTATGTTTGGCCCCCATGCCTCTCTGACAGCCTTCCTTTCCGCTTCCACTCCTCCTCAGCCACAGCCACCCCGTCGCCCCCTCCCACCTACACCGCTGTGATCACTAAGCTCAGCCCGGTGATCACAGAGGATGAAGTGTTGGTAGAACTGAACTCCCACCCGGACTTGGAAATCCGCTCTGCCCGCCATATCCACAATGCCTCTGGTCCCACCTACCTCATGCGGGTGTTCTCTGAGTCCGCCCCTTCCATTGACCATCTCCTCACCCAGGGCGCCCTGATATACCACCGTCGCCACCCTGTCGAATCCTCCAAATCCCCTCCCCAATCCTACCATTGCCGGCGGTGCCTGATGTACAATGACCACCTGACTTCCAACTGCAAACCCCCACCTCCTGTCCCCATTGCAAGGCCTCCCATTTTCTTAAGAACTGCTCCAACCTCGCTGCTCCTCCTTCCTGTAATACCTGCAATGGCCCCCATCCCACCTACTCCCACAAGTGTAAAGCTAAACCCCCTCCAGCCACCCCTGAGCTTACAGTCCTAGTTCGTCCCGTCGATCCCCCTGTCCACCTCAACAGTTCCCTCCGTCCACCCCCCACGGCTGAGGACATCATCCGGTTCCTTACCGTTGTACTTCGAAACATTCAGCGCCCCCACACCTTCCAACAAATCTCCCTTGCCGCTCGCTCCGTTTTCGACCTGAACACCTTCGCCACCTACTCCCACAACCAAGCCCAATTCACCTTCATCCGCCTCGACACCCTAGTTTAAGACTCTTCCCTTCCCTCTCATCCCCCCCTCCTTCCCGCCATGGCACGGCACGAGTATCGCATCCTCTTCCAGAACATTCGCTCCTTCCACTCCAACAAATACCTCCTCATCCACACCCTCTCCCACCACCAGGTCGACACCTTCCTCTTGAACGAAACCTTTCTTCAGCCCCACCATTCTATCCGCACCTCTCCCTATATCCTCCACCGCACTAACGCTCCTGGTCCTCGTGCACAGTGTGGAGTCGCGATTGGCCACCTTAAGCATATCCTTGTCCGGCCACAACCTCTCCTCAATGACCCCACTGAACAACTTATCCTTAGCGTCTTCTTCCCCTCCCTCACCATCACCTGTGTCACCATCTGTGTCCACTCCACTTCTCCTCTTCCTTATGACTTCATCTCTCACATTGACCACACCTTCTCCACCCATGTGATTGCCACTGACCTCAACATCCATAGCCGCACTCCTGCTGCCCTTCGGCAGTGGCATCAGTTCCTCTCCACAATCCAAGGTGACCTTGTTCCCCTTCCCCAGCACACCCGACCCAAAAGTGACACCACCCCCGATGTTCTCATTACCTCCGCCAACCTCCTTGGGCATATCGCTGTCACCGTCCTTGACCCCACAGGTAGCGATCACCTCCCTGTCCTTCTCACCATAACGTCTGCTCACCACCCCACTCCCAAGGTCATCCATGACTATTACTGTGCCAACTGGGATGCTTACCGGGACTCCATCTCCACCCAGGTCGAAAGCCACCCTCTTACCTATCGCCATCCTGACGACATCATCCACGCCTCGTCCTTCCTTCAGAAGGTAATTACTGACACCGTGGAGGCCCATGTTCCTACTACAATCATCCACCCACACCGTCCCACTCTCCCTCCGCAGGCTGTCCTCCTCCTCCGTGAATCCCGCCGCCTCTATCGCTACTTCCTGCGCACTCGTGACAGGGATACACTCCAACGCCACCGGTAAATACAGTGACACGTACGGAACCTTATTACAGCAATGAAACGCCGGGACTGGCGCCAGACCTGCACACGACACAACGCCACCCTCCCTATCAACTCCTCCAAGTACTGGTCCGCCTTCCATCGCCTTACTGGTTCCCTTTCCGCTCCCCACTACCCCCTTCTCCATAACGTTGGCCCCCTTCCTGACAACCACTTCGCCTCCCACCTTTCCCAGGTCTTGTCCATCCCCGATGATCCCCACTTTGATTATTCTCTTTTCCCCGCCATCATGGAACGTGCCGAAATCTAAGTCGCTCCACTTGCTCCTAGTCTCCAGTACTTGGGGCAGTTGCCCCCCTCCAACATAAACACTCCCATCACAGCACAAGATATTAAACTTATCCTCTGGTCCAAACACAACACAGCGCCTGGTCACGATTGTGTCACCTACCGTCACCTTCGAGAAAGCCCCTATTCCTTCCTGACTGTCCTCGCCCATCTCTATAATGTCATCCACTCTACTGGCTTCTACCCTGACCTGTGGAAGACCTCCCGCGTCCTCTTATTCCTCAAACCCAACAAACCCCCTTGTGCCACCTCTTCCTATCGTCCCATCTGCCTCACCTCCGTCTTCAGTAAGGTCCTTGAATCCATCCTCTCCCACCGTATCCATCAGCACCTTGCTCAACACCACCTCCTCCCCCTTACCCAGTATGGCTTCTGACCCTCCTTCTCTGCTGAAGACCAACTTCTCAACCTTGTTCACCTTCTGTCCCTCCAGCTCAACTCCCGTCGCTCCGCCATTTTTGTTTCCCTTGACCTCCAAAATGCCTATAACCGTGTATGGCATCCCGGTCTCCTCTTTAAACTCCAAACCTACGCATTGCCTATCAATTTTGTCCGTCTGGTCTCTTCCTTCCTCTCGCACCGTCCTTCCTATGTCACCCTCCACAACACCAACTCCCGTATCTTTTATTCCACGTCTAGCGTCCCCCAGGGTTCTGTCCTCTCCCCTCTCCTTTATCTCTTGTATACAGCTGATATGCCCAAGCCACCTCCACCAGTCCACCTTCTCCAGTATGCTGATGACACCGAATTCCTTGCTCTCTATCCTACCCTTCAACGGTCTCAATGTACCCCCCAAACCCACCTTAACCAGTTCACCACTTGGTGTAACCAGTGGTTCCTCCGTCTCAACCCCTCCAAACCCCAGGCAATCATCATAGGCCACACCACTCGCTCCTATCGCCTCCATGATTTCTACCTCACCCTTTATGGTCATCCCATCCAGCTAACCCCGACCCTGAGATACCTTGGCCTCACCCTCGACCGACACCTCACCTGGACCTCTCATCTCCAGACCCCCGAGCAGAAAGCCCATTCCCGCCTCCGCCTTCTGAAACTCCTGTCTGGCTGGACTTGGGGATTGCATCCTTCTACCATCCTCCACAACTACAAATCCCTCATCCGTCCTATGTTATGCCAGCGTTGCCTGGATCTCCGCCCCCACCCACTTTTACATGGCCCTCCAAATCCTTGAACGCCATGTACTCTGGCTTGCCTTCCGTATCCGCTTTCCTTCCCCCACACGGCTCCTGTATGAACTGATCCCCTTCCCCCACCTCCTCCTGTTCCTCCAACATCTCCGCATCCTTTACGTTGTCCGCATGCTTGATCCACCCCACCCTCTGGTTTCCTCCTTCCCCTATAACCTGGCCTTGTTCCCCCCCCTCCCCAGGGCCCCCTTTTCTCCTCTTCCCTCCTTCTCCCAGAGCGGATTTTCCATCTTCCCCCCCCCTCCCCTGAGGCCCTGCACCCCATACTTGCCTCTTTCCTTCCCACATCCCTCCCTACCTGGTCCTCTTCAGCGCGCCCCCCGCTCATCTCCCCCATCTCTTCCCCTCCCTCCCTTCTTCCGGTCTCCCTCATCTCCTAGCGCCTGGCAGATCCTCTGTTTTGATCATCGTCAGTGTGCCACATCAGTGTTGTTTCTCCTGTGCGTCAAGAGGTGTGATTTTAATTGTGTACTGCCTTGAGGTTCGCTGTCGGTGTTTGTTCTGTGCTACGCCATCCGTCGATACCTTTTATGCTCCAGTCATACTGTGCCTTGTGTTCTTTTAATTGTCGCAGTGTGTGGCTTTTTGTGTGTGCTACTTTTAAACAGTTTTAACAGTTTTTTATCTCCATTTTACGGTCACCCTGTTTTTTGTCTATTGCCTTCCATGATGTTCCCCCTTTTTATATCTATGTTCATCATATTCTCTTCTTTGTTATTTTTGTCTTCTATTCTTTGTTCTATGTCTTTCGGCTGAAGAGCAGCGCATATCCTGCTGCCAGCCCGGCCCGATGGGGAATTGAAATACAATAAAGAAAAAAAAAGAGGGTAATACGGAACGCCGTGCTGGATCCCAACTGCCTCGTATTACTAGCAGTCGAGATGACATGGCTGTAACAGATCGTGCAGCCACGTCTCGATCCCTGAGTCACCAGATGGGGACGTTTGCAAGACAACAACCATATGCAGGAACAGTTCGACGACGTTTGCAGCAGCATGGACTATCGGCTCGGATACCATGGCTACGGTTACCCTTGACGCTGCATCACAGACAGAAGCACCTGCGATGGTGTACTCAACGACGAACCTGGGTGCACAAATGGAAAAACGCATTTTTTCGGGTGAATCCACGTTCTGTTTACAGCATCATGATGGTCGCATCCGTGTTTGGCGACATCGCAGTGAACGCACACTGGAAGCGTGTATTAGTCATCGCCATACTGGTTACACGTCTCGGCCACGTCTTGTTCGCATTGACGGCACTTTGAACAGTAGACGTTACATTTCAGATGTGATACGATCCCTGTGAAACCCTACATTTCGGCAGGATAATGCACGACCGCATGTTGCAAGTCCTGTATGGGCCTTTCTGGATACAGAAAATGTTTGACTGCTGCCCTGGCCAGCGCATTCTCCTGATGTCTCACCAACTGAAAACTTCTGGTCAATGGTGGCCGAGCAAGTGGCTCGTCACAAGACGCCAGTCTCTACTCTTGATTAACTGTGGTATCGTGTTGAAGCTGCATGGGCAGCTGTACCTGTACACACCATCCAAGCTCTGGTTGACTCAATGCCCAGGCATATCAAGGCCGTTATTACGGGCAGAGGTGTTGCTGTGGGTACTGATTTCTCAGGATCTATGCACCCAAATTGCGTGAAAATATAATCGCATGTCAGGTCTAGTATATTTGTCCAATGAATACCCATTTATCACTTGCTTTTCTTCTTGGTGTTGCAATTTTAATGGCAAGTATTGTACATTACAAATTAAATTATTTATTTTTTTCAGTTAATGATTCGTTGTTATAAATTTGATAGAAAATAATGTTTTTCTTTTGTTTTGTCATTCAGTGAAATGTTTCAATACCAAAAGAATCCGGCGTTTTTCGTGGATAATCCGGTAATCCGACAATTCCTTTACTCCGACATATCACAGCCCCATATGTGTAGCACTACAGAGACTCTACTGTAAATCCGCAACGGAAATTTAACCACCTGACAGATCCACCTATCACGTATTGGCTTTACTAAGCGCTTCCTCGTAAGGGTCTCTTACAGGACAGATGAGCTTAGTGACTACAGTAGGGGGAGGCATGCTACTAGTATGCACATTAGGGAAAAAGTTTAACGAACTTAGGTGGTGCTTAAAGCACGTTAATTCACATTCAGGATCGTACTCCTAAACATCGTTACATCAGACGATGTGAATAAAATACTTTCTATTGCAGCTGACATCTCGTTCCCATTATTCCGTCTGCAATTCTCCTCCACATAGCTGCTGATACATAATCCTGGGTCAGTCTTCTTCCCTGTGTGTACACTGAGATTTCCCCCTTCATTACTCGATTAATGCGATTCCCTATGATGAACCAAAATCAGGATGATATGTTAACTTCATGTTTCGGATAATCACAACCTGTGTTACAGCTGCAACCGTCGATCTACCTCTTTTCAGAGCTCGAACAGGAAAATCCCAATCACAGAGTGAAGATAAGAAATATTTTTCCATAAAAATATACCAGTAATAACATCAATGTATGCTTTATTCACTGCACCAAACTCCATTTGTCTATTACATTCTAATACGGAGAAAAAAATCCTGAATTTTTGCAATATCTTTGTCCGTCGCCCTGCCGTTCCCCTTATATAAGATGGTAGCCTCCAACGGCCTTACGTATCGAAATATTATTTAGATCTCTGGTGATCCATCCTGAAACTGAACCAGAAACTGGTTGTCGCCGGCAAAATAAAATAACATCATAGTTACACGGCCGTTGGAGAATTTATTGATATTAACAATTGTTTAAATTTCTCAACATTCGGTGTGTTGTGAAAACAATTAAGTCTGTAGATGGGTAAAGATTGTACTTCCTTTAGTGCTGAACTCTATGCACCTAAAACGAATTACGGTACAAATTAAAGAACTTATTGCAGTAGAATTTTCTCTTATTCGATTGGTGATGAATGAAGTTTGATTGGAACATTTTCCCCACTACCAGCTGTGTCTTGAAGTTTCTCTTTCTAACTCACTTGCCGTCGTTTTGTGACTTTTCTAATACTCTCTCTTACTATCTACGTGATATCCACATGCCTTTCGCTCCCGGTGGGCAGAAAGTAAACCACTTCCCTAATTTTCTCTGCTGGCCGCTTTTTGTTCAGTATCAGTATGGGTGTCATCCAGTTGCTCCATGTGGCAATCCATTAATGGCTTCCTGGAAATTGTCCAGGCTTCCCAGTTTCTATATTGCTTGTGACAATAATAGCCGACACAGCTTCCCCTGTTCATGCACTAAACTGCCCATAGGACCTGACTGGTCCATACAAATCTGTGACTGCGAACTTTCGCAAACTACTTAGTGTAACAGGAAAGAGCATGGTCTTGTGCGATATCATTCCCGGCTCTACACACTGGCATGCATTACATGTATCTAAAACTTCCTATATTCTTCTTTCCATATTGCAGAAACATGCCAACTGTCTTAGTTTAGCGAGAAGTGCAACAACTAAGTTGCATATACCGTATTAGTTTGTTAATAAACTCTTTCGGTATGTGTAACAGCCGATTGCCATCCGCTTGGTTTCTTTTTGTGAATGGTGTCTCATTTGTGATGACTTCATTCCTTTCCATACACCTTGTCTTTACATCTTGTTTTATCAGACAGTTCTCCTGTTCACTATAGATGTCACATAGGATATCTCCAACGAAATTCTCGAAATGCACTCATTTTAGATGTCTAATTTCAAATACACTCTCGTGAAATACCCCATTGTTCTCGATATTTAATCTGGGGGGAACACATTGTAGAATGTCAGATACCATGTTACCCTTTCCAGGAACATATATGACACTGAATTTTAATTCCTGCAAGTATAGTGACCATCGCACTAAACAAACAAGCATGAGCTTTGGAGTCGTAAGAAACTTCAGTAGTATGTATCACAACACACTTTCACATGCCTCTCAAACAGGAAGGAATGGATTCAGCTCACAGTTGCGAAGGCTTTGTGTTCAGTAGCGGAATACGTTCATTCACAGTAAGTTAATATGCAACTCGCATCAAGCTATCGCAGTGTGATTCCTGGAACAAGTTGAATACGTATGCCTATCCATCAGGTAGGGAGACCTCTTTCTCGACGTGCATGTGACATAGTATAGGTGCACTGATTAACGGTTGGCTTAGAGACGTGCAGTCGCACTATGATTTCTAGTCCCACGATTAGAGGGTGTTCTTGTCCTTGGGTTAACAGAGGCACAATGTCGTGACAGTAATGTGAAAAAAACACCTGTTGCCGGCCGGTGTGGCTGTGCGGTTCTAGGCGCTGCAGTGTGGAGGCGGGCGACCGCTACGGTCGCAGGTTCGAATCCTGCCTCGGACATGGATGTGTGTGTCCTTAGGTTAGTTAGGTTTACTTGGTTCTAAGTTCTAGGCGACTGATGACCTCAGAAGTTAAGTCAAATAGTGCTCAGAGCCATTTGAACTATTGGAAAACACCTGTTGTACAGTACCAAGGCCATAAGTATGTGTAGTGGCCACTCGGTTCTGGGCACAGCCTAATCTTTGTTCTAATCCAGTAAGAGGACACCAGTCGAGGCCTGACGGAACAAATTTTACTAAGTCTAGAAAACAACTTATTATAATAGGTACACTGGTCATGGCGAGGTTCACAATAACAGTCCGATAACAGATATGCAAATGTAAACATGTAACTGAGTTGAAGCTGTCAAGGTCCAGCTCTAAATGTTGTCGGCTGACTGGTAGAGTGTCCAGATGAAAGTCTGTATGCGCATCTACGATGGTGGCTTCTAGCTTATGTCTGCCGACTTCTGTCGTGCGTCCTACAACTGTGCACCAGGATCTCGGGTGTGGATTCATGTGGGTCACTACACCTCTCCCCCATGAGTGGTAGAGCATTGTTGATCCCCATGGAAGGCCACAATGTCGAGACCATTCACGTCCCTGGAGGCCCTGGAGCCGAGAGAGGCTAGCGACTCCATTTACTGGAGACCTGAGAATGCAGGCAAAAGTAGCTGGCGCGAGGAGATCCCTGACGTGCCATTATCAGAGCAGTACATGACAGAACCAACGGTGATGTGGAAGGTGGAGCCGATACTGCTGCAGGCTCCAGCTGCTCCTATGACCAGTGAGGGGTACACACTCTGGCTGGAGCACAGTCAGAGATCCGGCAGGAAGCTGCGAAGGCGAGAGCTCCTGAAGTGGAAGCTGGAAACCTCAACGACCAGATTACCGGCGAGTGGGCGAATGTCATGTTCTGGTCGAGGTGCGTGGCTGCGCACCCTTTTAATAGCGACAGGTCTCCTGGTCCCCTGTCTGTGGGCAGTATATGTGGCGAACATTCTGGTGCACAACGGATGCCCGTACCCATTACGGGTGCTGACCACAACCATGTACCCAAACTGTCATCCCAAAAATAAAATCTGGTATGCTGGAATGCGATGGCAGGCGAGATCCAGGACGAAAGAAATCGGCCAGCGTCTTTGGCTGCCACCCAAGGAGAAATTCTGTTGTCTTATAGGAACTCATTGGAGACGGCTCGTAGGCCCACAGAAAAATCTCATGTTTTGCAGCTTCTTTTTCATCTATGTATTGAAACTGTGAGTCTTGCGCTCAGCCGCCCTATTAAATTGTGGGTTAAAGGGAGGGAAGCAAACAAGTCGAATGTCTGACGACACATAGAAACAAAACTCCTGATACAGGAACTGCCGTCCAGAAGCGTCGATATCCGGCAGAACTTCCACAAGAAACATTTTGGACAGAGCTCGAATAGTGACTTCGGTAGTGGCCGAGGGGCACCAGACCATGGAAGGGGACCGCGAATATACAGCAGTCAGAACACGTATAGAAACAGACCTACAAAATCTATACTGAAGCATTACCGCGGCTGGGTTGCTTGAGGTCATGGAGAGAACGATGACTTGTGAGTCACCTGTCCACTAGCAACCAAGTGTTAAGGCTCTCGGTCAATTCCAGAGCTACAAACATGTCTGTGGGCCAAGGCTTCGGTGTGGGAAGCACTTCGGTGTTCCTTGTCTAACAGCTGTAAGACCTCTCACTGTAAACGCACAGTAATGACTCCCCAGGGAGTTGTGTCATCCCTGTAGGTGTAGGAGGGCTGCATCTAAGACCAGAAATGATAACGAAGTACTGGCAAAGTGGTTCGGACGAGCGGCCCAGAGGACGAGCAGACCAACCCTACAGGATGAGGCGAACAACCTGCCTGAAGATGGGGTAGGCTGCTGTTGCGTTGGCGAGCTGAGCACTAGTGACCAGAAAATCGTCAACTGCTTGTTGGAAGGAGACATCAAAATGAAAAGACATGAGGTACTCCGGATCGAAATCTGGTACCAGGGTAAACAGAAGTTAGTATAAATTTATAAATTTATGTATGTTAGCAGATGGGTTCAAATTCAAATGGCACTGAGCACTATGGGACTTAACTTCTGTGGTCATCAGTCCCCTAGAACTTAGAACTACTTAAACCTAACTTACCTAAGGATATCACACACATCCATGACCGAGGCAGAATTCGAACCTGCGACCGTAGCGGTCGCGCGGTTCCAGACTGTAGCGTCTAGAACCGCTCGGCCACCCCGGCCGGCTAGCAGGTGGGAATATTCAGCGCCAAATGACGGTAAAATTCATGGTGAACTTTAGGGATCCTTCATTTGTACAATTCATTTCGCTACTAGTTTCGGTCAAATGACCATTATCAAACATTCAAGCATACGCTGACATAAATGGCAGGAAAGTTGTACAACAATTTCAAAAAGTGGGGATGGAGGCTATAACGAGCAAATTACTGTTGTTCCAATTATGATATAACTTATCTGCCATTTATGCCAGCATATGGTTGAAATGGTCATTTGATGGAAGCAAGTAGCGATGCGAATTGTGGAAAGAAAAGGACAGCTGAAGGTTCACCATGAATTTTAGTAAGTTGTAATAAGGCGTCAGCGTTGGCCTGGCACCCTGTGGGGTAAAATGAATGTCATAGTTGTATTTGTAGAGGAAAGAAGTCCATCGCTGGAACTTGTGGGTCACCATATTGGAGATCTGGGCAGATGGACTAAATAACGAAAGTAAGGGCTGGTGTTCTCTAATCCATTCGGATTTGGCACCATACAAGAAAACACGAAATTTCGTGACCGCATACACAAAGGCTAGAGCCTCCTACTCGACTTCAGCGTGCTAGATCTTTGTTGAAATGAGAGTTTTGAATGCAAACGCTAGTGCCTCGTCTGATCTGTCTGCATTTCAATGCAGAGGGTCCTTATGTAATGTTGTGAGGTATCCCCAGTCAAAACCAATGATTCGTTGAGATGAAAGGCAGCTAGACACGGTGTTGACCAGAGACGTTCCTGAGTGTGGTGAAGGTCTGGTATCGCGCTGGAGACGAAAGAATGCACCTCCACAAGAGTGAGACGGTGGTAATAGACAGTTCAGCCTGAAATAAACATCCAGTTCACTCAACAATGAGGGATTTCGCAGCTCTTGACAGGACTCTTCATGGGTCAGACGCCCTCTCTTCGAAGTGATGTGGCCCAGATACAGAAGAGATGGTTATAAAAGTGTGGACTTTTGCTTGTTGTAACACATATCCACGGTCTGGAGGCTCTGAACGAGAACCTGGAGGCTGCGTAGACAGTCACTTGCATCTGACACGCGGCAAATGTCAAAAGATAGTACTGACAAATGCTGAATGGCGTGTTAACGACCACTTTCCACTTGTACTCATTATCCAGGGATAACTGATGATATACCTAAGAATTGTGCATTTACAACTTCTCGCAGCGTAATGAATAGTCCACTGAATTTCGGGCAAGCAGGCGCGCAAACAAAATCTACTCCACTAATATTTCGCCGCATATCGTCCGGCCATCCTCAAAGTGAGTCACAAGACTGATGACAAGTTGCCAAGCGCGGCCTTATATGCTCCACCGTGGCGGTACTGCGCATGCGGGTCACAGATGCTGGTTGGCGGCAATGAAATACGCTTACACATGCGCCGCCTGTGGCGAAGGCGTACAGACATTCGATTCGCTTATCCATTAGGGTCGTCGGCAGTGACACCATGACGACTTCCCTGCAATTTAGTTAGCCCAATAGCTGGATTGCGTGCTTTGTCCAGATTAAATCCACTATATTTATTAAATTATTAGCTAATCTAACCTCTATAGCTTCCTTGAAGACATATGCCCAAAATGAAGAGATGGATGTTAAAATCTTCGCGTTGATGCCGCCGGTAGGTTGTAATCGTGAAATAGTGGCAGTGTCGTCTCGTTTTCTTCTTCTGTTTACTGGCGCCACTACGTTACTAGCGTTGTCTGTCCACAAGTGGAAGCAGCAGCGTTTATTGATATCTAGTACTCGTACTATCGTTGTAAGGATGTGAAGAGTTTTCCGGGTCGGATGTGTCGCGAGTTCGGTTGGGACGGAGCAGCAGAGAGGTCTGGCAGCTCTAGGACATGCCGGGACCGCTGGGGGCGCGCAGGCATTGCCAGATTGAGGGGCTGTATTTGCGAGGGACACAACTTCGTTGTGCACCGGACTCAGTACGTTGAATTCAGCGGTCATTTTTCCAATAGTGAAACCACTACTTGTGATCGCGCCGTTTCTTCGTGCATTGTTATTTGCAGGGTCGCCGTGAGACGAACAGCAACAAGTGGAGCGTGCCGAGTTGGAGGAATATATTAGCCTTGAAACTTCCTGGCAGATTAAAACTGTGTGCCGGATCGAGACTCGAACTCGGGACCTTTGCCTTTCGCGGGAAAGTGCTCTACCAACTGAGCTACCCAAGCACGACTCACGCCCCGTCCTCACAGCTTTACTTCTGCCAGTACCTCGTCTCATAAATTCCAAACTTTACAGAAGCTCTCCTGCGAACCTAGCAGAACTAGCACTCCTGAAAGAAAGGATATTGCGGAGACATGGCTTAGCCACAGACTGGGGGATGTTTCCAGAATGAGATTTTTCACTCTGCAGAGGACTGTGCGCTGATATGAAACTTCCTGGCAGATTAAAACTGTGTGCCGGACCGAGACTTGAACTCGGGACCTTTGCCTTTCGCGGGCAAGTGCTCTACCAACTGAGCTGCCCAAGCACGACTCATGCTACCTCCTCACAGCTTTACTTCTATATTAGCCTTCTTCTACTGCCTGTTATTAGTTTTTGAATTTTGTGTTAATATTGGTGAAGTGCAACCAGCGATATTTTCCTGCCTTTTTTTTTTTTTTTTTTTTTTTTTTTTTTGTCATGAGTCTACTGACTGGTTTGATGCGTCCCGTCACGAATTCCCTTCCTGTGCTAACCTCTTCATCTCAGAGTAGCACTTGCAACCTACGTCCTCAATTATTTGCTTCACGTATTCCAATCTCTGTCTTCCTCTACAGTTTTTGCCCTCTACAGCTCCCTCTAGTACCATGGAAGTCATTCCCTCATGACTTAGCAGATGTCCTATCATCCTGTCCCTTTTTCCTTATCAGTGTTTTCCACATATTCCTTTCCTCTCCGATTCTGCGTAGAACCTCCTCATTCCTTACCTCATCAGTCCACCTAATTTTCAACATTCGTCTATAGCACCACATCTCAAATGCTTCGATTCTCTTCTGTTCCGGTTTTCCCACAGTCCATGTTTCACTACCATACAATGCTGTACTCCAGACGTACATCCTCAGAAATTTCTTCCTCAAATTAAGGCCAGTATTTGATATTAGTAGACTTCTCTTGGCCAGAAATGCGTTTTTCGCCATAGCGAGTCTGCTTTTGATGTCCTCCTAGCTCCGTCCGTCATTGGTTATTTTACTGCCTAGGTAGCAGAATTCCTTAACTTCATTGACTTCGTGACCATCAATCCTGATGTTAAGTCCCTCGCTGTTCTCATTTCTACTACTTCTCATTAATTTCGTCTTTCTCCGATCTACTCTCAAACCATACTGTGTACTCATTAGACTGTTCATTCCGTTCAGCAGATCATTTAATTCTTCTTCACTTTCACTCAGGATGTCAATGTCATCAGCGAATCGTATCATAGATATCCTTTCACCTTTTATTTTAATTCCACTCCTGAACCTTTCTTTTATTTCCATCATTGCTTCCTCGTTTTTTAGATTGAAGAGTAGGGGCGAAAGGCTACAGCCTTGTCTTACACCCTTCTTAATACGAGCACTTCCTTCTTGATCGTCCACTCTTTTTATTCCCTCTTGGTTGTTGTACATATTGTATATGACCCGTCTCTCCCTATAGCTTACTCCTACTTTTTTCAGAATCTCGAACATCTTGCACCATTTTATATTGTCGAACGCTTTTTCCAGGTAGACAAATCCTATGAAAGGGTCTTGATTTTTCTTTAGCCTTGCTTCCATTATTAGCTGTAACGTCAGAATTGCCTCTCTCGTCCCTTTACGTTTCCTAAAGCCAAACTGATCGTCACCTAGTGCATTCTCAATTTTCTTTTCCATTCTTCTGTATATTATTCTTGTAAGCAGGTTCGATGCATGAGCTGTTAAGCTGATTGTGCGATAATTCTCGCATTTGTCAGCTCTTGCCGTCTTCGGAATTGTGTGGATGATGCTTTTCCGAAAGTCAGATGGTATATCGTCAGACTCATATATTCTACACACCAACGTGAATAGTCGTTTTGTTGCCACTTACCCCAATGATTTTCCTGCCTAGTGGCCGCTAACGCCCCAGTTACCTGGCCTGGAGGTTAGCGTATTTTTTGCGTCAGTGTACGTTTCCTCATCTTGCCGATGCTGTGCGTCATGACGTGTAGTTCGACAGCCTCCTTGATTGCGGTGTGGATTGTGGTTTCTTTTGTCTACTTTGGTTGTAGTGATTCCTTCTGCCTTTCGATGTTTTAAACACCGGATTCTGAAGACGCTGTGGTGTCCGTCACTCGGCCTCGCTTCAATTATTCCATCGTTGCACTGGTTATCACACGTTAGATGGATTTGGTAAGAGGACTATTCGGCGTTTAAACTGTCCCTAGTTTGAGTTTCTATCTTGTTAGGTGAGCATAACTCTTGGCTGCCTGTCTCACCACTCACACAGCTGTAAGGGACTTTTCTCAGGTAGATCCTTGGAGCACTGCCTGTGAATCACTCCCTTCTTTATTTGGTCTGACTGTGTCAATTGTCTAAAAACAATATTTTGTTTAAATTATTCCTATCGCTTGAGCCTTCAGCCAACAAATAATTTGGAATCTTTCACTGTAGCTTGGTTCAAATGGCTGTGAGCGACATGGGACTTAACATCTGAGGTCATCAGTCCCCTAGAACTCATAACTACTTAAACCTAACTAACCTAAGCACTTCATACACATCTATGCCCGAGGCAGGATACGAACCTGCCACCGTAGCGGTCGCGCGGTTCCAGACTGAAGCCCCTAGAACCACTCGGTCACCACGGCCGGCTCAGTGTAGCTTGCGTTACTGTTCATTTTTAATGATTGTTTTAAAAATAATTATGGTATTTCGAAAGTGTAGTGTATTCCAAAGTGTTTGTATTACCAACGTGTAGTTGTCTCCCTCACTTGTAATTCAGGCATTCAGCCACGAATTTTTCTGAAGTAGTTTTTTAAACAATGATTGTTTTTGAAACCAGTTTCCTTAAATAAAGTGTACGGTAACTAATTAGGCCTCATCCACACCTTTTCTTGCTTTGCCTAAGTCCCAGATTTCAGTGGTAGCAGAGCCTGGTTACGATTCTAATATTACCCTTACAGTTACCGTAGGTTCGAATTGTAGCTTTGTCAGTGTTACACAGTATTTGTCTTTGCTATTTGGAGGTTTCAGGTGATCAATTGTAATGGCGGTCAGGCAGTGCCCCGGGATCGGCCTGTTGAGGAAGGACCACCACATTTATGAGTAGGCGATAAGGCGTCAGCCTATTGACGGTAGTGTCCCGGACTTAGCCGCCTGTTCGTGTGCTACCGTTCTTCAGCTGTCTGACGTCACGCTGGATGTTGTGGGTGAGAAAGAAGCATTGAGTTCTTGCGTAAGGCTGTTAGGGGTGTTGAGGACACTATTGGCTTTTTGGAGGGCACTCAACATAGTACCAGTCAGTTAGACAGGGTGCGGGCACAGTTAGTTCATTTAAGTAACCAAATAGCGGACTTACGGACATTAAAGTTAGAGGATCGTTATAAGGAATCAACCGCTGAATTGGGGTCCTTGATTAACGAATAGCACTTGAAGATTACATGTTTAGAGCTTCGTGGGAAGAAAACTGGGGAGCAGGACTTGTTGTATTTAAGGAGCGCGCGAGCCGGCCCCGGAATGATGCTCGTATGTCTCCCGAGAGATTAGATGCAGCGTTTGCTAAATTGCATAATCGTCTGGTGCATCTATTTCTGGACATCACAAAAGTAGTGATAGACCGTCTCGAGCAAATTGATAGGTTATTGTGGTTGTTGGTTCGCCTAGAGCAACACGCTGATGCCTTTGGCGTTTCTCATCAAGTACTTTTGTATCCGTTAGCTATAGGGGAATTGAGGACCCTCATATCCAGAGCCATGGCAGAGGGGTTTTTCTTGCTTCGGTTAAGGGAGCTAGTAATTAACAAAATATTCACCATGGGAGTTCGCAAACAGCTCGAGTATGGCTATATTTGGCAGATGCAACAAGATAAGGAGTTACATCAATATGCGGACAGAGTCAAGACGGCCTGCTTGGCCTTGTTACTCGACTTGCCAGAACGGGCAAATCCCGAGGGGAATGCGAGCGGTGAATAAGTAGCATGGTCGTCCCTCCACCTGGGAAGAATTTCGTGTCGCCGTTGTAGCGATATCTGCGTTACTGCTCGCGGACGATCCCGGCCGTGAAGTTTTGGTTCAGCGCACGGGCGCTATCAAGGAGAACTCCAGATTATCTACATTGGCTGAGTCTGCTAAAAGGCAACTGCGGAGTTGCTTCATGTGCCGTCGGACAGGTCATTTAGTTCGTTCTTGCGTTCAACCGCGCGCACCCAGAGCCAATAAATGACGCCAGGCTGGGCAGCGACCTCGGGTATAACTCCTTAAACCTTAGCGTGCCCGTGTCGCTGCTCGATCATCACCTCTCCTGCCTTATATTTGTTCTCGAGTGGGTGGCGAACCTATTTGCGATCTTTTGGATTCTGGATGCTCCTTTCCGTTATTGAGCGTGATATGGTTTCTTCAATTTGGTCATCTTATGAGACTTAAGTCGGTCCCTTCTTCGGTACAGAGATGTAAGGTTACCAATGGGCAGGACTTGACTCTGTAAGGTTGGGTCCGAGGGAGTATCTCGGTTGGGCAGATTGTACAGATTGTACAGTAGGGGCGAATTACTAAACCTCTTACACCCGTTTTAATCAGAGCATTTCGTTCTTAGTCGCCCACTGTTTTTATTCCCTCTTGGTTCTTGTACATATTCTATTACTCGCGCAATCAAAATTGACACTCGGCGCGGTGGCTGACGGGAGCGACTGTAAATGGGAACTGCCTTTGCAGTCACTCCCATCAGCCACCGCGCCGAGTGTCAAATTTGTTTGCGCGTGTAATATATGACCCGCCTCTCCCTATAGCTTACCCCTATTTTTCTGAGAATTTCGTACATCGTGCACCATTTTACATTGTCGAACGCTTTTTCCAGGTCTGCAAATCCTATGAGCGTGTCTCTATTTTTATTTAGTTTTCCTTCAGTTATGAATGGCAACGTCAGAGTTGCCTCTCTGGTAGCTTTACCTTTCCTAAAGCCAAACTGATCGTCATCTAACACACAATCAATTTTCTTTTCCGTTCATCTGCATGTTATTACTGTCAGCAACTTGGATACATGAGCTGTTAAGCTGATTCGCAAGTTCGAATCCTGCCTCGGGCATGGATGTGTGTGATGTCCTTAGATTAGTTAAGTTTAAGTAGTTCTAAGTTCTAGGGGACTGATGACCTCCGATGTTAAGTCCCATAGTGCTCAGAGCCATTTTTTTGATAAGCTGATTGTGCGATAATTCTCGAACTTGTCAACTGTTGTAATCTTCGGAATTGTGTGGATCATATTTTTGCGGAAGTCAGACACTACACTAAAACGTGGACAGTCGTTTTGATGCCACTTCCCTCAATGATTTTAGAGATTCTGATGGAATGTTATGGTTCGCTTCAGTATTATTTCTTCTTACGATCTCCAAAGCTCTGTTAAATTCTGATTCTAATACTGGATCCTCTACCTCTTCTAAATCGACTTCTATTTCTTCTTCTATCACATCAGACAAACTGTCTCCCTCACAGAGGCCTTCAATGTCTTCCAACCTATCCGCTCTCTCCTCTGCATTTATCTGTGGAATTACGGTTGCACTCATAATGTTCCCATCCTTGTTTATAATTTCACCGAAGGCTGTTTTGACTTTCCTACACACTGAGTCAGTCCTTCCGACTCATTACTGTAGCGATTTCTTCACATTTTTCATGGAGCCATTTCGTCCTAGCTTTCCTGTATTTCCTATTTATTTCATTCCTCAGCTATTTGTATTTCTGTATTCCTGAATTTTCCTGAACATTTTTATATTTCCTTCTCTCATCGATCAAATGATGTAATTCTTTTGTTACCAATGGTTTCTTCACAGTTACCTTCTTTGTACCTATTCTTATCTTTCCAACTTTTGAGGCTGCCCTTTTTACAGATGTCAATTCCTCTTCAGCTGTACTATCTATGAAGTTATTCCTTATTGCTGTATCTATAGCCTTATAGAACCTCAAGCGTATCTCGTTATTCCTTAGTACTTATGAATCCTACTTGTTTACGTATTGATTCTTCCTGAATAATTTGAATAATTTCTTAAACTTCAGCCCACTCTTCAGCAGCACTGCATTGTGATCTGAGTCTATATCTGTTCCTGAGTACGCTTTACAATACAGTATTTGATTTCGGAAGCACTTTCTGTCCATGATTTAATCTAATAGAAATCATACCGTATCATCAAGCCTTTTCCAAGCATACTTCCTCTTCTTGTGATTCTTGAACACAACATTCGCTATTACTGGCTGAAATTTACTACAGAACTCAATTAGTCTTTCTCCCCTCCCATTCCTTGTACCAAGCCCACATTTTCCTGTAACCTTTTCAGCTACTCCATCCTCTACAATTGCATTCCAGTCCCCCATGACTGTTAGATTTTTATCTCCCTTTGCGTACTGTAGTACAATTTGAATATCCTTACATACTTACTTTATCTGTTCATCTTCAGCTTGCGACCTCGGCATATACACCTGAACTACCGTTGTCGGTGATGGTTTACTTTCTAATCTGATTAGAAGAACCCTCTCACTGAACTGTTAGCACAAATACACTCTCTGACCTACCTTCCTATTCATAATGAATCCTACAACCGTTATACCAATTTCTGCTGGTGTTGACATTATTCTGTACTTATCTGACCAGAAATCCTTGTCTTCCTTACATTTCACTTCACTGGAATCGGTTCACAAAAATAAGGCCATGCACTTATCTTTTCAGATTTTATATTTACACTACCACATTCAAGCTTCTGACATTCGACGCCCCGGGTCAAGTACGTTATCCTTTCGTTGATTATTCAGTCTTTTTCTCATGGTCACCTCATTCTTGGAAGTCCCCTCCCAGATATCTGAACTGGGCACTACTCCGGAATCTGTTGCCAATGGAAAGATCATCATGAACCGTGGATTTAATTTCAAAGCATAATCTTAAAAAATTATTTTATTTACTAGCGATTCCTCAAGAACATTAACACATTTAATCACACTACGTGAGAGTTAAAGAAGTTGCCAGGAAGTAACTGATGAAATCAAAATCAAATTGCTTTTAACAAATGGGAATTGTATTCCTAAAAGTTTTTTTTAAAGGAACAGATTTAAAATTATAAGCAGAAAGCACCCTCTAATTATCAAGTTACAATTTATTCAGAGGCAGAAAGAAACAAATTTTTGAGTGTATGAGCTTTCGGGCTGAGAACTTTGCCGCTCCCTTTTGACACGGCACATTACCTTAAAGTAAAAGATTTAACAATTCACACAAGCACACAAACTGTGAACCCCCGTAGGAGGGATGGAAATGGTAAAAGACATTAAAATTAAAAGATTAACTTGCCACCGAATGTGCAACTTGATTTTAACTTCGAAGAAAAGTCTTACGATGGAAGGGTGGCAACATTATATACTGAAATGACCATTTAAATAAAAGCCCATGAAATGCAATCTAATATAAAATTATAGAAGGTTGGCCAAACGAGTTAACATGCTCTTCAGTACACATATACCGCCACTCAGGATGATAGGCAAGATAAAAACATTTCAGGAATTAGGCCGTTACACTCAAAACAATAAATTCGTTAACACACCGAATCCGACAAACATGACGGTGGCATCTATTAACGTACGGCATATTGATAGGGAGATTACTGAACAACCCGAACCGCAGGTTGCTGTAACCCGCCTCTACTCCACAAGGGAAAAACAGACCACCCAATTCATAAATAACCACATTCCCGCGAGTGGGCAGACGGAGAAGAATGATGGGACGGCCCCAAAACAAAGTAGCTGGTGATCTCACTAAGAAAACAAGTAGAAATTAACAAGTAAATTGAACAAGTTATCACCAATCAATTAACTTCTAATAATCTGCGATTTCTGGAGAAGACCTGCCGCAGCACCCCCAAATCGCTATCCCGAACCATCCGCTGGCAGCGCTTCTAAGGACGCAGGAACGCGCGCCGATCTCTCCCGTCTCACAGCGTCGCAGCTCGCACCGGCCAGACCGATGTCTTGGGTTGGCTCCTGTTGCTCTCGTGTCGGTCGCCAAGTCACTACCCCTCGCTATACGGCGCGGCCCACTGGACTCAGGTGGCGACCTCACATGCGCCGAAGCTCAAGGCAGACAAGTCCTCTTGTGTCTCAGTGCGCGACCGACCTACCGATGATCCAACCACCAATGACCATTGCCTGAGAAACTCGAGCAGACTCGCGGCCTAAGGCGCCAACTCAGATGCAGGAACTAAGCCCCGACCGGGCGACCACTCACTGAGTTCTCTTACTGGCGGATTGGAAAGACTCTCATTTATCCGGCTTTGAAGATTGACCCGAACGAAAGACATACTAACACTCCGGACGACAGAAAGACACTAACTGCCCCACAAATTCGGGCGAGAGACAGACTGGCAAGCTTGGGACGAGAAACTGGACCCAGACTGACTCCAGACTCACCCAGACTGACCCGGACTGACCAACTGGCGAGCCCATAGCGCCCCTTAAATGCACGTGAACAGGCAACCTTTCCCCTTTCCCACCAGAGGGAGACACCAAAGCTGCGTTTGCCACAGCGGCGCCACCGCCAGAAACGGAGGGCGACTGCTTCACACAACGCGCTGCGGCGCGCTCTTCAAAACTGCAATTTTTACCATGGCTCAACCTCCTCCCCTCAAACTACAACCGGTGCCCGAACTCAGAGACTTAACCTGGCTCAAACTGACTCGATATTCCGTACCGGTCTAATCATGTCTGACGAACAGGTTAACCTGCCCCAACACACGGAGCACCGTGAATGGGCCTATAAAGTGGTGTGTGAACTTCCCTACTCGGCCCTCCATCCCTACCTCGACCCTGAACATGCTTAATATAGATTTGATCCCCCGGTTTTCCCCGATAAGGACGCCTATTGCGGTTGTTCCGCACGGCTTGACGACCCTGGGCAGCCGCTATACTGCGACGAGCCCGATTCCAGTTCTTTCTAGTTAACCCTGGGGATACCCACTGAGGAAGTAAGTCCTGGATGCGCCATAAGTTAGCCAAAGATGATAGGATAGCCCAATAAGATGGAGGCCAGAGTAGTCAGGGCAAGTTAGTATTCCACTTACTCGGTTTAACTTGATGGTAAATTATTAAAGTTGATTTTAGGTTGTGATTCACACGTTCAGCAAAGGACCCCTTAGGGCAATACGGTGTTGTGTTAATGTGCTTGATGCCATTCCCGAAACAAAAGGCCTCACACTTATGTGACACAAAAGCAGGCGCATTATCACTAACCAAGCTCTTAGGGGGCACAAAGATGGAACAGATGTTAGTAAGGTGAGAAACAGTTACGTTGGTAATACTACTTCTAATGGGAATAAGCCAAGTAAAGCGAGAAAAGGCACCAATTGCCACCAAAATATACATATTCCCTCTACTGGAACGTGGCAACGGACCCACATAATCTATATAAAGACGATCCATAGGATAATTTTCACGTTCCGAAGATAACAGACCTTGCTGTAGGGTATTGCTAGGTTTCGCGGCCCGGCACAAATGACAACCGGTTACTAATTTCTTGATGTCACGCTCAAGATAAGGCCAGGTCACATACTGCTTAATTTTCTGAATCGTTTTCTATGTGCCTAAGTGACCTCCCACCGAAGAGTAATGACAATACTGGAATATTGGCTGGATTAATATTTGTGGGAGACAAATTCGGATGTGGCGCTCTCGACCCATTGCCGTACACAGAATACCTTTTCTCAAGCTGTAATCGCCGAATACCTCACCCGACCTAATCCGCTGTTTGCTGGAACCAAATTCAACATCCTGTTCCTGGTTTTCTTCGAGATTACTAAACAGTTGGGGTACTTCCCGCAAAACCAAAAGCTGACCCTGAAGTGGACCCTGGTGGTGCTCCTCCGAACAATCGGATGGTGGGTCAAAGATCCGGCTGAGGGCATCAGCGACCACAGTCTCGGAACCCTCGATATGCCTAACCTTAAATTTAAAGGCTGAGATTCCCACGACCCAACGTGCGATCCGACCAATCTTACGTGGCCTAGCCAAGACCCAACTCGAGGCTTGATTATCAGTCTCCAGCAAGAAGGGTTTATGCTAAAGCTAAAACTCGAATTTTTCGAATGCAAATAGGACCGCCAAGGTCTCACATTTGTAGACTGCGTATTTTGTCTCAGCATCATTCAAACGGCACGAGGCATAGGCCAAAGGTTTTTTAACAATTAACACAAGCACACAAAATGTGCACCCCGTGGGAGGGATGGAGATGGTACAAAATATTAAAATTAAAAGATTAACTTGCCACCGAAGGTGCAAATTGATTTTAAGTTCTAAGAAAAGTCTTACGGTGGAAGAGTGGCAACTTTATATACTAAAATGACCTTTTAAATAAAAGTCCATGAAATGCAATCTTATATAAAATTATACAAGGTTGGTCAAACGAGTTAACATGCTCTACAGTACACATATACCGCCTATCAAGATGATAGGCAAGATAAAAACATATTTCAGGAATTAGGACGTTACACTCCAAGCAATAAATTCAACGGACGCAGGAAGGCGCGCCGATCTCCCGTCTCACGGCATCGCAGCTTGCACTGGTCAGACCGATGTCGTGGGTTGACTCCTGTTGCTCTCGTGTCGGCCGCGAAGCCACTACCTCTCGCTACACGGCGCGGGCCACTGGACTCACGTGGCGACCTCACATGCGCCGACGCTCAAGGCGGACACGTCATCTTGTGTCTCAGTGCGCGGCCGACCAACCGATCGATCCAACCGCCAATGACCATTGCCTGAACAACTCGAGCAGACTGGTGGCCAAACGCGCAGACTCAGATGCAGGAACTAAGCCCCGACTGGGCGACCACTCGCTGAGTTCTCTTACTGGCGGAGTGGAAAGACTCTCATTTATCCGGCTTTAAAGATTGATCCGTACGAAAGACATACTGACACTCCGGACGACAGACAGGCACTAACTGCCCCACAAATTCGGACGGGAAACAGACTAGCAAGCTTGGGACGAGAGACTGAGCCCGGACTGACTCCAGACTCACCCAGACTGACCAACTGTATAGCTCATAGCACCCCTTAAATGCACGTGGACAGGCAACCTTTCCCCTTTCCCACCAGAGGGAGACACCAAAGCTGCGATTGCCACAGCGGTGCCACCGCCAGAAACGGAGGGCGACAGCTTCACACAACGCGCTGCGGCGCGCTCTTCAAAACAGCAATTTATTTCACGTCTCAAGTGATGATATTTTTTCAATTGCAGGCCACACCCCTTGTCTAGACACGTTACGTGTCTTGAATGAATAGGTTTCTATTGCCTTCTGCATCCTCATGCCTTTGATCATTGCTGATTATCCACCTATAAGGGCAGTTTCCCACCCCAAGGGTGAGATAGTGTCCTGAACCTCTGTTCGTTCCTATCACTCTCTTTGACAAGGCCTTTTTCAGAATGAGGGTGACTTCTTTTGCCGGACGTCTTAGGCCGCGGGATGCTGATTATTAATCAAAGTTTGGGTGTTTCAAACCTAGGACAGAGGACGTTTTGATTACTGATCAAAGACGCGACCCCTACACAAGAGGTGCACGCCTGTCTGCATACGCACATGTCAAATACATTTCACTGACAATGAACGTTTTTCACATGTTCTGTAGACATAATTCACCCACACGTCAAGCTAATTTCGCCCTGCAGTCTCGTTTTTACTCATCTCATCGTATCTTCTAAACTGTGTGCTATACAATGAAATGTTTCATGTTTTATGTAGCCGTTTTACTGCATAAATGGTAAGAATTGATAGGCGATAAACTTTTTCCTTTCATGTTTCTGCCTTGGACTTCGGCGAGAGATGTTTTTTAAAGTTCTGGAATTATGTATAAAGTTTTTTGCGAGTCTGTATGTGTTCTCATTCTCAAATACCGGACGACTGAGTTACGGGCATTCTCACGTCGTGGGCTTCACTGAGTTTTCAATCCACTTCCATCCCTTTGAAAGGCTGGTGCTTCTTACCGCACAATTATTCTTTCCAGACACCAAACGATATGTGCACCATGATTGGTTGAAATCGGTCCAGTGGCCTAGAAGGAGATGTGGAACATACGTTCAAACATGCTTGTATATGTATATCTATTTCAAAAATTTATGCGAATTGTTCATAATCCAATTTTCGAAGGGGGATAATATAATCGTGCCCGCTGATCTATTGCATAAAGCATGATTTAGTAGATATTACTGCTGTTTCTTAATATCTGGTTGCTGTATTGTCTGTCACGCTTCACCACTGAGTGTTTGCAACATCATCAGTTTATAATCTCAGATAAATGAATTCCCTCGTGCATTCAGTTTGCGAACAACAGAGGTGCTTCCATTCTACCTCCATAGTACTTTAATTCATAAATGAAAGCAAAAATTTTAACGTATGTACAATGACTACAGGAATCATTACGTGAAGAACGTTAACATATGGAAAGTTGGAAATGGAATTATTTCCACTAATGATTACTTGAAGGCTCCTCTTATGTAATCGAGTCAAGATAATGATGTTTTTATTATGCCCAGGTCCACTGCAGCAGTGAACAGTCGTGTGGATTCCCTACAGCTGTTACCAGTGAGTGTACCGTATTGTGAGGAGGCTAAATACTATAATTCTGTAAAGTTAAATGAAACAGAGAGCAGATGTACGAAGGATAAACAGCGTGTTGGGACGCACAAAACAAATTTCACAGCAACGGAGATACACGATAACATAATTTTTGGACGATAGGCACAAGAAGGTATAGTTCACATACTTACGGTCTTGGAATATACCTGGATTCTTAGCTGGTTGTAAATGTTGAAATTTATTTACGACCTCATTTATCGAATGTCGAAACAGATATTAAATCTGTCAGCAACACAGATTCCTATAACATCCTTAGGTGATGTACGGTATTGCAAAGGATGAGCAGCACACGCTGCAAAATTAATATGTTTTAACTTCTGGTAAACAAACTTATGATCATAGTGTCAGATGTAAAGGTAATGACATCAAAACTATCATGAAAACCCTCAACAATGAAAAACTGTTTTACTAGTATTCGTCTCTATTTACTCCGGTCACTATCAAGTTTCTATTACCATATCTACTAAAAATTTATAAACAGAGAACATTGCAGAAACTGTATCTATATTATTGTATAATTTGGGAAATGTCATATTCAATTTTAATGAATCTTAGTTAGTATTTAGGGATGGGATCGACAGGACGTCTTCGAACTAAAGAAATATTTTTAAAAAAGCACATGAAACGTAGACGTTTGACACAAATTTCACTGTCAAGATTAATGATCATGCCACTCAGCTGAATAGTAACTAAGCAAAAACTGTTTCCGTGTTAGAACTTGCAGCAGGGCTGTGAAAACTTGCTCATCGGAATTTATTCACTGAACTGTTTGTTATTGAAGTTATTTTCCTAAAAAGAAACGGACTTTCTGTAGTTCAGTGGTGCCGTGTCATAGAATCGATGTCGTCATATAATCAATAGCTACGACTCACCTAAGTATGTAGTAAGCCTTTTTATGTAGACCTGGGAAGTTATAAATTGTCTTGGAAAAATAATCCAAGTCTAACTAAACGCGTACGAGGTCAGAGAACGACGCCTATATAAGTTATTGCTTCTGTGACTAATTTATGAAGGCAAGGATCTGTATTGGTACGATGTCCAATTTACTCAATAATGTGAACATTTTGTATCTTTCGTCGTATATATAAAGGATGCTTTGTGGGTGCTTATCTTGCATACACTTCACCTTACTAAAACGTTGTGCGTTTTATACTATATAGCATCCCACATACAGTAGCTGTAAGTAGGCTGTTTAGGTTTTTTTATTGGTAACGCCACCTCTGTATGAAAATCACTGGCTGTGCTGTGTGCAGTCTGTGGCTGCTTTGCATTGTTGTAATACTCGCCATTGTAGTGCTAGGCAGCTGGCTGTGAACAGCGCGTAGCGTTGCGCAGTTGGAGGTGAGCCGCCAGCAGTGGTGGATGTGGGGAGAGAGATGGCGGAGTTTTGTAATTTGTCATGAACTGCTATATATATGATGATATCAAGGTAAATACATTGTTTGTTCTCTATTAATATCTTTCATTTGCTAACTATCCCTATCAGTAGTTAGTGCCTTCCATAGTTTGTATCATTTATTTAGCTGGCAGTAGTGGCGCTCGCTGTATTGCAGTAGCTTGAGCAGCGAAGATTTTTGTGAGGTAAGTGATTTGTGAAAGGTATAATTTAATGTTAGTCAGGGCCATTCTTTTGTAGGGAATCTTGAAAGTCAGATTGCGTTGCGCTAAAAATATTGTGCGTCAGGTTAAGCACAGTCTAGTAAAATTGATAAAAGGGGAAGTTTCTTATGTCGACCCTTAGCCGAGGATACCTCCCTGGAATCTTCTGATTTTTTTCTTGTAGTTTGTGTAATTAGTGTAGCTTTTGTTTATTGCTAGCGCGTAATTGTAGAGAAAATCTCCTTTGTAGTTGCAGTCTTTCATTGTTGTACAGTAGAACAGTTGTGGTATGCATGTAGACTTGCACCAAGTATTTCGCAGCTGCAATTAACTAGATATTATTTTCAGTGCTATGTTAATGTGTTCCCCTATTTTTGCTCTTCAAATTGTGTTTTTCTGTGTTGTCGTGTGAAATATTGTGACAATAATGGCGTGTGAAAAACGTAATACTAGGCTCCAAAGTAAACTGAGAAATGACAGTGAAGACGAAAGCAGTGTGTTAGCGCCGCAGAGTAATGAATTAACTAATGTTCAAAGTAATAATTTGGTAATTGTGCATAGGGAAATGGAGCGGGCGGCAAACAATGGCGTAGACAGTGAAACAATTAGTGAGCAGGGAAGCATTATCGATCGGTCGGTCGGCAACAGCTCGCCTCAGGAATCCGAAATGACAGGACACAATTTCGCAAATACTGTAGATTCAGGTTTTGGGTCATCACCGTTTTCTCAAATAAGTCAAAACACATTTTCTGCTTGTCAAAATGCGAATGTTGCCGGTGCAAATGCACTGCCGAAAAGCGTAGAGAAACAGATTCCAGACACTAATACATTATTATTGCAATTAATGCAACAAATGGCACAAAATCAGAAACAAATGGGACAAAAGCTTCAAAAGTTAGACATAATGGAACAAAATCTTCAAAAGTTAGACATAGTGGAACAAAATCTTAAAAAGTTAGACACCACACTTGAACAAACACGTGAGGATTTAACTAATGAGTTACATCACATTGAATCGAAATGTCAAAAAGTCTGTAACGACGTAAAAACACAAATTTGTGAGCATTTCCAACCTATTTTTTCGCGTCATGAAAATGCACTACAGAATCACGAAGCAGCCATAAAAGAACTGCAAACTACTGTTCATGAAAATCATGAGACCTTACAAGCTAAATTTGACTCAGTTGCATCTACCGATTCGGTTACGCAACTTGCAAAAACTCAGGAAAACTTGAAGGACACAGTAGATTCGATTTCAACACAAATGGACAATCTGAAACTTGGTTCAGAAAAACACACTGAGGAAATGTGTTCACTATCGGAGAAAGTAGCCGAACTTTCGGATCAGTTCACTAACTTATCTACGAAGGTAGATGATAATCTGAATGACACAAAACCGGTAGTCTTTAATGACACAGAAGAGAGTGAACAAATTAGGAAACTGAAACAAAATCTGAATCAAATTAATACGCAACACCAAAGAGAAATCCGCGAAGTACAAGATCAGCTGACACAGGTAATATAAGAATTACGTATTTCAGAGGACACTCGCGCCCCAACACGGGAAGAGGGACATAGAAATACGGAACAACCACAAAATAATAACACAAGACACTTCGGAAATTACGAAAGAAATTGGCAAGGCACACCGAATTTTGAGATGGAACCGCCGACACGACGTAACAATGACCGCTATGCGACTCGCCGACATGATGATGTTGACTATAAGCTGTTCATTACTACACGTAAATTTAAAACATTTAAGAATTCTGGCAGTGACATTCATCCACAAGCGTGGCTCCATCAATTCTCTCATTGTTTTCCTCCCAACTGCTCATTGGAGCACAGGTTAGAATTTATGTGTGGCTATTTAGAGAATGAACCAGCTGTAAGAATGCAATCGGTCATTCACGATTGCCATAGTGAAGGAGAATTTTACCATGCCTTCCTCTCAGCATATTGGTCTCAAGCCACACAAGACCGAGTAAAACATGGCATCATAATGATGAAACATTTCGAACAATCTGAATTCTCCAGTCTTGTGAAATATTTTGAAGACATGTTGCACAAGAATCAGTACCTGTCAAACCCATACAGCCCCTCAGAACTCATCCGCATTTGCTTAATGAAATTGCCTGAATATTTAAGAAATATTATTTTGGCAGGACGTTGCAAAGACGACATTGAAGTTTTTCAGGGACTGTTACAAGAACTGGAAATCGACACTGACAATCGCGGAACGCGAGAACAGGAGCACAACAATTACATGTCACATCAGTCACAATTCCGTGACGACAGAAATAATAACTGGACACGACAAGGCTATTCTTACAACGCAAATCGAGACCAAAACAGACACCACCCGTATGACAACAGTTGGCAGAGTAAAAATAACTACAGCGAAAGATCGCATTTCCATAGTAATGACTATCACAGAGACAATGAGAGAAACAGACATTATGGGAACCAGAACTATTATTATCAAGGGAGACAGAATACTTTCAGACGCAACAGTTCAGGGCGCAGTTACGATTCAGGGAGAAATTCTCCACCACATGACCGACAAACAAGAAACTATGAAATCTACCGACATGACGACAGACGAGATAATCATAACGACAGACCTGAATTTCACCAGAACTGGCGGGATTCAAACAGAGCAGGGCATTTTCGACAACGTGAATTTGTAGAAGTTAGGTCTCCTAATCCCAATAACGACACGCGCCAACAAAGAGAAAGACAATGACTCGCACAAGCAGGCAGCCGCGTGCGCCCGCTGGCTCCGAGAAAAATAACATAAGACGCTAGCCTTGAGAAAAATTTTAGCATTCTTTACCGATGTATACAACATGATAATTGCGTTGAAGTTGAAACTCTGCGTACTAGGAAGAGTAAAGGTTTACACCACATTTCACATGTAAAACCGTTTATTGAAAGATAATCTGCATTTTTTAATGCAACATTTTGGTTTACTTGCAAATACATTATGCATTCAAGGTGCTTTCTGAGAGATACCAGGTGACACAGTGGTTAGTTTATTTGACAGCTACACGACCATATCACGACGCTACTAATGTGTGACACAATTCACCTTGTTGCTTTTGCGGTGTATCTGTTTTACATCTGCACAGTTTTTCTGAATTCTTCTGGAAAGTAAAACATGTTTTAGTAGTAACTTTTGTGGTATAGCAACAATGAGGCAGCCTTTTCCGTAGCACAACAATACGTTACAGTACAGTACTTTCTTCATCACAACAATAAGCGTAATAACTACGATATCTATACGCAAAACATTTTACTTTTGTTTATCATGAGGTAAGTACATTGACTTCTGCAGAACTTAGCTTTCGGAGGACGATAACTACGACACTTACACAGAGATTATCTTACAACAAGACGCACAGTTTAGCGCTACAGTACACGTATTTGAGTGATTAATTTTGTACTTAAAACGTTTAATTTTTAAAGATTTTCGAATTATAAAGAAAGTTTTCCGTGATACATTTCATTCCATTGCTGTAATCTGTAACACCTGAGGGTATAATTACATTAATCCTCAGGGGGGTACACGCCTACTTTGTGTACTATGTGTGTGGCTAGCACAAGGAGCCCTAGCTAATATGGTATTTGCTTATACAACTTTACACATCGGTACCATATTTCTCTAACACAGAATTACACAGCTATCTGATCATTTAACAGAGAAACAAACATTTTTTTATTACATCAGTGACACATGTTTACGCAATTTCACAGTTGGGTAATTTCACACTTATGAAATTGTATTTTGTCTGTACTTTGTAAACTGTTCATATTTTTTCAGAACCATTGTGATACTATGAGAGCTTTGAATGATGTATTTGGTATGGGATCATGATTTTTAAAGTACGTTTGAGGTAGATGACACTATTGAAATGAGCAGAGAATTTTATTTTTGGTTTCTTAATTATTGCAAAAAGCTACGACGTTTTTGAGATTTGACTGAGGTGTTATGATGTTATTTTTACGACGACGATGTGTATTACGCTGTTGCGGTATGTTTATGATCAATAAGCTGATGCTATATGAGTTATTTGATTATGCTACGTCTCTCATGATGAAATATTGAAGAAGTGTCGACGAATAAGGTAAGGAATAATGAGTAGTGATTAAGGGACTCTGGTGTGTGAAAAAGGTTGTTGGAAACCAAGAATCGTACTTTAAGAGTTATGAAATGTGTGTATATGGGTGAATGTATCACAATGCTGGCGAAAATTTTTTGGACGCTGTTATATTTATAGGATTTTGTTTCTACAGATTTGAAACGCTAATTCTTGACCTGTGAAATATTTTTTTCATGAGACTGTCACTGTAGCGGAAACTGCTGTCGTAAATATTTCAGTAAGAAAGGTAAGTGACCGTGACGTAATGCGTTGCGAGCGGCCAGGTGTGCCATCCACCTGGAGAAACAGCCATTAGGTGAAAAAAAAAAAGGGAGGCCATTAACCTCGCTATTGACATTCCTTGCAGAAAGCACCGCAAATACGACACGCTCATTACTTGGAAAGATACTTACATCTGCACACCTGATTATGACAAGCGTCTTTCTCGAGAATTGAGAGAATTTTTACTGCCTTATGAAATGCCATACGGCTAATGAATGATGTTTCATGCCGTCCTTTGTACATATTTGCTCATTTTCTTTAATATCTAGTTTCTAGCTGCACTGCAGCATTGGTTAAAATAAAATTTAATATATGTACTAATATAGTTATTTTATGCCTACAGATCGAGTTAATAAGAAATTTATGTTCTACTTCCAAGAAAACGAGGGCACATAAATAGACATTTCCCTTCACAGGAATTGCATAAATAATTTCTTTACGATTTAGTAACTTATCTGCGAGTGTAAGTTCTCGTGATGGATCACTCTAGTGTTAAGATGTGACATAGGTATTAGACATGGCCATTTTTAGTGTAATACTTTTTCTGCTTGAACTTTGTCATGTTTAGGTATAAGTTATGCTGTTTGCCAGGCATAGTGCTACTGAATTTTAATTTGTGTTACTCTGCTAAGCCAGATTTATTTTTCTTGTTTGCTGCACATTGCCTTATATTAGTCGTAATATTGCAATTGCTTCGCTAATTTCTAAAATGCTGCTTCCTTTGCAAATCTGCACTTTTTGTCATTGCTGTTTGCATTAATTGTTTTATGTGCTGCTGCATTGCCTCGTCCCTTAGTTTAGCATCTGAGCTCAGTAGATTTAAGTTATCTTAAGAGGGGGTAGACTATATAAGAAACTGACTATGAAGAATAGGGAAAGAATGCATTGAGAGGTTATATGAAGCAGAGTTGGCAAAAATGAGTATTGTGCACTGAGAAATAATTATTTTGAAAGAAATATGAATAGAATACAGAAAGCAGGTATAGATAGGACTTTTTGGGAATATTGATGAACAAAGGGAGATCTCCAAGAACAAAGAAGGTTTTGTTCGCAAAATACTGCAGTACCAAAAGTTACACTGAAAACGAACCCTGTCCTTTCCATTGTGTTATCCCCCTATGTGTTTGTGTACCCTTGTGTATTTGTTTTCTTCCTGTCTCTGTGTAGTTTCATAGAATTTTTTTTTAATACTATTCACTATGATGAGGAATACTGTTATCCGCAAATATAATTGGTTTTAATAATATGTTATTTAACTTGTAAATATGCTTAGATGTTATTTATTCTGTTTTGTTTTAATGCTCATGTGTGAAGTTGATGTTTCGAAAGTTATTCTGATCTTTTATGTATCTACTTATCTCATCATTCCTGTGACATTGATGTATATGTTTATTTCTATTCTGTTGTAAAGCCTGTACTACAAATGTTATCTGTATTGTTATGTTCTTGAATGATGTATTTTGTACCTTGTTATTGTATTCTTATGTTATAAAATTGTAATTGACAGCAGTTCATCAAATTAAGTAACTTGTAAGTTACATTTCACTGCACACATTTCTATTGGTCATAGTATATGGACAATATGTGAGAAGTAGGGACTGTTAGTGTTTGCACGTGTGTTAATAATTCAGCAAGGGACTGGATAACAGCATTGCTGGTTCTAAGGACAATTCCAAAAACTTTGTGAGTGCACAAGTGGTGGTTATGGACTTGCTATATTATCCGCAAGACCCTTCAATGGTGATTGTGCACCTGCACAGTCACAACAGATGGCTGCTGGCTATCTCTACAAGGACTACAGTGGGTCTGCATCTTTGATGATCCATCACTACCATTATTTCTACAAGGACTGCAGTGGGTCTGCACCTTTGATGGCTAACCAGTACCGTAATCTCTACAAGGACTACAGTGGGTCTGCATCTTTGATGACCCACCAGTACCATCATCTCTACAAGGACTAAAGTGGGTCTGCATCTTTGATGATCCATCAATACCATTATTTCTACAAGGACTGCAGTGGGTCTGCACCTCTGATGGCCCACCAGTACCGTAATCTCTACAAGGACTACAGTGGGTCTGCATCTTTGATGACCCACCAGTACCATCATCTCTACAAGGACTAAAGTGGGTCTGCATCTTTGATGATCCATCAATACCATTATTTCTACAAGGACTGCCGTGGGTCTGCACCTCTGGTGGCCCACCAATACCTTAATCTCTACCAGGACTACAGTGGGTCTGCTCTGTGATGACCTACCCACCAATACTCTTCAAAATTTCGACTGACTCTGCTGTGGGTTTGCTCTGTTGTGGCCCATTACCTGTCTGCATGTCGAGTCAGCACTGTCTTTCCGTTGGAACGACAACACTAATTCTTCAAGACTGCATGGAAATCCACTATGTCTGTGTGCATTGTCTTTTACTGCTCAGACTTTGAGAAAAACACTGCAATGTGATGAATGATCAGGACTGTCTTTATGGACTGTGAGAATATTTTAGCTTTTGACCAACATTGTATCAATAAGTGTGTGCATTTGATTTCTTTGTTATTGTAATTATAAAAATTTTTTTTCAAATCTGTATTGGCCACTGCCCAAACCAATTTGTAAAATTATTTGTGGGGAGCATGGGGGCTATGTAAGTAGGCTGTTTAGGTTTTTTTATTGGTAACGCCACCTCTGTATGAAAATCACTGGCTGTGCTGTGTGCAGTCTGTGGCTGCTTTGCATTGTTGTAATACTCGCCATTGTAGTGCTAGGCAGCTGGCTGTGAACAGCGCGTAGCGTTGCGCAGTTGGAGGTGAGCCGCCAGCAGTGGTGGATGTGGGGAGAGAGATGGCGGAGTTTTGTAATTTGTCATGAACTGCTATATATATGATGATATCAAGGTAAATACATTGTTTGTTCTCTATTAATATCTTTCATTTGCTAACTATCCCTATCAGTAGTTAGTGCCTTCCATAGTTTGTATCATTTATTTAGCTGGCAGTAGTGGCGCTCGCTGTATTGCAGTAGCTTGAGCAGCGAAGATTTTTGTGAGGTAAGTGATTTGTGAAAGGTATAGTTTAATGTTAGTCAGGGCCATTCTTTTGTAGGGAATCTTGAAAGTCAGATTGCGTTGCGCTAAAAATATTGTGCGTCAGGTTAAGCACAGTCTAGTAAAATTGATAAAAGGGGACGTTTCATAGCTAGAAACAAAAGGGACAATGCTTTTTATGGGGTAGTTATTCCAATCTGCTTTGGGCAATAGGCCACATACTGTCAATCAGCTGTTGTAGATTTTTCACACTGCTGAGCAAGATTCTAAACTTCGAACATTATGTCACACATTTTTGTGACATCTAAGAGTAGCATATGGTAAAAGCTACCATGAATTTCTCATTTACTTCAGAAACTTAATGTTACCAGCGCAAGCACCATCAGTGATGCCTTATCTAATACATTGCCTATCACTGCTAGCGTCTTCTTCTTCTCTCCCTACTTCTCCCCCCCCCCCTCTCTCTCTCTCTCTCTCTCTCTCTCTCACACACACACACACAAACTAACTCACTCATTGTTTCTGTTAGTCACTCTCATGTCAAACTCAGGTATTCAGTCTCGACTAATAGACCGGCATGGTGCGTAACCAATTACTTCAGGTCTAGCAGTAAACGACCGAGATTCATTTTGTGCGGGATCTCAAACAGACCATATTACTTTATCGGTGAGGTCATAGTGTCCCTTATTGCTACTGAAGGTATTTGCTATCCGCTAGATCTGACATGAAATTCCTTATGTACGAATCGCATGACAGTGTCTTTTGCAGCGAACATTTCCTTGTGTAGATGCCAAACCAAAATCGTTCATATATATATATATATATATATATATATATATATATATATATATATATCACGTTGAAGCAAGGAATTAAAAGTGTAAGTAATATTTGTGGCTTGTGCATGGATGTACTTAGTGAGATGCAGTGCCGATGCTGAATCAGTGGTGTTATGATGAAGCACTAGAATACAATTAATTACATTGTCATTATGTTCATCTTTCTACGAGGTGGTGGTGTTGTTGTGAGTGTTCATCAATTTGGGATACAAAACGTATGGACATTGCTAAGAGGTAATATGGAACTGTAAGTGTGTGAAATATATTTTTCGAGTATCCTTAACTCCATGTACATTGTTTGGGCAAAACTTCATGATCACCTGCTTAATAGCTTGTTTGTCCACCTCTGGAACGAAATACATCACTGATCATGCGTACCAAGCAGGCAGCCAGGTTTTTAGAATCATGTGGCATTAGATGTCTAGACAGTTTGCGTAAATAAGGGGCAGCTGGTTTGCGTGCGCATTGATACCACCCGATAGAGACCCCGATAGATTCCACAGGACGCACATCAGGCATATTTGGTCGCCGAGACGTCAACGTGAGCTGTAGATGGTTCGCAGCTGTCAGTGTGCCTTCGATTACCGCCACATGTCCAACGAAAGTGCAGGAGAATGTCTCCATTAGCATAATACTGCTACCATCAGCCTGCGTCCGTGGCACGCTGCATGATTCGAGCAGGTGTTCACCTCGACGGCGGCGTTTGTGGAGACCAGCGACCCACTGCAGCAAAAATGTGATTCAACAGAAGAGCGGACACGTTTCTGCTGACCGACGGTCGAATCGCGATGGACCCGTGCCCCGTAATTAACCAAGGCATTGGGTCAACATGTGAACACGAAGGGATGATCTGCTGCGGAGATCTAGTTCAACAGTGTACGACGAATGGAGCACTCCGAAACACTTGTGCGTGCACCAGCATTCTGCTGTCTAGGCAGAGATGCGACAAATCACTATATATCCTACTTTACAGAGTACGCAAGCCTCAGAACACCCCGTTCTGTGAGGAGTCGAGGGCGTCCAACCATTTAGCGTCTAGTAGTAGGTTCACTGTCCGTCTACATGTTTCCTTAGATGCTGACGACAGTAGCACGTGAACATTCGACCAGATTCACTGTTGTAGAGATATTCTTTCTCAGGCTCTACATTATAATAACCTGCCCTTTGGCAAAGTCGCTTGGCTCAGTGGGTTCGCCATTTCCAGCCTATTTCTTCGCCATGGTGATCCCCTGTCCTTGTCTGATCCGCTTAATCGCTACGTGCCCGCAACGCCATCTGGCGGCACCCAGTGGTCATAATGTTTTGGCTTATCATTGTACAAGCTCATTTGCAGGTAATACAGCTTGTAAATCATCAGTTGCAGCAACAGGGCTTAAACTTGTCTCCCATTTACGTGAAATGTTTTGCGTTCTCAACAGTTTACTTAAATGTTATGAACTTTCACTAGTATTACTTTCTCTCTCTGTACGTGGTGCCACTAGGG
The DNA here is from genome assembly GCF_023898315.1 of Schistocerca nitens. Classification (NCBI taxonomy): domain Eukaryota; kingdom Metazoa; phylum Arthropoda; class Insecta; order Orthoptera; family Acrididae; genus Schistocerca; species Schistocerca nitens. The sequence continues at coordinate 166,282,317 of NC_064617.1, read as the reverse complement.
CAAACTCTTTTAGTTCAGAAGTATACTGGGATTTTGCTCGGATGGGGCACGAAAAGTAGCTCTGAGGACAGCGGAAAGGGTTTGAGAAGGACGGCAATTGTTATGGTGCCCAATGTGGAGTGTGATGGACAGGTTTTACTGCGGCCGCCCTGAGAAAGATGGCAATGACGCGTGCGATGCTGACAGCGGGGGACCGTTTATGGTAGACAAGAGACAGTAAGGTATCGTATTGTGCGGAAAATGCTCGGGCCATGAAAACGATTGACTTGTGTTCACGGCTGTAAATCATTTTCTATGTTGGATTGAAGATGTCTTAGGCAAATTCGAAGGTAAAAAAAAAAATTATATTTAATCTTCTCTATGAGTCTTCTCCAGATTGGCCAAACCTTCGCTTCTGAGTGATACTTTCTCTCAAATTCCCTTTGTTGTGAAAATGCTGCACGCGAAAGGCAAAAAACAGAAACAGATTAAAAATGTATAGTCTGATTGTCTGTTTTTTCCACGTTTAACGTTGGCCGTATACGATGTTCTTTTACGTCAAGGTGGAAAAGAAATAAAATAAAATTCGGGATCAGTTTATACTTACCGAAGACATGAATTTTGTTTTCGCATTGAATTGCGCCTCGGTTAGAGACTAAACGCATAATCCAGAAACACACTTCAGTCTCCTCACCGATTTGAGGAGTACCTTGAACTTGTGAGCGAATTATACAAACATTGACACACCAACAACATTACTTAAGATGCGAGTATAGAAGGAATATATCAGCAATCAATAAAACATTTATTTGCAGACCGATCAGTTTCTTTTAATATAATTGGTTTCATTGAATCTGCAAACACATTTTAGCCAACCAATGGAACAGACTTTTGAAATACAATAATTCCGTTGAATGCAGTGACATTTTGGGTGATACATCATGAAGTTTTGTATTAATATTTTGGATGATGTGATATATTCCGTTCTGCCATAGTGTTACAATGAAATATATTATTCCAAAATAAGAAAGCATGTGACACAAAGTAGCTGCAATTCTTATAACAACCGTAAGGTTTCATCGAATTGTACGGAGCTGTGTTATACCTAAAATGAAACCAGCAGTATGGTGGACGAATTACGGAACAAAACAAACCAATGTCTTCCACATGCAGAATGCACAAATAAATTCAGGGACCATTCGTAGGCTTATTTTTAGGAACCGAAAGGACAACATTGTACTCGACTACAGTGTATTAGATTCTGTTCAAGATCCCATGTGCGAGAAAATGACTAAAATTATAAATACGGATTCATACTCAGGCTTTCGTAAGAGTGTGACTATATATTAGAACTTCTATTGTTCATACAAGAAATTTCAGAAAAGCAACAGAATAAAGGAAATCGTGAAAAATATTTGTTCCGGCAGAAATTTAGATATTACAGCATCACATTCGAGGTACGGTATGCAAATCAAGACATGTTGAAGCTGGAAATTGCTATTACCATCATATATATATTTTCGCCAACTGCTGAAAATATTTACCACCACTTTACCTATATATGTACTCCATTATTATACAGTAATACAATATAGCCAGACGGACACTGTAGTGTTGATAATGCGAAATACTTGTTTTGAGCATGGGTTCGCATTCATGCAGCCATCATCTCTCAGTTCTTCATGCATTATTATAGGACTCAAATGCTTCGTCATGACATTTTTAACATGATTTTTTAAACTGAGTATAATAATTACCTGTACATGATATAAGGGTAAAGCAACTATCATAACCTCCCTTTCCCTGACCTTACAGCACAAAGTAATGGTGACGTATTCGTTTAGTGTGTGTACAGAATATCTGTCCATGAACATCAATGGACACACACACACACAAACATTTTTTATTCAGAAAAGTTTGAAATAAACGAAGAAACTGGACGAACCTGACTGTGTTTTCCCGATGTCTCAAAACACTTCCTACTTCCTTCATTTCTCCTGACACTATATTCAAACTAAATGTCTTCTTATAAAAGTGTGTACATATTAGATTACCCTAAGTTCAGTGTGAAACATTCAAGGTCAGTGAGATATAGTACGTAAAGGTGTTAACATGGTAGCGAAGATAATATCAATATCCAAAGCTATGAAGTAATCAGTCGACATGATGATACAAATTCCTAACGACTACTACAACACTAGTGAAGTTGTAACAAATTTTTCCGAAAACTACATAAGTTATGAGACAAGAAGTTTCATTGGCCCACCAAACAGCTGAAAAAACCGCAAATCCCAAACCTTCTTACCCTGCACCAGGGAAACTTTGGAGGAAACACATTACACTTACAAAGAAGGAATCAAGAATGAGATAGCTACATTTGGATCAAACGGTTCTGGGAATTTAGAATTTTCTTACCCTTTGTGTAATGACCCAAGGTGTACTGTACATCCAAATGGATACGAGATGAAAAGTTATTGTAATTACAATAATTTCGCAGTAACAAATACACTCGTCCTAAAGGTCCAGATTACACGTGGGATAAAGACGAACTATATCACTTAGAAGTTAGCTTGTAGCGAATAAGAAGTTAGATTTCTTAAGGTAACGCAATAAAATTTTCATCGATGAAATATTTTCAGTAACGGTTTATTGGTTATCGACAAAACAGCACCACCAGGTGTGAGGCACTCAAGGGCTCATTGCTTACAAACAAATATCACCTAATTTCGTAGTAAGATGTTTCATAGTTCATTCGACTACATATCTCCACCAACAAGGATTAAAATATTATTTAAGAAAGACGCCTACAGAAAAGATATAAACTTATACACTCCTGGAAATTGAAATAAGAACACCGTGAATTCATTGTCCCTGGAAGGGGAAACTTTATTGACACATTCCTGGGGTCAGATACATCACATGAGCACACTGACAGAACCACAGGCACATAGACACAGGCAACAGAGCATGCACAATGTCGGCACTAGTACAGTGTATATCCACCTTTCACATCAATGCAGGCTGCTATTCTCCCATGGAGACGATCGTAGAGATGCTGGATGTAGTCCTGTGGAACGGCTTGCCATGCCATTTCCACCTGGCGCCTCAGTTGGACCAGAGTTCGTGCTGGACGTGCAGACCGCGTGAGACGACGCTTCATCCAGTCCCAAACATGCTCAATGGGGGACAGATCCGGAGATCTTGCTGGACAGGGTAATTGACTTACACCTTCTAGAGCACGTTGGGTGGCACGGGATACATGCGGACCTGCATTGTCCTGTTGGAACAGCAAGTTCCCTTGCCGGTCTAGGAATGGTAGAACGATGGGTTCGATGACGGTTTGGATGTACCGTGCACTATTCACTGTCCCCTCGACGATCACCAGTGGTGTACGGCCAGTGTAGGAGATCGCTCCCCACACCATGATGCCGGGTGTTGGCCCTGTGTGCCTCGGTCGTATGCAGTCCTGATTGTGGCGCTCACCTGCACGGCGCCAAACACGCATACGACCATCATTGGCACCAAGGCAGAAGCGACTCTCATCGCTGAAGACGACACGTCTCCATTCGTCCCTCCATTCACGCCTGTCGCGACACCACTGGAGGCGGGCTGCACGACGTTGGGGCGTGAGCGGAAGACGGCCTAACGGTGTGCGGGACCGTAGCCCAGCTTCATGGAGACGGTTGCGAATGGTCCTCGCCGATACCCCAGGAGCAACAGTGTCCCTAATTTGCTGGGAAGTGGCGGTGCGGTCCCCTACGGCACTGCGTAGGATCCTACGGTCTTGGCGTGCATCCGTGCGTCGCTGCGGTCCGGTCCCAGGTCGACGGGCACGTGCACCTTCCGCCGACCACTGGCGACAACATCGATGTACTGTGGAGACCTCACGCCCCACGTGTTGAGCAATTCGGCGGTACGTCCACCCGGCCTCCCGCATGCCCACTATACGCCCTCGCTCAAAGTCCGTCAACTGCACATACGGTTCACGTCCACGCTGTCGCGGCATGCTACCAGTGTTAAAGACTGCGATGGAGCTCCGTATGCCACGGCAAACTGGCTGACACTGACGGCGGCGGTGCACAAATGCTGCGCAGCTAGCGCCATTCGACGGCCAACACCGCGGTTCCTGGTGTGTCCGCTGTGCCGTGCGCGTGATCATTGCTTGTACAGCCCTCTCGCAGTGTCCGGAGCAAGTATGGTGGGTCTGACACATCGGTGTCAATGTATTCTTTTTTCCATTTCCAGGAGTGTAATATGAAAATGTCAAATACTGTTTAAATATGTGAGCAGGTAAAGCAGTAGGAGAGCAGTCTAAATGACAAGGAATGACCTTGTGAAAATATTGAGTAAGGAAAGTGAATAAATAATTAAACAAAGCCATCACCAGAGAACGGCTTGACCAACTTGGTTGATTTTTGTGTTAACGTGTTTGTTATCTCCAGGACAAAATTTCTATGGAAGAAAGTTGTCGGAAACTAATGCCAGTTGCTGCATTCATGAAATATCATCAATTAAGAACGACTGAACAGATTTCCTTGATTTTCGTATTTGTTACGTTTGTACTTGTCAGGAAAGGGTTTATACGAAAGTAAATTTTTTGAGAATTTACCGGAAAAAATGAAATTAAAACCGACTTTGAAGGATCACAACTGAGAACGGCTAGATAGATTTGGATAATTTTTTTTCGTTGTTTTAGTAATTTTGGAGGGTAATGGTAATTTTGGCATGAAAAGTAAAATAAAAAAAATGCATTCAGTCCGACAGTTCTACTGTCACATGTATTAATAGAAAAAAAATCAGTTTCACCGTTATATACATGAAATACAAAAATACCTGTGAAATATATAAAGGGGAAACGTCGTTACCGAAAATCTCAAATGGTTCTTGTTGGTTGCTTTTGGGAAAGGAGACCAGACAGCGAGGTCATCGGTCTCATCGGATTAGGGAAGGAAGTCGGCCGTGCCCTTTGAAAGGAACCATCCCGCCATTTGCCTGGAGCGATTTAGGGAAATCACGGAAAACCTAAATCAGGATGGCCGGACGCGGGATTGAACCGCCGTCCTTCCGAATGCGAGTCCAGTGTCTAACCACTGCACCACCTCGCTCGGTCAAATGGTTCTTGAACGATTTACTACAGCCTTTTAAACGGTACTCTAATTAACTTTCGGACGGTCGTAGGCTGTATAGTTTTGTAATTGATGTCATATATACATATATACGTGTAACACATAAAGGGAAAACGTAGTTACCACAAATCGCAAAAACTTCTGGACTGATCTACTTCGAACTTTTACAATGTAACATACCAATGAACATAGGCATATAGACTGTGCATTTTTATAATATATATATATATATATATATATATATATATATATATATATATATATATATATTTACATTTCACCTAACGTTACCGCTGGATGTATTTCGTAAACCACATCAAATACTGACGGACCGATTCCACAGACCGAACGTGAGGAGAGGGGCTAGTGTAATTGTTTAATACAAACCATACAAAAATGCGCGGAAGTATGTTTTTTAACACAAACCTACGTTTTTTTAAATGGAACGACGTTAGTTTTGTTAACACATCTGAACATATAAACAAATAAGTAATCAGTGCCGTTTGTTGCATTGTAAAATGTTAAATACATCAGGAGATATTGTAACCTAAAGTTGACGCTTGAAACCTCCGACGTTCAGTTGCGTGTTGTAACAAACACGGGCCACGGTCGGCGAGCAGCATCTGCAGGGACATGTTTACGATGACGACCGTGTTTACGAGTGTGGCTGTAGTGCACTGTTGTGGTTTGGTCTAGGTGTCGCAGTGTCCGCATGTAGCGCTTGCTGCTATTGTTATTCTGCATTCGTCTCCGCACGCAGACCAAGTGTAGTACACCGTGTTACCAGACGTCTGTGATAGTGTAGTGTTGTAGGAACTGTGACCATGGTGTATTCGAACTCTGAAAAGGCGGAGATGATACTCATCTATGGCGAGTGTCGACCAAATGCAGCTGAAGCCTGCAGGGTGTATGCAGAACGGTACCCGGACAGAGAGCATCCAACGTGCCGCACATTGCAAAACATCTACCGCCAACTGTATGTAACAGGTATGGTCGTAGCACGCAAACGGGTCCGTAACAGGCCCGTCACAGGAGAAGCGGGTGCAGTTGGTGTGTTAGCTGCTGTTACTATGAACCCACACATGAGTACACGGGACATTGCGAGAGCCGGTGGACTGAGTCAAAGTAGTGTCATGCGCATACTGCATCGTCACCGCTTTCACCCGTTTCATGTGTCGCTACATCAGCAATTACATGGTGATGACTTTAATCATCGAGTGCAATTCTGTCAATGGGAATTAACAGAGAATGCGTCGCAGTTCTACCTGTTTACCGATGAAGCGGGTTTCACAAACCACGGGGCAGTGAATCTACGGAACATGCATTACTGGTCGTGGACAATCCTCGCTGGCTCAGAGAGGTAGAGCGACAGCGACCGTGGACTGTAAATGTATGGTGCGGAATCATTGGCGACCACCTCATTGGTCGTCACTTCAGTCCAGGGGCCAAACAGCTGCAACATACATCGCGTTTCTACAGAATGATCTGCCAACGTTGCTCAAAATGTCCCACTGGAAACGCGTCGACGTATGTAGTATCAGCATGAGGGTGCACCAGCACATTCCGCAATTAACACTAGGCTGACCCTTGACGGGATGTTCGACGGGCGTTTCATAGGACGTGGAGGACGCATAAATTGGCCAGCCCGTTCTCCTGATCTTACGCCTCTGGACTTCTTTCTGTGGGGTACGTTAAAGGAGACTGTGTACCGTGATATGCCTACAACCCCAGAGGATATGAAACAACGTATTGTGGCAGCCTGCGGCGACATTACACCAGATGTACTGCGGCGTGTATGACATTCATTACCCCAGAGATTGCAATTGTGTGCAGCAAATGATGGCCACCACATCGAACATCTATTGGCCTGACATGTCGGGACACACTCTATTCCACTCCGTAATTGAAAACGGATACCACGTGTGTACGTGTACCTCACCCTTCATGGTAATGTACATGTGCGTCAGTGAAAAAGACCAATAAAAAGGTGTTAGCATGTGGACGTAATGTGCTGTTCCAGTCTCTTCTGTACCTAAGGTCCATCACCGTTCCCTTTGGATCCCTACGTAATTCGGTGCTCTCCGATACACACGATCGAACAGCGGAGGAGTGGTACTCAAGCGTCAACTTTATGTTACAATATCTCCGGATGTAATTAACATTTTACAATGCAACAAACGGCACTGATTACGTATTTGTTTATATGTTCAGATGTGCTAACAAAACTAACGGGATTCCATTTAAGAAAACGTAGGTTTGTGTTAAAAAGCATACTTCCGTGCATTTTTTTATGGTTTGTATTAAACAATTACACTCGCCCCTCTCCTCACGTTCGGTCTGTGGAATCGATTCGTCAGTATTTGATGTGGTTTACGGAATATATCCAGCGGTAATGTTAGGTGACTCACACTGCATATATATAAAGTTGGAAGCATTATTTACACGTGTCTAGATATGTTCTTCACTGATTTACTTCCAATTTTTACACTATACTCTAATGAAAGTTCGTACGGACATAGGCTAATTATTTTTAATATATTACTTACAGAGATACGTATGTAATATATGAAGTGGAAAAGTTGTTACCGAAAATCTCGAAAAGATCTGGAATTACTTACTTCAAATTTTTGCACGATACACTACTGAATGTTAATAATAATAATAATGCCGTATGACTAGGGCCTCCCGTCGGGGAGACCGTTCGCCTGGTGCAAGTCTTGCGATTTGACGCCCCTTCGGCGACTTGGGCGTCGATGGGGATGAAATGATGAGGATTAGGACAACACCCAGTCCAATGGCTCTGAGCACTATGGGACTTAACATCTGAGGTCATCAGTCCCCCAGAACTTAGAACTACTTAAACCTAACTAACCTAAGGACAATACACACATCCATGTCCGAGGCAGAATTCTAACCGGTGACCGTAGCGGTCGCGAAGTTCCAGACTGAAGCGCCTAGAACCGGTCGGCCACAACGGCGTGCACAACACCCATTCCCTGAGCGGAAAAATCTCCGAACCAGCCGGGAATCGAACCTGGGCCTTTAGGATTGACAGTCTGTCGCACTGACCACTCAGCTACCGGGAACGGACTATTGAATGTTGATATGGAAATGGACACATAGACGCGGGAGAAGTGCAGACTGAGGAGGAGGAGTAGGTTATGCGTAGAGACATGGAGGGCGAGACGAGGGAGGTATACAGAGAAGGAGAGAGAGAGAGAGAGAGATGGAGAAGCCGGATAAGAAGATGGAGAAAGAGAGAGGATCACAAGGAATATACTGTAGGATGTATGTGCAGGTACCAAACCCACTGAGAAACTGCAAGGCACAGCCGGGTTCGCTAGTCGCTAACAAGAAAGAAATGCGTCAGGCTGGTGGCAGACTGTCATTTAACTCTATCACTATTTAGTGATCAGTCTGTGTCATACATTGAATTCCGATTGATTCAAATTTGTATGTCAAAATGAGTTATATAGATAACTGCAGATATCAAGTCATGACTCTACAAAACATATCTGAGTGACTCGTAGTATTTACTTTGCATGCAGTGACGCGCTGGTGAGTTTAGCTGAGTTGGCGAGCCATTTGGCTATGGATGACTTGCTAGTCAGGGGCTAGTGTTGTTCTTCAGCATGTGCTACGACAGGTATTGTACAAGTGTAAATGTGAGAAGTTTCAAAACGCGATATCTCGTAAGTGACTCGCACTAGATTCCTACAACAAACACTACTGACATTCAGATTTTACCTTCTTTTAGTCAATATCAAAAGGCATTTCTCCATTTGAAAACAGGTATGTTTGCACAAAAATACACTTTCTAAGTATTATAACACTCTGTTTACTGGCTAACAAAATACGATCCCCTGATAAGCAATCCATCCTGTGAAAACCACACTTCAACAGCAATTACCTTTTCCGCAATATTTGCGATAAAAGCTTTAAGTCATTCATCCCGTAGAGGCGACCAGTTGAATGACATCCTGGTGAAGTACGGTCTTCCGATGTTAATTAATGGGTGTGTGTTAAGATGTGGCGCTGAGACAAGCATGGATATAAGACACGATTGTTCCCGCTATCCCAAAACCACAGGATAATATTTGTTTATCATGAAGCTGCTTGACAACTTTCATAGCCAGGGAAGTGCCAAGATATTTTCTTGGTCGATTGTGCTACTATTACCTAAGGTGACACATGCGACTTAAAGTCATTTCATACTGAATAGCACTTGGGAAGAAAAATTAACAATATGCTAATTTTAAAATGTTTACCTTAGCCATCTGGGACACTGCCTACAGTGGGTAGCTTAGCTGTCAGTATCGGCATGCGAGGTGATCATGATCTCGGCAGCATGTGTCCTACACATTTGGTGGCGGTGTCATATAACAGAACGAAACAATCATAAATTTCACTGGAGATACGCGGAAAATTTTTCCCGTAGGTATCGCTTTTCTCTGCGATTCTCTAAAATTAATGCACGAACGTGAATAAATGACGAGTGGTGGCAATGCTTTGTAGTCATCACAGGCACCTCATTGACACTATGGTGGGTAGTAATAGTTTGTCTTTCTTTCTTTGTAGAGCTCAGCACAGTGGAGGAATCGCTCCTAATTGTGCTAATGATACCGATGCATTTACTCAAAAGGAGATGTATGATCCCAATGTCAAGTAGCTAACGCTAATTTTACAATTTTCTCGCACTTGCATTTTGATCTGTTCTCTCACTTTCTACGTTTGGTCACACTATAAAGTACGACAGACTAACTTTACTTTCGGTGCGCCTACGTCGTGCTTCAGTACTATACCTAAACAAACCAATGCCCAGTTTATGTCTTTTTCTTATGTATGGGTTGAATACTGTAGTTATACGCGGAAGCACCAAAGAAACTGGTATAGGCATGAGTATTCGAATAGAGAGATATGTAAATACACTCCTGGAAATGGAAAAAAGAACACATTGACACCGGTGTGTCAGACCCACCATACTTGCTCCGGACACTGCGAGAGGGCTGTACAAGCAATGATCACACGCACGGCACAGCGGACACACCAGGAACCGCGGTGTTGGCCGTCGAATGGCGCTAGCTGCGCAGCATTTGTGCACCGCCGCCGTCAGTGTCAGCCAGTTTGCCGTGGCATACGGAGCTCCATCGCGGTCTTTAACACTGGTAGCATGCCGCGACAGCGTGGACGTGAACCGTATGTGCAGTTGACGGACTTTGAGCGAGGGCGTATAGTGGGCATGCGGGAGGCCGGGTGGACGTACCACCGAATTGCTCAACACGTGGGGCGTGAGGTCTCCACAGTACATCGATGTTGTCGCCAGTGGTCCCGTCGACCTGAGACCGGACCGCAGCGACGCACGGATGCACGCCAAGACCGTAGGATCCTACGCAGTGCCGTAGGGGACCTCACCGCCACTTCCCAGCAAATTAGGGACACTGTTGCTCCTGGGGTATCGGCGAGGACCATTCGCAACCGTCTCCATGAAGCTGGGCTACGGTCCCGCACACCGTTAGGCCGTCTTCCGCTCACGCCCCAACATCATGCAGCCCGCCTCCAGTGGTGTCGCGACAGGCGTGAATGGAGGGACGAATGGAGACGTGTCGTCTTCAGCGATGAGAGTCGCTTCTGCCTTGGTGCCAATGATGGTCGTATGCGTGTTTGGCGCCGTGTAGGTGAGCGCCACAATCAGGACTGCATACGACCGAGGCACACAGGGCCAACACCCGGCATCATGGTGTGGGGAACGATCTCCTACACTGGCCGTACACCACTGGTGATCGTCGAGGGGACACTGAATAGTGCACGGTACATCCAAACCGTCATCGAACCCATCGTTCTACCATTCCTAGACCGGCAAGGGAACTTGCTGTTCCAACAGGACAATGCACGTCCGCATGTATCCCGTGCCAACCAACGTGCTCTAGAAGGTGTAAGTCAACTACCCTGGCCAGCAAGATCTCCGGATCTGTGCCCCATTGAGCATGTTTGGGACTGGATGAAGCGTCGTCTCACGCGGTCTGCACGTCCAGCACGAACGCTGGTCCAACTGAGGCGCCAGGTGGAAATGGCATGGCAAGCCGTTCCACAGGACTACATCCAGCATCTCTACGATCGTCTCCATGGAAGAATAGCAGCCTGCATTGCTGCGAAAGGTGGATATACACTGTACTAGTGCCGACATTGTGCATGCTCTGTTGCCTGTGTCTATGTGCCTGTGGTTCTGTCAGTGTGATCATGTGATGTATCTGACCCCAGGAATGTGTCAATAAAGTTTCCCCTTCCTGGGACAATGAATTAACGGTGTTCTTATTTCAATTTCCAGGAGTGTAGGTGCAGTTGTTAGATCGGTTACTGCTGTTACAATGGCAGGTTATCGAGGTTTACGTCAGTTTCAACGTGGTGTTAAAGTCGGTACACGAGCGATGGGACACAGCGTCTTCGAGACGGGGATAAAGTGAAGATTTTCCAGTACGACCATTTCACGAGTGTACCGTGACTATCAGGAATCCGGTAAAACATTAAATCTCCGACATCGCTGCTGCCGGAAACAGATCCTGCAAGAACGGGACCAATGACGACTTCAGAGAGTAATCGTTCAACGTAAAAGAAGTGCAAACGAAGGCAAATTGCTGCAAATTTCAATGCTAGGCCATCAACAAGTGTCAGCTTTCGGAGCCGAAGGTCCACTAGTGTATCGTTGATGACTGCACCACACAAAAGTGTCCCCTCTCCTGGGCGCTTCAACATCGACATTGGACTGTTGAGTGGAAAGATGTTGCCTGGTGGGACGAGTCTCGTTTCAAACTGTATCGATCGGATCGACTTGTACGGATATGGAGACAACCTCATGAATACATGTATCCTGCACGTGAGCAGAGGACTGTTCAAGTCTGTAATGGTGTGGGGCATGTGCCGTCAGCTTTCGTATTTTGTACAGTACATAGTACACTTACTTAGAATGATTACCACCAATCACTGATGTCCGCCTAATTGCCAGGCCTGTATTTGATACTAACTGAATTCATCTCTATCCTGTGCAAGTCTGCTTCTTATATCATACGGGGTCAGTCTACCACATTTTATTTTCCTTCCAAGATGATAGAATATTATTCGTTCAATTCGTCTTCTACGTTGTCCACTTTTATTATGTTACGTTTATCGCTAACCTCATTTGTGCCGAAAACTCATTCCTATCATCTTTCTTCCATTTTCTCTCAAAAACATAGCTGATTCGGCCGCCGACTTTCCAAGGAACAACAGAATATAAGATTTGTGGAGTATCTGAAAATGCTGAAGAAGCAATAAACATTATTTGCAAAGCAATGAACACTTCAAAATAGCGCTTTAGAAGCAAGCTTCAGAGTAGCCTATAAACGTATTAAACGCAACAAACCATTTTCGGATGAAAATTTTGTTAAGCAGTGTATAGTAGTGTGTCCTGATGTTAGAAGCAAATTTGGAAGCATGTAGCCGGCGGTTGTGGCCAAGCGGTTCTAGGCGCTACAGTCTGGAACCGCGCGAACGCTACGTTTGCAGGTTCGAATCCCGCCTCGAGCATCGATGTGTGTGATGTCCTTAGGATAGTTAGGTTTAAGTTATTCTAAGTTCTAGGGGACTGATGACAGACGTTACGTCCCACAGTGCTCAGAGCCACTTGAACCATTTTTGAAAGCATGTAATTGTTATGGTGGATTATATTACAACGCATTGACTTTGATTAGTGACGAACGCAAATAAGAGCTGAAAACTGTGGGCAAAGATTTTGTTTTGTTTTCCTTGTTAATGGATGCCAACATAGATAACAAAGACACTGCACAGTTATTCACCTTTATCCGTGAAATTAATGAAAATTTCGTCATTACAGAGGAATTAATTGGCCTATGATCAATTTGAAACAGAACCACTTGTCGGGAGTTGTTTGAGTGTCTGTGAATTGTGTAGAGATACGTGGCTTTTCCTGCAACAAAACTGAAAGCATTCTAACAGGTGGGGCCAGAGCTTGCAGTGGGAAAAATTCGATATGGTAAAATTTAAAAAAAAAGTGACATGCTCAAGATACATTCAGCGATATCGTGACATTTCAATACATTTTATATCAGGAGAGCCTTTCCAAAGTTGCATTTCACTTAGCACGTGGCAGATATTGTTGTTGGTGTTGTGAACACAGTGCAAGGGCATTGCACCATCGACTGTTCATATCTCTTTTTGAGAATGTGGAGGCACAGTATTAAGAAGTAACTTACCACAACAGTGTAAGGTGGTTGAGCTTGAGAAGAGTGTTAAAGTCTGGACAGTACAGAATGAAGTCCAGTCTGGACAGTGCAGATTGAAGTCCTTTTGTTTCAGGACACGAAGGAGATATTCCATCATTATGTTAGAAAAATTGTGTGGAGTGGAGATATGAGCTGATGTTTGCAGCTGATAAGTTTGAGAAATTGGATTGACTGAGCATGACACGGCAGGAGAAGGGGTTGTTTGTACGTGAAATTTGCGTCTATGTAAAAAGGAGAAAAAGGTCCGTTTGCAAGGTAAGTGGGTGACGGCAAGGAAGTTACAGAACGCCTGAAATCGTTTCTGCTAACACTAGAGATCGTCTGCAGAGTGTGGAGGAAGAGTTTGAAAGAAGATTTCAGGACTTAAAGAAAATTTAGTTTCAGTTCAGTCTGCTATCTTATCCCATCAGAGATGAGACTGACACAGCGTCTGAGGGGCTTCAGCTTGTATGTATTGATATGCAGTGAGATCACAGTGTGAACGAAATGTTTGACGCTGTGATATTAGTTGACTTTTACAAATCTTTGTCAGCCGAAAAATTTACAACTATGAAGAAATTTGCTGCGAGAATGTTGTCCATATATGGCTCAATAAATATCTGTGTTCAAAGCAGCTCTTGCTTGAAGATCAACCAGAGTAAAGAACGATGCTCTTTGATGATATTCGACAGACATTAACTTGCAGGCTGCAACGAGAATCTCAGCAAGCAATCCCACCCCGGATTTTTAAAAAAAATGTACAAAAGTGTGATAGGATTGTAAGGTGTCAGGCAAATCCACCTTCCATGAAAACCCTGACATGATAAGCAAATCCGGCAGTATGTCACATAGCTCCGAATAAATCGTGACATTAAATTAACCAAAGTAATACGATCAACGAGTGAGCAAATTGAATACCACAGACTAACACAAGAACGCCTAAATGCATGTCATACCTTCCCACCGTGAAACAGATGCAGTTCCGAGGGAAGAAACGAGAACAGAAGCCGAGAGCAGAACCGTGTTAAGCTAGAAGACCCTACGATAAGGGACAGGCACCCACATCGCCTACCGACCACCAGGAACACCCCCCAGCCCATGTTAGAAAATAGATCTCACGATAAAACTTGCAGCTGGTGTGGCCCTTTTAGTGTTATCGTAAGATCTATACTGTTCTTCTGGAGGGCTCTATCATTTAACATGGGCTGTGGGTGGTCCTGGCGGTTGGTTGGCGACGTGGGTGTCCGTCCCTTATCGTAGGGCCTTCTAGCTTAACACGGTTCTGCTCTCGGCATCTGTTCTCGTTTCTACTCTCGGAACTGCGTCTGTTTCATGGTGGGAAGGTATGACATGCATTTAAGCATTCTTGTGTAAGTCTGTGGTATTCCATTTGCTCACTCGTTAATCGTATTACTTTGGTTAATTTAATGTCACGATTTATTCGGAGATATGTGACATACTGCTGGATTTGCTTATCATGTCAGGGTTTTCATGGAAGGTGTTGAATTTGCCTGACACCTTACATATCACCACCCTTTGGACTTAATTTTTGCACTGAAGTTAGGCAATGATTGAATCGTTGTCTAAGTCAGTCAAAAATTATTCCTTTATCTAAATTTTGTTGCCTACTGTTCAGTCACATTATTCTAGTTCAATGCTAGTTTGTATTACTAATTTATATTTTTATATTCTTCCACATTATTCTCAAAAATATGTTTATATTGACAAGAGAAGAATATTTTTATGCTATTATTTTTATGTTTTTAATTATTTTCTTTCTTTATGTAAGTGTGAAGTTTGTTTTTTATTAAGTTTGTTATCGAAAGTGAGGAGTCTTTCACATCGATTTTCTTAGAAATATTTTTTTTATAAATGTAGTAATTAAGTAAAATGTATTCCTAACACATTTTCTAAATATCGTGTAGAAGTAAAATGTTTTTGTTTCTAGACACTCATTTCAACATTGTTACACTAACATATAAGAATTATTTCCAAGAATTTCTTTGACAAAGAAATATACGTACACAAGTATTGAGATATTATCCTAACAAATGGTACAAATGGTACCAAGTGTTGCTTCTACCTTCTTTAGTAATATTGTTGAAAATATTTTACAACTCACTGACAACGAAGATATACCTCTGTCGTTATTTACATTTTTCTTATCTCCTTTCTTGTTCAAGGGGTGGATGAGAGCCACTTTCCAGTCTTCTGGTATCTTTTCAGTTTCCTGTATTTCTTCAAACATGAGACGAAAGTTCGTGATAACTTTTGGTTGAGAGCATTAATAAGTTGGACTGTGATAGAGTCATCTCCACTGGTGATGTAGTTTCTTGGGGTACTTATTGCCTTTTTTAATTTCTTCAGTTGCAGGTAGTCTGCATTCAGCTTCTGTATTTTCATGGAGATCTGTAACTTCTAGTTTACAGTTTGGTTCTTCACAGTTCAATAATTTTGGGAGTACTTTGTGAGTATTTCAGAATTCTGGCTGTCGCTTAGGCCCACATTACCATTTTTTCTGTGAAGCAAATACTTGGAGCATTACATGTCTTTTAAACATGTGATACAAATTCTAGGAGGTTTTCTTTTTTTTTTTTTGTATGTCAAGAAGTTGTGATTTCTCAAAAGATCGTTTAGCACTCTTTATTATTGTTGCTTTTTCTGTCCTTTGCTTTCTAATTTGATCAAGGTGTTCAGGTTTCCCAGCACTGCTTTGTTCTTTCTGTAACTGATTCTTCACAGATATCATTCCACCAGACTTTCTTCTTTATTTTCATTGATCCAAGTACATTTTTCGCTGTCCTGTTGATTTCTTTCGATTTTTCTTCATATTTCCCTGCTTTAGTTACTTTAATTTCTCCCTGAAAATTTTTATTACCCTTTTTGTTATGTTGAGCCTGTCTGTATCATATTTAATAATGTTTTGCTGTCTCTTTTGGTTTCTATTGGGGAGCAGTTTCAGTTCAATTTTAGTCAGGTAACGATCAGAAACAAATTCTCTGTTTCTTGCTACTTCTACATTCATGATTTCTTTAAAATTGCATTTAGAAATAGCCACATGATCTAACTGGAACTCCTATACCCTTGGATTTGGAGAGATCCATATTTTGCCTTTCTTAATTATTTGAAGAAGGTTCACCTCGATTTCTCTGAAATGTTCTACAATGACTGATTAGTCTTGTGCCATTGTTGTTTGTTCTTTTATGGGCTGGATAATATCCTACTACTTTTCGAAACGATTTTTCCCTCCCTACTTGTGCATTAAAATCCCCCATTAGTAAAACAACGTTTGATTTAGGAATTTTTGATATTCCTTCTTCTAAAAGTTCCCAGAATGTTTCTACTTTACTCGGTTTCTTCTTATTTGCGTCATTGATTGGAGCGATAATTAACAAAGGTGGACTGTTTATTTTTTTCATTTAACTATGAGAATAGGTAGTCTTTCTGTACTGGATTTAAGTTCTGTAATGTCACTTACTAAATTTTTATGAACATGGAAAGCCATACCAAGTATTGGCATGACATTCGTGATTTTTATTGCTGTTTTACTCTTAAACATGTAACATTTTCATCCAAAAATCTAGTTTCTTGAACTGCTAAAACTTGTATTTCATGCTTAACTAAGAGAATTTCAAGTTTTGTTTACAAATTTTAGTAATGAGTTTACGTTCAAGAATTTTCCTGTGAACTTTGGGTTTGGGAGCATACTAAGGATCATCCGACTCATCGCTAATGCAGATGTTGGGACTCCCCTGAACACTAGGTCCCGATGCACTGCATAAAGCAATGGTGGATTCGTCTTTCCTGGGGTAGCGCTTTCTTGTTGGGCACTTTACATTCGGCAATTGAAATTGTACGTTGTACATGGTAGCAAATAAATTCCAAGGTAAAATTGGATTGTTGGTCAGAAATGATTATTTCTTCGCGTTTTTCTCCATTAGGTTATTCTGCTCTCTCAGCCTTTGGGAGTTAGGATTCATCTTCCGCCTTTGAGACTGTTGAACGGGCTTCACCTGTAACCTTAGGCAGGGACCCTCACAGGGTGCTACTGCCCGGAACCAGATGGACCCTGGTTTTTTTACTAATTTACAATTTTTTTATATTTGTCGACTTCAGTTTGAAGACTATTGACTTGAACTGGTATGGGTGTTAATGGTTCGATAGTAGTTTTTATAGCATTGATCGCTTTGTTAAAATGAGTAGTAATAGCTTTATCGCGATAGACCAATACCTGATTTATTCTGTGAACAATCTCCTTACCTCTCTCTACGAAAATACTGTCTATCTGTTCCATAAATTTATTTTCACGCTCCTGGTCCCTTAGCTCCCTTCGCTCCTGTTCCTGTCTTTCTATAACCCTTTCTTGCTGCTGCTTGATACTGAACCTTTCAAAGAGTGACGATAGCATATCCTGTAGTGACACAGCTTGAGGATTGCTAACTGCTGCCCCTTGCCCAGCAGAAATATCATCATTAATTTTTAACTGTTTGACTGCAGGAATGTTTGCTTGCTTTGACAACTCCCCAGTTTCACTTTCGCTTGGGACATCAGTTAATGGATTGCCATAATCAACTATTAGATTTTCTAGTAATTGCACAGAAGTGTGGGTAGATTGATCTACTTGAGATTCTGATGCCATTTCTGCATCAGCCTCCTCATTCGGTTTCATCTGCTTCTTTGGCCTAACCATTTCATCACTAATCTTGCACAATATATAGAGATATCACTGACAGTGACAAGATAGACACAAAATAATCTTGTATCTAACACGTATACATAGATAACAAACAGTAACTAAAATGGTTCAAATGTGTGCACAAAATTTTACCAAATTACTATACTTGAAAGTCGTAATACAAAAATACTACTATTTATTGCTGCAGTTACTGTTGCTAATTATTACGTGCGCACGTGTTTTTTTTTAAATCCTCGTTACATGGATATCTGTTCCTACCTTAGTCAGCCGTAGCTCAGTGATGAAATAAAGAACAATACAATCATTAATATTTTGTCATGGTGCACTGTACCTGTAAGAAATCACAATAGTCAATAATTAAATAAATAAATGTGCATTGGTGGCCCCACGCTGGGCGCCAGTATGGCGGAACAGGTTTATAGTGTTTCGTGACTTTCATTACTTATAAATGATATTTCAGTTGGATAAAAAAAAAATATAAAACCAGTTATCTATTCGTAGCGTAACAATTCGTTTGACCTCAAATCTCAAAAATGATTATCCCGGCTAATATTTGTCACTCCGCTAAAGAAATCACCACTTGACGTTGTGTAGAAATGTTGTCTGTAAAATCGTGTGAGTGGGACTAAATTGCACATCATTTATTAGATTTTACACAACTGTTACTTAAGATGGAAGCACCTTTCTCTAGCAAAAGAAGCATTTAGTCACAAAATACTACCCGCACACAACACTGGCGTATGTCTCCTATTAAAATATTTCATGTAAATCGTCTGAAATAATTAGACTTACTACATCAGCAAATAAGACATTGATATTACGTAACGTGGTGTGAGCACTATTTTTAAAGATTCAATCTGAATGGAATTCTGTCTTTTAAAGTAGATTCGGAACCACCTGTGCACATTTATTTCCACTCATTTATATCTAACAACATTTATGTTTGTTAAAATTATCGATTCAAAACTGGCGCGGAGATAATTTTGCTAAGGCGGTGGCAGACAAAGATAGTCAATTTGACTGTTGCTATTCTCGATTCCTTTTATATCAAGTTAATATATTTAAATAAAATTCTTTAAGCCTTTTGCTTTCTGTTCTTTACCATTTAACATTACTCACCAATACTTTTAAAAGAAATTACTTCATATTTTTATACCAGTTACTTGTAAACTCCGTTTTGAGTTACTAGCGCTAATTACTGTGCTCCTAATTGTGGAGTTGAAAATTAACACTTAAAAACATTAATTAGATTGGATTACAATTGAAATAAATACAAATCCACGTCTAGACAATAGCGACTCTATGTTACAAACAATAATTAACGATATCGTTCCAGGTTTTCTCTTTACAGACCTCACACGTCTCACGTACGAACAGTTCATCGGTTAGCACGGGAATAACAACTGAAACACAATTATCACATATAACGAAGCAGCTCGTGGTCTTAGGTAGCTTTCTCGCTTCCCGCGCACGGGGTCCCGAGTTCGATTCCCGGCGGGGCCAGGGATTTTCTCTGCCTCGTGATGACTGGGTGTTGTGTTGTCCTAATCATCATCATTTCATCCCCATCGACACGCAAGTCGCCGAAGTGGCGTCAACTCGAAAGACTTGCACCAGGCGAACGGTCTACCCGACGGGAGGCCCTAGCCACACAGCATTTCCATTTCTACATATAACGAAAAAAGACTATAACTGTCGTTGTCCATGAATGTAATTCTCTGATAACAGTTTTAATTCACACTGGAATTAAATTATTACAAAATAATGTATAAATTATCGTCATTTTTATGCGATAGAGTCTTTTTATAGTATCGATAATATTTGTTGAAGTCGGTACACTTAGATCATTTTAACATCTTGTGGCTAGAACATAGTCTCGTGGATATTACAATGTGATTCCTGTAAATAGGTTTCCGACCTGATTGCGGACACACGACGGACGTTAACAGACTTTGATCGCGGAATGGTAGTTGGAGCTAGACGCATGGGAAATTCCATTTCTAAAATCGTTAGGGAATTCAATATTGCGAGATCCACAGTGTTAACAATGTGCCGAGAATATAAAATTTCGGGGATTACCTGTCACCATCGACATTGCTGTGGCCGAT
The DNA here is from genome assembly GCF_023898315.1 of Schistocerca nitens. Classification (NCBI taxonomy): domain Eukaryota; kingdom Metazoa; phylum Arthropoda; class Insecta; order Orthoptera; family Acrididae; genus Schistocerca; species Schistocerca nitens. The sequence continues at coordinate 166,262,153 of NC_064617.1, read as the reverse complement.
GGCCTTCACTTAACTGCCGATAGCAGTGGTGTTTGAGTAGAATTGTCACTATTAACGGACAAGCAACACTACATGAAATAATCACAGTAATGACTGTGAGACATACGACAGAGAAATATGTTAGGCCAGCGCCATGAAAACTGACGAGAACAGACTAAGGGAGCAGACTACGGATGCGAGTTCCTTTGCTAACAGCGCGATATCACCAGCAGTGCCTCTGTAGCCTCATGATCACATGAGTTGGACCACAGACGACTGTAAAATCGTAATCTGGTCAAATGAGTCATTTTAGCTGGTAAGAGCTGGTGGCAGACTTGGAGTGTGGTCCGGACTCCACAAAGCCACTGCCCCAAGTTGTCAATAAAGTCTTGTGCAATGGTATGGACGGTGTTTACATGGAATGGGCTGGTTAGTAGATGAGTTTTGCTATTTGGGGAGAAAAATTACTGACCATGGTCGAACTAGAGAGGATATAAAATTTATACTGGCTATGGAAAGGAAAGCATGTCTGAAGAAGACAAGTTTGTTAACATCGAGTACAGAGTTAAGTGTCAGGAAGTCTTTTCTGAAAGTATTTGTATGTAGTGTAGCCTCGTATGGAAGTGAAACATTGACGATACATAGGGAATAGAAGCCTTTGAAGTGTGATGCTACAAAAGAATGCTGAAGATTAGATGGGTACATCACGTAACTAATTAAGAAGTACTGAATAGAATTGGGGATAAGAGGAATTTGTGGCACAACTTGACTAGAAAAGCGATCAGTTGGTAGGACACGTTCCGAGGCATCAAGAGATCACCAATTTTGTATTGCAGGGCAGCGCGGACGGTAAAAATTTTAGAGGGAGGCCAAGAGATGAATACACTAAGCAGATTCAGAAGGATATAGGATGTAGTTGGTACTTGGAAATGAAGAAACCTGCACAGGGTACAGTAGCATTGAGAGCTGCAGTCTCTGGACTGAAGACCACAACAAGAACAACAACAACAACATAAAGTCAGCAAGGGTCAGTATTTCTGTCGGGGTGCTTCAGCCGACTTGTTAAGTCCTTGCCAAGTCGAGTTGCTGCACTAAATCTCAGAAAGCAGGAAGTAACATATGTCTTTTGTCACCTCTTTGTGTGGTGAGATATTGTGCCTTCAGCTGTATGTGATGCGCGACTTGGACGATGTAGTAATTGTCACCGGATATTGTTAATATTGTCACACCTATTACGTGTCAATATGTGACGAATGACAAACAAAGGCCTAATTCTATTACAACGATAAGATTTGTTCTCGTTTTTTTTTATTTTTAAGTGGCATTACCGAATTAACTGACCCCAAAACACATTTTGAAGAAGGATTTCCTGGTACAAATGCAGAGAAAGCAATGATGTTACTACAGTTACTGTTTCTAATATAATACGCGGTATGCGAGCCTACATGACAAGCATTATGAAGGCAATGTACCTCCTCTTCTATTAACTTTTCTTAAAATATTTCACTAAATAAATGAAATAAATAAAATCTTTAAACCAACAAAGAGAATAAAAAAATTTAAAATAAAGATTGAAAACTTTTTCAAGCGAAGTATATCAACTTATCATAACGGAACCGTGATAAAGTAGAGGTAAGTTACTTGTTCATAAGAGGGACAACAATCCATTTTAGGCTGGGTATATGAATTCTAGGAATAATACTGTAGAACGTGATATCAAATTTACTCCAGAAAAAGCGGACTATGATAGTGGAAAATTTGACAGTCTTCCACTTAAAGAATTTCATGCTGACATTTTTGAAAAAACTCAAGACGTGCAAAGCTAACAGAAAATCGAATATACAGAGGTGTTAGACCACAACGAGAAAAGTTTCGTGATATAAATGTGCGCACTGCTTGCTCTTAATGTCAACTGGGAAAATGAACACAGCAATACACGAAAGTAAATACAAAACAGTGGCAACTAGTATTATATAGCAGAACGTTACTGGTTTTTATGGACACAGTTTCACAGTTACTCTCCCTTTACAGCGCAGTAAACTGAGGACATAAATCCGGCCGATGTACCTCTGCACAAGGTGCTCGACGGATTGTAGGGGCGGTTGTCGGTGTAACAGCGCTTCGTGTATTACATCTGGAGACCGAGAGTGTGTTTTTTTTTGTGAATCTACGTTATTATTCGCTCTATGATGTTGTCCATGTCCATTGCATTAGGGCACCTAGCATTGTCAGTGGCACGAAGAGTGAACGCTTTTAATTACGTATAACAAAAAACAAGAAATCTTTCCTACTGGAGCCTGTGGATAAAAATTTCTTAAAATGAATGAGATATTAGACATGAAATATTTCTGTTTTTCATCTTATCGAAACAGTACACTTCCGTGCTTTACTTTTCTTGTTTCTTTGACAGTTACAATTGCACGGGGTATATGCCACATTTGTTGTTGGTTGGTTAGGAGAGAAAGGGACCAAACTACGTTGTCATCAGACCCATTGGTTATCTGAAACATTTTGAATACATATAGCATTTCAAAACTGACAGTTTTCTGTCACGTACACGTGTGAAATGACGGAATATAAAAACCGCAGCTACTGATAAACCTTGGTTTTGGTGACACACGCGTGAAAATTTGACTTATTAATGCCATTGACTCGGTATCCTTGGTCATAAAGAGCGATAATAGAACCATTAGTTGTAAAGATTCACTAACATCTAATTACAATTTACTTTAAAGATGTCCGGCACATGTACATTATATTACAATATTTAATTTATGTAAACTATATTCGTACATTTTTAGTTAACAACAGCTTTACATTTCTTTTGTTCACCGTTTTCCAGCAATGCAAGAGACATCTGACAACTTTAGCACTAGAACCGCTGATGAGACATTTCTGACTGACCCTCACAAAAATTTTCCCCTTTCACTCTTCTAATTGTTTTGGAAGATGAATGGTTCGTGATTTTTTATACTTTTTGGCTTAGTTCATTTCGAAATAAAAGAAAGTGCTGTCAATTTAACAGTTTTAGAGAATAAAGAATAAAGTGAGTAGTCATTCCTACAGATTTAGAACACCTGAAAGGCATACTCAAAAAAGTGCGTTATCAGGGATTTAATCTCGAGTGTTGCGTTTTTTCCTGCCACACTTATTTTCAAACACGTTACAAAATGCACTGAAACAGAGGTTCTTAGATTGTTGTGAAGTGATGAATGGGCGATGTCGTCACAGGAGCTTGATGCGTTTGCTATTAGTATGTACGTTAGGGATGCCACTCAATCCAAAAGGAGTGAAGTAGAGCTTCCCTGGTGCGAGAGCTAGGACGTGCAATTTTACTAATCTCTAATGTCATTTATCCGCTTCAGAGAACCCACGAGGTTCCACAGATTTGATTTGGAGTCGATCAGGTCAGAGTGGCTGAAATGTATCACGTTTGTTCTCACCTCAGACATGTAGAACGGATTAAGAGCAGATTTGTCGAATCTTGTACACAGCTGGTCCATATATTTATGTCGACGATCTTTTTCTCCCGTACAGGTGTACATGTCGGTTCACTTGGTTCAGGGCCGCAAAACCTGACTAGTCTGGACAGAAATATTGGATGGGTGTCGACAAGGATTCCACATACATACTAAATATTTTTACATGTCTCGGTAAAGATGACAGTGGACGCATTAGTGAATGTGTGGTTCAAATGGTTCAAATGGCTCTGAGCACTATGGGACTTAACATCTATGGTCATCAGTCCCCTAGAACTTAGAACTACTTAAACCAAACTAACCTAAGGACATCACACAACACCAAGTCATCACGAGGCAGAGAAAATCCCTGGCCCCGCCGGGAATCGAACCCGGGAACCCGGGCGTGGGCAGCGAGAACGCTACCGCACGACCATACTGAATGTGTGGTGAAAAACCTTTAGGTCTATACATAAAAAGTTAAGGAATGCTAAGTGCGGCAAATTCTTCAGCTCACTTCCACCAGTACGACATCTGGAAACAAAGCGTACAAGCTTGCTTCGTACTAGAAACAAAATTAGAGCAGTTGCGCCTGTGTGCATGAAAAAAGATCGGGAGGGCCGATACAGGACCATAGCTTTCAAAAACGACGATATAATCCAGGAACGGACGTATTAATTCTTAGTTCCTTGTGTTCAGATCCATAAAATAGAACTTACACGAAGTCAAAGCCCGACAAAGTGAGGTGTTACAATGAAACTAAGTCTGGAAGTTTTGTTGATCATATGGCCTGCAAGTACTCGCTGAAAGCTAATGGGAGTAGGAGGCCTATTCGTACTTTTATAATATTCCAGATTTAGCAGGCATCAGTCGCTTACTAGACCATACCAGCGTCACTGTTCTAGCTATACGCATTGAAACATTAAACGTATGTTGACGCCGTAGTCGGTGCGAGGTATGAAAATTTTGCAAAGAAGGGAAAAGTCCGGAACGCGTGACAAACCAATTTGCAAGATCTACGTTTTTACTGTTTTCTGTGTCTATGAAGTTCAGTCTATAAACAATGATGATCTATAGGTGTGTATAAGTAACGTATTTACTTACACTGACCTTCATGTTCACTTTCAGAAAATATGTATCGCAGTGTACACCTATATTAGAATGTGGTAACAGGTGGATTGTAAACTGTGTGTTAGTGCTTACTTGCAAGTACAAAAACGTACTCGAATTTTTTGACTTGGATGTATTTCCATAAGCTTACAAGACTTCTTTATAGTTCTGAGAAATTTAATATTTAAGGTGAACTGGAGAAAAATTAAGGAGATATTAAATTTTTATTTTGTTACACGAGAACATTTTAAAAATAAATTCTAAGTATCTAGATCCCTGCACTTATTACACACCATTAAAACAAAATAATGGACCGTTAGTGTGCTTATTTGTTATAGGGGTACTCACTCCTGAAATGTAAAGTAGTCCGGGATGTAGACGCATGAACTGCGGATGGGTCATTTTGTCCCACCGGCAGTTTTATGACAGCACAACATCAGATATATGAGTGACAGTACTTGGATACCACCATTACTTAGTCACATCGTACCAACGACTGCATCTGATGAAAACTTGTAATAACATTTCAGCGTAAACCAAGATCACGAGAGTTACAGTAAATGTGTTCACACATGTGAGTACGAGAAACCATCAGCGGTGTAAGGGAATGAAGAGAACGAAAATGTGTGTCAGACCGCACCTCGGAACCGGATTTCCTACTTTACTCGGGAGGTCGCAGAAACTGCTTTGGCTATCCTCGCGTGTCTTACGTTCAGACCCAAACTTCGATATGCAGATGTCCCTGCATAAAAATCTGTATTCGTACTCATATCGTGCACTTCTCGTACAGGGAGGGGGGATGGGGGGATATTTTAACTGAAAGGCGCTGCCCGGTATCGGCGGATAATTAAGATATCACATCGTTCTGCTTAACAGCACAGGCGCTGCAATATTGCCATAATATGAGCATTTCTGAATAGTAATGCAAATATCTTTCGCCTTTATTACGGACGAGTCGCACTTAGGAGTTACGCATTAGATCGTCATCACTGTTCAATGAATAAAGTTGCTTCAACAACGATTTGTACAAATAACATCCAGTTCAGCCATTATCCGGAACTCTCCCGTTTATTTCATGATGCACAAATTGCTAATTATTTACGTATTTATCCCTTGCAGTCGGATATTAGCAGAAGTGTGGGGCATTTTTATCGGATGCGTGTGCACGAATGCTACATTTTCTCTGCATCATCATATTCAGTCACGTATGTCTGTAATTGGCAAAGGCCTTGCCGCAGTGGATACACCGGTTCCCGTAAGATCACCGAAGTTAAGCACTGTCGGGCGTGGCCGGCACTTAGATGGGTGACCATCCAGCCGACATGCGCTGTTGCCATTTTTCGGGGTGCACTCAGCCTCGTGATGCCAACTGAGGAGCTACTCGACCGAACAGTAGCGGCTCCGGTCAAAGAAAACCATCATAACGACCGGCAGAGCTGTGTGCTGACCACACGCCCCTCCTATCCGCATCCTCAGCTGAGGATGACACGGCGGTCGAATGGTCCCGATGGGCCACATGTGGCCTGAAGACGGAGTGCTATTTCTGTCATTCACAGTGAATCATTAGTGGCCACTCTAATGCTACAGAGTAATTTTCAGGCGAGTGAAAAACGAAACGTTAATTATATGTTTATTTTTCTTTTCTTGTTGTCATTGTCACAAGCACAATTTAGAAGTTACTGGTCTTGTGACACTGACTTTTCCGAAAAACTTCACCAGATCCCTTAACCTTTTCTTTGAAACGTTTAGTAAAATACTTATGAATGACAACGTCACTTAAATAAGAGGATATACATATAATCCCAGTTTCGACTTACACTAAAGCTTCCTTTTGCAAAATTTCTGAGCACAGCAAAATTAGTGCCAAAGCATGGATGGAGGTACTATACGGTTCAGAGGTGAAATACCCTTAAACCAACAGGTACTGGATTACTCATAAGAGCGACTGTGAAACGTGACGCAGATAAAAATTTTCACGTTGTAGGCTTACAGTACATACACTGCTCAAAAGAGCTGGGAGCACACGTGTATCAGTGTCCGATATGTCAAATGTGTTTAGAATCGGGCGGCATATGTGGTCTGACAGCATAACTTTACATCTTTGCTTTCTATGCATGCTACAACTGCTGTGAGTCGTCAACAGTCGGCAGTGTTTGCTTATCAGTGTATCAGGTGACCTCTTAGAAGGAGGAGAATGTCGGTGACCCATTGTTGTCTAGTGAGGCACACAGATGCCGCTGTGTACTGTGGATGTCACATTCAACTACGCACATGCAATGCGACATCTCGATGCAGTGCAAGTTCCAAGGACAGTAAGTTTGATCGTGTTGTTGCAGAAAGCGGCGTCTCTGCATCCGTCATCCACAGGTTGCGGGTACGCTACAGGGAGACAGGCCCCTCCCGCCGGTAGTTTGAGTTCTTCCTCGATGTGTATGTGTTGTTCTTAGCATAAGTTAGTTTAAGTAGTGTGTTAAGTCTAGGGACCGATGACCCAAGCAGTTTGGTCCAAGCCCACAAGGCGTGTTGGAGAAGGTCGCCAACATTTTACATCCGCACAAGAAGGCCCATATCTGGCCATCTCTGTGTTGCGACGTCATACAGCTACCACCATATTACTGCCAGGCGATCTTAGAAGCGCCAGCCGGCCGGGTGGTCGAGCGGTTCTAGCCCTTTCTGACCCGATACGCACAATTGTGTGGGTGCGGGTTATTTGCGTTGCAGCATCATATTATTCCGCTAAGCATTTGAGTCCCAAGTCACACGAGTGTGCAGGAATCGCTGTTTCGTGTACAACTCGATTTATATCGATATCTCGTTACAGACGCGAGATATTGTGTCTTAATCGTTGGTAATTTTCAAGATGGCGGGTCGCAAGCATTTCTGTCGAGGTAAATGTTTATGGTGCTTTATTTATTGCGTTTTGACATTTGGAAAAATGGGTTTGAGATTCCGAAAGGTGTATTGAAGTAAATAAAAATATGTCCGCCACAATTATTTGAATACTTTCATAGCTACAATGACTGCATCCACACGCACAATTGTGCGTGTTGGGACTATTTTACTGGCATATGGTTGTTTTCGGTCGATGTTTGTGGTTACGATTCGGAACAGATTACGGAATAGATAAGTCATTTTACTATTATATTTACGTATTATTTTCACAGTTCGTTTAAAAAAAATGGTTCAAATGGCTCTGAGCACTATTGGACTTAACTGCTGAGGTCATCAGTCCCCTAGAACTTAGAACTACTTAAACCTAATTAACCTAAGGACATCACACACATCCATGCCCGAGGCAGGATTCGAACCTGCGACCGAAGCGGCCGCGCGGTTCTAAACTGTAGCGCCTAGAACCGCTCGGCCACTCCGGCTGGCCCACAGTTCGTTTGTTTGTTTCGTTTTAGGGCTTACTGACGAGGAAATTCTAGCCATATTAGATGACTCTGAAGTGGAAGTCTTCAGTAGTGATGACGAATTGTTAGATACAACTTGGACTCTTCCAACAATCAAACCTAGAGTTGGAGAAAGCTCTGAATCTTCTGACGAGGAGGAAAATTGTAACAATGCTTCTGCAAGAATACTACCAGTGGCTCCAGAAGTTCAGGACAATTTTCCCAGTCAACACAATCGAAAGAATTCTAAAAAAACAGTGGAACCACATCGTCGTTTGTCCACTTGGAAGAAAAGACCATTCACTTCCAAACTTTTTGCGCACTCAGAGAGTGAGGTAGGACTGGAAATTAAAACTCCAATGAGCTATTTCAGCGAGAACTACCCAGAAGATTTTTTTCAGTTAGCATCTGACTGCACTAACAGTTACTACTTTTCGAAGAAAGGGAAGTTGCTTCATACAAATCCTCAAGACATAAAAAAAGCTGTATGGCATGCATCTACTTATGGGATGCATTAGATATCCTCGGACACGTATGTACTGGCAGAAGTCATTGCGTACGCCAACTACTGCAGATTCTATGCCTAGAGACTGGTTCTTCACTCTCAGAACAGCACTGCATGTTGTGGACACTAACAACATTCCACGTGATTCAGAAACTAATAGATTGTGGAAAGTGCAACCTGCAATTAATTTTGTACACAGTGCTTGTTTGAAACTTCCACGCCCCCCTGAAAATAATTATTCCATTGATGAGCAAATGGTACCATTCACTGGACGCTGCACATTGTCTCAGTATGTTCCAAACAAACCGCGCCCTTTGGGAATTATAAACGTTTTGGCAACAACGAAAGATTTAGTACTCGATTTTGAATTTTATCAAGGTAAATCAACTCCTTTGCCAGACGTTGGCCTTGGTCTTGGGCCATCTGTAATACTTCGCCTTGCTCAAACATTACCTCGAGGTGCAAGACTAATTTTGACAGATATTTTACAGCTTTGCCATTATTGCAACAGTTACTTGACCTAGGGCTGGAAGGAACAGGAACCATAATGAAAAACAGAGTGAAACCAGTTCACCTGACAGAAGAAAAAAGACTGAAGAGAGGAGATATGGAAGAATTCTGCAGGGACGATGATAAAAAAGTCATTGTGCAGTGGAAAGATTCAAAAGCTGTGACCCTTGCCTCTACTTGTACAGGATGTGAACCTGTAAGCAATGTTGAGAGATGGAGTAAACCAGAAAAGAAGTACGTCTTAGTGCCATTTCCTGTAGTCGTAGTGAAGTACAACCTGTGTATGGGAGGAGTGGACCTCTGCGATCAAATAATGGAGACCTACAGGATTTTCTTGAAGACAAAAAAGTGGACTTTAAAAGTTTTGATTCGTTCCTGGTTACAATACAAAGTTGAATGCGAAGCCAATAAAGTACAAAAGAAATACACTTTAGAACTTCTTGGATTACGACAAGTGATTGGGGAAGCGCTAATTTCTTCTTCTTCAGGACAGGAACATGAAAGTGAATCCGACGAAGAACCACCAAATAAAATGTACAAACCAGCAAACACACCATGTGATGAGAAGGGGCTGGACGGATATCATCACTGGCCAACTGTTGCTGATTTGCCTTCAGCTCCTTGCTGCAGGCAAAAAAAAAATTGCAAGAAGAGGACGATAACAAGATGTCTGAAGTGTAATATTTATTTGTGTTTGTCAAAAGACAGTAATTGCTTTCGAGAATATCACTGCAAGAAATTACATAAATATGTAAGATAATCCCGACCCACACAATCGTCTGGGTTCAAAATTTGTATCAAAATTAAAAAATTAAATTTTCTAAGTAATTGGTCCACGATTCTATAATTCTTTTAGTTACAAAAATGCATTTATTTCAAAATTTTCATTTCAAGTTTGGGTGAGGGTCTGAAGGGGCTAGGAGCTTCAGCCTGGAACCGCGTGATCGCTACGGTCGCAGGTTCGAATCCTGCCTCGGGCATGGATGTATGTGATGTCATTAGGTTAGTTAGGTTTAAGTAGTTCTAAGTTCTAGGGGACTGATGACCTTAGAAGTTAAGTCCCATAGCGCTCAGAGCCATTTGAACCATTTTTTTTAGAAGGGCCATTGGAGCCGTTGCGTACGATTACAGATGGCAGTTCTCCCATTCCCATGTGAAGTGGAAACTTCGTCAATAGCGAAATATGTTACTCGCAAACGATTCCAGAGTTCTTCTGACGCAAGCTGATGGCCAAGTGTGAAGACGCGTAGTGAGCGGTACCTGTCAAATGTTGGCCCCGAAATACACAGATTCGGTCAAGGTCCTATGACGGTGTGGCGTAGCATCATTGTTGACAAACATACGGATCTAGTCGTCGTCCATGGGTGCCTTACCGACAGGCAGTACATCGAGCAGATCCCGTTGGACCATGTGGCGTTGCTGCATGGGCCTGAATTCCTTCTAATACCAGCGATCATTTGGAGTATATCAGCTGAGATATCTTGAGAAACCTGGACGTTGAATTAATTAAATGGTCGGCGGTGAATCTCGACCAAAACCCCATCTCGCGTATGTTGGACGTGCTTTTTAGTAGTGTTCTTGGTCGTCCTGATCTCCAAGAATTCTCATGGAATCTCATTGAAGAATGGGAATGAGTACCATGGAGTCAACTCCGTAAAATTATACAAAGCACGTAACGTAGGTGTCAGACACTGATAAACGCTCGTGGGAGGGAAGGTGATATTCACGTTATTGAAACTCTCAATGTCCAATGAAAAGCACTGTCCGGTACTTAAGTTTTGAAAGAAAAAGGTGTAATGGGATGACACATACAATTCTGATGAATTACTGCTCAGTGCAGTGTGGCAGACGCCCAGAGTTATGCTCCCTTCAATTTTGTTCAGTGGCTGCACATGTTGGACACATTGTATAGGTTCCCTGTCGCTGCTTTCAACAGTGGACGGTGGAATATCACCAAACCCGTAGACCAGGTTGAGAGCGTCCGTGGAGTGCTGTCGAAATAAACGCATTGTGGGAGCAGCAGTGGCCGACTGAACATAAACCAGGGAATCATCTGTACACATATTCACCTGATGTCTCACCAAGGATACTTGGGAACCGTTTGCTTGCCTCTGGCCAGGCTACTGCTGACACCAAGACACTGATAGGTATAGTTGTTCTTACGTCATGAAAGGGTCGACAGCAGAGTGGAATGTCACCATGTTGTCCATAGTTATAAGAGTAGGTACTGTCTGTGTACAAGAGGTGGGCGTAAACGGGTACTGTGTAAATGTGGTGAGTGGTCTACTCACGAGAGTATTCGCCCACGACACACAGGTTCCACCCCATGCTTCATGGTATGGGGGGAGGGGGGACATCAATCACAACTCGCCGTCACAGTTATTGTTTCTCCAGGGCCAATTATCAAGTACCTACTTCATTATATATGTTGTGATTCCCGTGCTACTGCCGCTTAATAGACAACAGGGTGATGTGTTTAGCAGGACAATACACGTTGATGTGTGTGATGTCAGGTTAGTTAGGTTTAAGCAGTTCTAAGTTCTAGGGGACTGATGACCTCAGATGTTAAGTCCCATAGTGTTCAGAGCCATTTTCGACAATGCACGTCCACATACGTCTACTTCCATTCAACGTGCTCTTCGTTGCACAATGACCTTCCAGGCCAGTAAGATCACAAGATCTCTCTCCAATTGAAGACGTAAGGGACATGGTGAAACACAATCTTACTCGTTCTCCAGAGCCTGCAAGAAGCATTGCCGATTAACAAAAAAAGGTTCAATGTGCCTGAGAGAGTCTATCACAGGATGCCATTCACCACTTGTAGTACGTTTTCATGAGAGAATACAGGGGTGTAAAGTGTGTATTGTCCCAGCATTTTGAGAACCCTTTACTGTGGCCTGTGTTTTTCATATATACAAATTTCTCATCATCTACTCCTACAATTATTTACTACATAACACATTACTTGTCAATGGAATGGCTGTCATAGAGAGGGTTATACTTTTTCCATCAGTATACAGGATGTCTCAAAACTTTTGGGTCAAACTGGAACATGTGACAGTGTGCCCTCAACCGATTATACTGAGATAGGGAGCCAAAGGTCGAAAATGCGTATTTAATGTATTTTGGACAAACATAGCGTACTTGCATAACTACAACATAGCTCATAGTGACTTTTCAAAGCATCAGCCGCCAGTTTCAGTGCTGGTATTACAATGGCGCGTACAGATCTGTCGCACTGTCACAAAGATCCCGTGTGTCTATTGTACACTTGAACATGCAGCATTTGATAAACAGTGTACATCCGTGAACAACCAACAGGCATCCTGCACACAACTTAGCTCATGGTATACTTGTCGTGCGATGACTGCTGCATCCCAATGGCGCCTTAACCTCTGTTGCATGTACACTACTATCTCTGTGGCAATTGCGATTCTATGAGACAGCTTGTGATGTATCCATGATGCGATGTGTTACTGTAAACCATGAATTATGCCTACTCAAAGACTGAATGTTATTCGCCATACGAGTGGGGTAGGATGTACTTTGTGTGGCCAGTAAAGCAGCACAAATGTGCGGAGAACACTTTCCCAACAGGCCTCAGCCTAATTGGAAGACGTTTATCGCTGTGGACACCAACATGCGGGGTCGTTAGTGCTACAGAGAACCGACCAAGGTCTTGCCTAAGATATGTCTGAACACCAGACTTTGACGAGATGGTGTCCGATTGTGTGGTGGACCACTCAGCAAAGAGCACCCATCTACTTCTATATCCATCTACGCACACTTCGAAGGATACCGTGTGGAGAGTACTGGTGGAACAGGTAATTCACCCCTATCATAAAGAAAGTGTACAACCACTTGGGTCAACGGAGTTTGAGGCACGCATTCGCTTCTGTTAATGGATTAACCCTGCAGTGCTGTAATGACAAACTCAGTATAGTATGTATTTCTCAGGTGTGAGGCCTCATACACCAGTGTTCAACAGCTGCAACAATAATGTCAGGTGTCCCTATTACATGTGTTACTACATTTCTTGAAGACTATACCCCCTCGTTGTCCACCAAAGGATATAGTTTCAGCGTGCCAGTGTACCATCCCGCTGGGATTTTAACGTCCATGAACACTTGAATAGCCTGTATCTTCATCGTTGGGTCTAAAGGGTGGTCCTGTTCCATGGTCAGCACAGTCACTGAATCTCAAACCTCTGGGCTTTTTCCTCGGGGGTTATTTCAAGTTATTGGTGTATGAAGCCCCTGTAGAAACGGATGATGACCTGCTTGCTGTGGTCTTAGTTGCCTGTCTCCTTGTACTCCAGACACCAGAGGTCTTTGAGAGAGTTGCCATGCATGCATCGAGACTGGTACTATGGACAAAAGCAAGGAATATGTCTAGTGATCACCGATCTAAAATACCTACCATGAAAGGTATGAGCACTTCTTCATCGTCACTTTGAACAGTTACTATGAGCTACGTTTTTGATATGCAGCATATGTCCATAACACTGTAAATAGGCGTTTCCGACCATTGGTTCCCTATCTCAGTATAATCGGTTGTGGACCCAGTATAATTCGTTTCAATTTGGCCTAAAAGGTTGGAGGCACATACGCAATGTGATTAAAAATTCATGTCCCATGGGACAAGTAGAGTGAACGAGAATTCTACCGACAATTTTTCAGAGCTAGTTGTATGGACCAAACCGGGAGTAAGTCTAGTAAACATCGACTCCAAAATGCCTACCGTAAGAAGTATGGGCACTTCTTCATCTCTCATCAGGAGAAACACGTTTCTTCAACTGCAAGCTCTTTGCTTAGTATATTTCGAGAGTCGGTAGCATCGATGGTCTCTAAAATACAAACCTTACGAACAATTAGCACTTGTTCATCTTCGCTATTGAGAAACACATCTCATCTGCTGCGCATAGCTCATTAAATAAGTATCTTTTAGCTAGAGTTTGCTGATTTTTTTTCTTGTTTTCGCCTATGCATCCAGCTCAGAGAGGTTGTCTTTGGAGTTCTGGCTTATACTATTTGTCTTGTGGGACAGGTCCCCACACGACTTTCTCCTCGGTGTCGATGTCACTGAATTACGTCCGCAAACTTCACAAAACTCGTGATCCTGTAAGAGTTTGGAGCACATGGAAACACTTCGTGTTCAGGTCAGGTGACCGCTGAAGTAATGGTTTCGAATTCTCACCTTGATCACGAAGCAAATAGACTGGCTTCAGTCGTTCAAAGGGATATGTTTAATAGTTTTCCTGTAATATTTACTGTGAAGAAATAGGGTAATTGTTGAATCACTTCGTAACTTGGTGAGGACTTTAATACTGTTGTGTGAGGCCATTCTTTACCTTATTAAATCGAACTGAAAAATGTCTGTTTTTTTTTTTTTGATACTTATGAGTGGAAATACTCAGTCATCCTTCTCTTCAATGACGAAAGTTGGACAGTGAATGTAGTATCATACAACATGCATGGTATTTTGGAACTACTGTCACTCCAGAATTTGTAATGGAGTCCCAGTAACGTTGGGGTCAATACTTTACTCCATTTAGCAGTAGCTGTGGCTCGTATGGCACTCTTTAGTGTACGGTGAAAGCCATTAGTGTTTTCATTAGCCTGGGTTCGTATGCAATAATTACAGCCAGTTTACAATCATAAATCGGTGCTAATGCGCAGAATATGCTAGGCTGAAAATTTGTTCCTTGCCCTTCTAAAATTTGTTGTGACATTCCATAACTGGTATTCCAGGGATTAAAAAATGGGGTTCCTGTTGTCTCCGACTCAGTTCTTGAAAGAGGCACAAGTTATGTCCACGTGGTACATCTATTGATACAAGTTAAGTGGTAAAAGAATCCATCGTATTGTGGTAGAGGAGTTACTTCATCAATATGCATTATCTGATAACGTTAAAACACAACAGGGAGTATTCCAACTGAAGATTTAATAAGTCTTATAATTTAGCTCTTCTGACATGCTGCACATGCTCTATGATTCTTCAAATTTTGGTACACAGATTTGGATGATATGAGATTTGCTAAGGATCTCAAACTTGAATGAGCCAGGTGGTCGTAATGCTTAAAAAGTCTGATCCCAAAGTAGTTGGGAATATACAGGTGAACAGTTTCAGTTAACACGTCACACTATAGTTGTATGCCACTAGGGGTAGAGAACTAATTACATTACGGTGAAGATCTGCCAATTAACAAGAGATCTTGAAGTTCCGTATCTTCGTCTCGTGAGAAAACTATTTGATCGTACTCCATCATCTCCATTTCTTTGAGGCTTGACAGATTGTCAGCCACACATTTATGCCCATACACATAATGCAAACAAGCTGTGAACTAAGAAGTACACCGAAGATGATAGAGTTGCAATGGTGAAGCAATCTCGTTCTTCCGTTCTAATGCATAATTTATTGGGGTATAACCTGTGTGGACAGTCATGTTCTGCCGTAGAGTAGATACCTGAAATACATTGTTGCCATATAAGTATTGGCAAGTTCTCTGTCAAACATGGAGTAATTCTTTAGTTCAAGAGAAAAATTCCTCGAAAAGAAACCAATAGGCGTCTCCTCTGGGACTTCTCTTGGGGCGAAGTTTTATGCTTTCACAAACAATGAACATTAATTCTTCACACTTTGGAAACTCGGCAGTGCAGCATGCGACAGATTTTCCTTCCATTTTTCTAACTGCTTATTGAGCCCAGTCAGTGTTCCTTTGTTAAATTTTTCCAAGCTTCCCTTCGGATAATCGTTCATAAGTGCTTGGTTTTGCGCAGCATATTCTGGATCACAGCGATAGTAGCTGAGCATGACAAAGAAAGCTCTCTACCGTTTGTTTCATAACTATACGTGTAACGTCATCCATAACTGGTTTGGTGCCTTGTGGTGCAATTATGTGTCCCAAAAAGCTTATTTTCAGAGTGGCAAACATATACTTGCCAAAATTAATCATGAGCCCATACCTATAACATTGTGAGAAGTTTACTTAGATGTTACTAGTGTACCTCTTCTTAACTAGGTGCAGGAAGAATGTCTTATACAGGAGGATTCCGTATAATGTGGCTAACTGTCAGGGAGGATCCTGAAGAGCGAAATTATCAATTACACTTTAGTGACCCTGAAAGAGCATAAAGACATCAGCGAAAATAGATCTGCTACCTATGACAGTGGAGTACATGTACCAGTACTGTTGTTGCTAAGATTGTAGGGTGGGAAATTTTCAGAGCTTATAGTACGGAAACATGGAAAGCAAGAGATAAAAATAAATCACTAATGTGCTCTAAATTGGAAAGTTCAAAGGCTATGAGCACTTGTTCATCTTTGGTTCCGTGAAACACATTTCTTCTGCTGCATAAGTTGCTTACCTGACAATCTTAGCATCACCATTAGGGTGCATGTATTGCACTGTCAAAGGTATCACAGTGATGTTCGTTTTTGGCTTTCGACTCGGTCGTTTGCGGACCAGGGTGAATAAGTTCAGTTGATACATTTACCGTTCTCCATCATCCCTAAAAATCTGTAACCTAATCACGGAGTCTGTATATGACATTCTCATAGCATCTAGTTAAAAACAACACCTGCAACATCTAGGTACACTTTTCTGACACCTAGATAGATATGGTCTAAGGATTAATTGTGGCAATTGTATGTTCGAATGTCATAAACTAAGCTTCTTGGAGCACATAATTACGCCACGAGACGACAAACCAAGATCAGATAAAGTAACAGCCGGGATTAAGTTGAATTATCTATTTGCGGAACTGGATAGCGGTCTGGGAGGGTCCGGTCCTTTAGACGACGATAATCTGCATAAACACGCAAGTGACGACCTTGTTTTGAAACCATATGGCGTCGATCGGCGCACTGCGCTTTACACCGTTGAATAACTTTGAGGTATAATATGTACCGGAATTTTCGCCCAGCTTCTGTGGGTCTAATTCACGAAACTTGCAGAAGACGTGAGGGGCTCTAGGCTTGGAGATGCAATACTCATCGTAATGTTTTACTTATTTTCGTATGACACAGTTTTGTTACCTCATGGAATATCTTTAAGCTTTCGATAAATTGCAAGAAATACGAAACAAATTAACTATGTCAGTTGCTTCATTACATGTTACATTTCCTCTCAGTTTCAATCTTTATTATAAAATAAAATTTTGTTTTTTCCATCTAACAGAAAGTGAATAAGCTTAAGAAAATGGGCCCTTATTGTACTTCTTGCAGTGTCTCCGACAATAAATGGCTGTTGAACATTACATCTTTTTTCATGGTCAGTATTCAGCGTTGCCGAGCCATAGCTTCGAATGTGAGAACCAGCCACTGTAAACCTGTTATATTCAGCTGCTCTATTTTCGCATTTTTGTTGTTGTTAGGGTAGCGACGTCTGCTCCGCCGTCTACCTGAAACAATTTCCCTGATTTATAATATTCCACAAAAAGGCGATACTGGCGATCCGAAATAACATCAGTGGCAGAACATCTTTCCGGTATTGCGCCTGTGTCTCCTAATTTTCCCGATTTTGAAAATTACAGGCCTGAATTTATTTTTCAGACCTGCCAACTACGCTAAAACTAATATGTTAGTAGTAGTATAACGCTTTGAGATAATCGCCTTATGATCCTATTCCTTGAACATTGTCGTATTTGATTCCTGTTTTCTTTCAGACGACTTTCTAGTTCACCGATTCGTGTGCACAATTCGTTTAACAGCATGGTAAAATGCAATGATAGCTTTTTTTGATGGAACTGACCGAACTTCATTACCTGGTTACTTTTATATAATTCGGTTTGCCATGAGAGTTATTTTATCTGCACCTTCTTCAGAAACAGTTAAAATTCCTTGGCCGGTAATTTTGTCTACATATACTGTTTTCATCAAATTTTTTTTCACGTTTTCTTCTGTATAATCCTCTATTTTAAATACAGTTAGGTTGTTTCTAGACCACCTGACGGCAGTTCATGGGTGGTATACTCATACGGCGCTCTCCATTCTGCTAAAACAATGTTAGAAGTGTCTATTTAGATATGGAATATTTATTTAAGTCTGAAATTGTAACAAAATTCCCATGTTTTCAACAAATTGTGACTCCGGTTGCGCAGAAAATAGTTACACTACGTTGCTTCCGTTGTTACACATGCGATATAAATTTTTGTTTGAACTGGGTAATCAAACACCCGTTTCCCCAACTCAGGTTTGCTGTAGTTTCCCACTGACCCTGTTCGCTTTCTTCTTTTCCGTGAGGTGCAGCATTTTAGTTTGCTGTTCCCACTGTCATCTATTTTTCAGTCGTACCTTCTTGGTTACGCAGTGGACATCATACGTAGGACCTTAAACCTTATGTTTAATAAGAATTCTAATTGACTGCAAGCCTTTTTATTTCACAACTCTCTTTTCGCCTCTGTTTTACACCCTTTCCGCTTAAATTCAGACAGTCACAGACAGATAATTTCATACGTTTTTAAAAGATATATTCGTAAAACAAGTGAACATATAATATGGAACAGTTTAGAATAATAACTGTTTAAATTTTTTTATGTCCCCAGAATGATTATTAATTTCCGGAATACGGGCAGTGACGGAGCTGGCATCCGAGATGCACCAATATATACTTTAGGGAATAGTTCTTAGGATCGTGGTGGCCATGGACGTTCCTCGACGTTACGCAAACCGTTCACAGAGAGACGTGTCACACGGGGAGAAGCACTGTCCTCTTGAAAAATTGTAGCATCTTAGGTAAAACATGATGACGCAGCATGTCCATGACGTACCGTTGAGCTTCCTAAATCGCAAAATATTGAAAGAACTGGACGTTTGTTCACGTCGCCGACGATAATCATCCTTGGTAGTGCATAACCGCAGTTGATCGCTGAAGTAAGTGCGGTGTCATAAATCAGAATTGCATGCTTCTTGGTGACAAAACCACTCCTTTTGCAGCCGTTGTGATGTTGCGACTGTCCACCTGCAGAATGGGAATTCCCTAGTCGGGCTGCTGCTAGATTCAAAATAATGGTGTGGTTTGACGCAGAGTGATGCAGGAAGTCCGTAACTCGTTCTCGGATGGTAGGCACTGTCGTGACTGGGTTACAATGAGCTTGGTGCATAGTACAGTGATCCTCTCTTGAGGTGGTCAGTTTGCCTGATCTCACGTTTCCATTGAGTCCAACATCAGGCCAATGTCGCGTCCTAGTGCCTTAAAAAGCTGCATATAGCACCTTTCGACCAGCCATCCAAACGGGGACCCACAATGAAACTCCTCAACATCTGACTAGGTTCACGCGCCTTCTATACCATACGATGCCTGGTGACATCGCTAAACACAAGCAGAATTAATGCAATTTGGTGGTCGTTCTACCCGTCATTGAGAATTGCTGTTCTGCTTACTTACCCGCGCCGAAGTGGCCGTGCGGTTCTAGGCCCTGCAGTCTGGAACCGCGAGACCGCTACGGTCGCAGGTTCGAATCCTGCCTCGGGCATGGACGTGTGTGATGTCCTTAGGTTAGTTAGGTTTAAGTAGTTCTAAGTTCTATGGGACTAATGACCTCAGCAGTTGAGTCCCATAGTGCTCAGAGCCATTTGAACCATTTGAACTTACCCGCAAGCGGGGTGTACGGGTTACATTGACATCTGACAATGGCGACTGTGTACTGCAGTGTTTCTGCCATTTAGTGCAAATGACACCAAGTCTATCACGTAGAACTCATATTTTTATTTACGAATATTTTATTCTTTGAACTTTCTGATTACCTCAAATCTCATGAAAGATTGGGTGTTTCATAAATCATGTTATACAGTTCTAGAAGTTGTAGAAGTTACTTACTAGATCAAGTTGAGGACGTGTTCATCTTCACAATTGTGAAACACATCTCCTCTATTGAACAAGTGCTCATGGCTCTTAAGGTATGCATTTAAGAGCCCTTGTTTACTAGGTACTTTTTCTTGTTTTGGTCCAGACTACCACATCTGTAAGTTGCCTACCCTGCGATTTTAGCAACAATTGTAACAATACTTATATTCCATTGTCAGAGGTTTCCGATAGGCTTTCGATTACAACTTTTGTCTATTTCGTTTCCGGTACCCAGATCCTTACCTGAAATTAATCCAGTTGTTCTTCTCCATAATTCAGCAAAATCTGTAACATCATCTCGAAATCACTCTTTTATATACATACATTTAGAGGCGCCGGGGTCTATAATTTTGACACTCTGTGGCGTCGCTGGATGACGTTTCCGGACATGGGTTCCTATATGAAACTTCATCTGCTAAGTTCCTTCTACAACTTCTAGAAGTGTATAGCATGAATTGTGAAACGTCTTGTATATGCTTGGGAGCGTGGCCCAGTGGGTCTTAAATCGTTGATGAAAGAAAAATGCAAAAAAAATTGACTATGACTAAAGATTTGCTAAACAAAATATTTAAAATTTAGGAAAAATGCGATTACTATGTATATATGTTGTCGAATTACCATTGGACGGGACAGATCACCAAATACCCAATACAGAAATTGGACACCAAATGCAGTTATGCTGCAAGAATATTTAGTGGCACACACCGGAAATAAAGTGCATTTCGGGATTGCACTTTCATATTGTTAAGTACGTGGAACCATGCGTGCATTTGACAGAACCATATATGGGCTACTTGCTTTAACAACAGAAAAACTAGGAAGTGAAGCTGTAACAATGAGGAGGGGGTGCGTTTGTGACGATAACGTGGTCATATAGTAAGTGTCCCAATTTACTGTTTTCATTGTTATTATAATACAGAGCTGGGGTGAACATATCTTCTTGTCGACCGGCCGTTGTTGCCGAGCGGTTCTAGGCGCTTCTGTCCGGAACCGCGCTGCTGCTACGGTCGCACGTTCGAATCCAGCCTCGGGCATGGATGTGTGTGATGTCCTCAGGTTAGTTAGTTCTAAGCCTATGGGACTATGTTAAGTGCTTAGAGCCGTTTGAACCATTTGTCTCCTTGTTGTCGCTTCTACTCTACGCTTATGGTTACACCTAAGTATTTCACATTTTTCCTTTGGTACAAAGAGAAGTTCAGATGGTAGCAATCGTCAGCTCACCCTTCGGCTGAATAGTAGTTTGTTCAGCATCACATCTTTAGCTGTCCTCCGTAAGGTGAACCACATGGCGTCTTACTAACAGCTGAACAGTGTATTCGACTGTGAACGTCAGAAATTGTTTTATTGCTGTCATAGTGACTAAGACGTGATTAGGGACTACGATATTCGAGTGGTGGTTTTATTCCGACATACATTGCAAACAGCCTCGAGCAATGGATGTTTGTCCGAAGGAACAGGCACTGCGGCGACTACAGCCGTTATGAAATACATTAACAGTACTTTCAGTTGCGAATATGTACAACCAGTAGCTGTATAAGGGAATGACGACAGTGAAAATTTCAGCCAGATCGAGATTCGAACCCGGATTTCTCGCTTATCGCGAGCGATCGCCTCACTATTTGGCTACCCGAGCGTGACTCACGGCCAGATCCAAACTTCCACGTGTCGTCAATAACGTGTTTACCACCTCTACACGTACATCCATTATGTATATTGCCCTAGAGTGGAAACATCTTGCTTGAAAGTTTATTGTCCTGGGGTTCGATGGGTAAATTCGATTTACGACGCAAAGTTCTTTCAGACACGCTCCTTTCCCGTAAGTTATTTGAACATTTTATACTCCGGGAGAAACACAAATCTCCCACATTTTATTGTTTTACATTTATTAATTTTGTTGTTTTAGATATGTGTCACAATATGGAACGAACCTGATCATCTGCAGGATATCGAAATATACTGAGTGGCATAACTGATGTTGCCTCAATAGTACCTCTCAACCGCTGCGTTCGTGTGAAACCCATAGCCGTGCAAAGCAGACGGTGCGAGAATGACCAGGGAAGCTAACGCCGAAATCGTGCAAAGGCCTTTGCAGCTTCTCATCTCCGTGTCCCCCTTACTACTACTCCTCAAATAACCTAGTTAAAAAAAGTGTAAAAAAAATTTGATCCATTGTCGTCATTACGGATGAAGGCTGCCATGAGCCATCCACACTGCATTTTCTTAAGGCATTTCCTAGGTTGTAGTTCCGTGATATAAATGGTTGTCTTTTGCTGTTGTGAAAAGCATCCACCAACGAGTCTATATCGCTACCGACGACTACTGCCATAGCAGGTATCGTGCCTGCGATTTGTTCGTCTACATTCAACATTTAACTGGTCGACATACTGATATGAAAAGTGGTAAACAGAGCAATTCGCTAGATATCTTAAACCACCGCAAACGTACTGACAACTAATAGTGTGCTGATGACTCCTCTATTATCTTACAGAAGGGATAAATCGATAACAAATGCATCGCAGCTAAAAGAAATTAAATGAAACTCTTGGGACGAAAGATCCCAATCCTCATTATATTATGATCATTCTATTTTTGCAAGTTCCCTCTGCTGTTATAATTCAAGATTTTAAACATGGCTGCAGCAGCAACTGTTAAAATTCTTCACATAAAAGGATGACAGCCAAAACAGTTGCAGGATAAAATTTTTTTATTAAAATTCTTGACCAAGGTTTCGGTACATATAAATATACCTTCAACAGAAGGCAGTATCTCTCATTATTCTATGTTATATCCTTACGCCAGTATGATGAATACTGATATATTGCAATAACAACAATCTCCTCGGTCTGTCTTTTTGACTCCGCAGATTTTATTTTCTCGATACCACTTCCCATTTCCTTAGCTGCTTTGTACTGTAAACAAATCTGAGTTGTTTAAGTCGTTGTTTCAACGTGCATATATTATCTAAGAGACCAGTACGTTATGAAGTATGCTCCATTAATGCAACGAAATTGTTGTTGCTAGCTTTCCCTTACTTTCATGTGTATGAAAGTTGTAATAAATAATTCTGTCATAAGAGAAAATCCTTCCGCATTACGTGAAATGATTTGGACCACAATTTCCACCACTTTTAGTATTTCTGTATTGTCTGTAAGCACACTACAAGACAGGAGAAAAATTTTATGAGCTGAAAATATTTGCATCGTGTCAAAATATGTGATTTAAACATCCAGCTTCTTCAGTTACTGTAGTTAATATGAATCTTATATGCTAAATAATTAATTTTTCAGGCTGTCCTCTTATTTTATTTATCCTGGTGCCGAATCGATGGAGTTAGCGAGAGAAGAAAAGAGATCTTACCACAACTTGGCAAAGATCTGCAAGTTTTACAAACCAGTTGTACTTAAACGAACAAAGAAGCAAATTAAAAAATGAGGAGGCTCACATCTGGCACCTTGCCAGGGTTAGTTACAGAGTACTTGGTATCTTCTTGAAAAGCAGACAGGAACATTCTTGTGCATTTATCTTGCTTTACAGTAATTTTCGTGTGTCCAAGGTCATCAGCATTGATTCTTTGTCTTCTCCAGCGTTACGTGAGTGTGTGATTTGAAAGGTTTGTTATAGTGATTTTGTCAAGAATGATTTTTTTAACAGGTTTGAAGTTGTTTCTTATATTTTTTCGTGCTGAGGCTTGTTAGGTAGGAATTAGTTTGTGGCGTGAGTATAATAACAAGGCCATTAACGTAAAGTTTAGTGAACATGGATATAGAAACTGAGTAACGGCGGCGAAAGTAGTGTACGGACAGAGGTTGCTGAGTGAGACCTGGAGGAAGCGAGCGAGGGCGGCTTGACTGGTGGTCTGACGGCTGGGATGAGAGCAGGAAGCAAGGACAATAGGGAGCAGCAAAGGACAATGTGCTACCGATTGGTGAGCGGCCTTGTCAGCGTGTCGACACAAAGTCTGCTTGCGAGGAACAGCCGAAAATATTTTCACACGAAAACACAGCAGGAACTTCTCTCTCAGGACTGAAGACCACAACAACAACATGACGAAATTAAAGAAATATCCGAAAACCACAGTTAATAAGCGTTTATATGAGAATCAGAAACGTTTGCAGAATTATTTGAATGAGCAGAATAAACGTTTTAATGACGAAGAACAGTGGTTGAACAAGAAGTTCAGTGATCAAGCTGAAGTGATTAGTGAACTATATGATGAGGTTAATAACAGAAAAGACGCTGTAGTAACCGAACATCTTGTCACCACAGAGTCGTTAAAAACTGAAATTAAAGAGGTTCAGAAAAACGTAAACGACACGACAGATAGAGTACAGAATATTTTCGCGGCATTAGAGCGTGAAATTTCTGTCCGGGAAGACAGAGTAAAAGACAAAAACGTAGTAAAAAGTTTGTCGGCGAATTCTCTACAGAGCATAACGAACTACACAACCTCCCCCTTGTTAATCGGCCTACTGGACTGCGACATAACTGACCGTGATTGCATATGCCTAATGAAATCTTACCGTAATTATCGTTACCGAAGGAAAATAACACCGGTTAGGTTCAAATGGTTCAAATGGCTCTGAGCACTATGGGACTCAACTACTGAGGTCATTAGTCCCCTAGAACTTAAAACTAGTTAAACCTAACTAACCTAAGGACATCACAAACATCCATGCCCGAGGCAGGATTCGAACCTGCGACCGTAGCGGTCTTGCGGTTCCAGACTGCAGCGCCTTTAACCGCACGGCCACTTCGGCCGGCCGGTTAGTTGAAGGGAAGTGTACAAGAGGCTATACGGAAGGAAGAACCTACTCTAAATTTAACCTGAATTTAGATGATAAATTTGACATGGGTGGACTATAATACAATCGCACACGAACTGTTCATAGGGAAAAGAAAAGGTTCTGAGCACTATGGGACTTAACTTCTGAGGTCATCAATCCCCTACAACTTAGAACCACTTACACCTAACTAACCTAAGGACATCACACACATCCATGACCGAGGTAGGATTCGAACCTGCGACCGTAGCGGTCGCGTGGTTCCAGACTGTAGCACCTAGAACCGCTCGGCCACTGTGGCCGGCCTAGGGAAAAAGAGTACCACGTAATATTTACTACAACAATGACTACTAACGCAAAGAAAACACTCATTAGCTAAGAAAGGGATAGTTAAACGGTTGCCAGCCCGCTAGGGCAATGAATCTCCAGTATCTTGAGAAACGTAATGGTAAAGGAATTTAAGCAAATAATCACTGGCATGACAACACAAGGCTTTTCCAGACCATAACAGTTCACTATAAAATAAATGAACCAGAAAGAACTGAGTTTGCAATTACTTATTCTGAAATACTAAATTTCGAAAGAAACGGTAAATGAAATTGCTTGTTAGATAAATGACTGGCTTAACCTGAACTTTGTTATGTAAAAAATTAAGTTTCAGTAACCTCAGTGTAACGTAATGCTAAATTTAGATAAAAGCAAGCAATGTACTTTTGATTATTGAAAGATTGAACTGAATTTACTTCAATCAAATGAGCAGTTGATTTTACTTTTAAAATAATAACAATAAAATACATACTAGACCAGAAGAAGTCACTCGCTAAGCTAAACAGAGAATAACAGAAATTGCCCACTCTCAATTGGTGGTGTATCTTAAGTTATTACTTTTTCAAGTGAAATTTCACTTTACTTTAAGTAGCCTCTGCTACGAAATACGAGAATGAAGCTACTGTGGCAGAAAATTTAGACTGAAACTGGCAGTAAATAATTAATTTTTGATATTCTTATGACACTCTGCATGGAAAGGAAAGGGACCCTGCTTGACAATAATGTCTGAAGACAATGACATCACAGGTGTCCTACAAATTGTAACTATTGAATGTTATTATTAAAGTTATTCATACTTTGTGAAAGGAATATTGCTAGGAAAGGCCTCTACGTTACTATGTTTGGCAGTTCACAGTCTTACGATGTTGTAGTTGTGCGGACGACGAAGAATGTAGGCGACGACAATGCTGAGCTGTTGTTGGTGTTGTCGCTGCTGCTGCTCGATGAGAAGAACCCCGACTCGTCACCAGGGCCACGGATAAATATGGGACAGGCAATAGTTGGAATCGCCTGTCCACTCCCACCGTGCTCTGGACTCTTACGCACTCTTTCGTAACTCAAGCTGCTCTGCTTCCTCTCGTAACGCGACGGAGATTCTCCACACCCAAAGATAAACAACGGCACAGCTACAACCATTTCGTCGATGCAATCGATACATTTCAATAAAGTTCCCTTGGCTATTACCCAGGCATTTTCGTTATAATTACAATCAGTTATACACAGTCAAAATTAAATACACTAGTACATCGACTACGTGTTAAATATAGTTTCTGTAGTGCAACTTGCGGCTTCAGAATCAAAAGGATGGTCCAAGTTACTAACGAATATTAGACGGGGAAAATTTTGAATGGTGGAGAAGGTATTTTATCTGCATCTTCGGTATTACAACTATCAGAAAAATGTATGCCAGCAAGTGGCACAAGAAGAGTATCGAACTCGTGAAGTTTTTGGGTAATTAAACGAATTAGCTGAAGCGATAAAAGATGTATCATTACCGCCTGAAACAGATTCACATCGCCCACTACCAGTAGCTGTTAACGATAGTTCTGAGGTTCAGTCTGTGTTGCACTTCAAACGAGTAGAAGGAGAAGTAAACCGACGGAACCGTGAAGCATTAGCGGGATTGTTGAGTAGGAATGAAGATGCGAAAAAGAACAGTGTAGCTGCTTCACAACATTTTAAGTTCTGGCCATAAAAGACAACGAACGGAATTCGAAGACGTTAGGGAGGTGGAACAGCGACTGCGCAGTATAAGAACATTCGGAGAGAGAGTCCGCTTGGTTCCAGGTCTGTATGTCGAAATAGACGAAGAATAGAGCTGTCGTCATTTCGTATCAGTTCTAAACTGTACCCACGTTCCCGAAACAAATACACAGCCACACCTCTAACTAGAGCAATGCGAAATTACGTTACCATCGTCATGGGGAGATGCATGAAAACGCTTTGCGCATGTAGTCGCTTACGTGACTAGGTAAGCACCAAGATGCAAGTCATAATGCACGGTTTCGTGACTTATGATGACTACTGTCACCCGTTTCCCAGTGAGTTCTTTTCCAGATTTATTCAAGGTAGACTAAAATTGAACATTCTGATGACGGATACATTCCAAGACAGTAATGGGCGTAATCTGGTCAAATGTTTCAGAGAAATAGTGAAAGAATATCAATTCTTGGATGTACCGTACGAAGCTGCTGAATTGATCAGAATATGTCACTAAATTACGAGCGAAACTAAAGAGAGGGATCCTAATAGCAGCACGAAATATGCAGGATGTTTGCCTTTTCAACAACTACTGCAAGAACTATGTAACGATATCATGATTAGTGGAGCTATGAAATGGGAAAAAATGACAACGCACGTAACAACAATAACGATCGTGATCGAAGAAACAGTGTGTCGAATTAGTGTAGTATCGACACTTTAATAATGGGTGGAGTAGAGCACAAGAAATGAGAATGAAAAGGATTCACAGTCATCACTATGGCAACCTGTACGGGAATGGAGAGCGAAATCATAATCATTTCCCTCCACTTGGTGTTCAATTACGATCAGCTGACCCGCGAAATACTGAGAGGAAGGGCGAAGGTTCTGCTGATGCATGGTGACTGAGAAGCTCGACACCGGAGTGCGAAAGCTCTGTAAACCGTAGAATACGGGGCGATAAGAGATATATTGCTGAATGACAGTGAGGAAATGAATTCGCTTACGTTATCATTCGTTAGTATGCTTGTAAATGTAATAATTCGGTGCATTTTTGGCTAGTGTTGTCAGGCACTGTCTTGAGGGAAGATGCCGGGTGGTTATATTTGTAATTTAAATTTGCCTTTTAATACGTTAAAACACGGAAACTAACTACCGTACGAGTACCAAACTTTGTAGCATTAATGTCCAGAGTATGGGGTGCATGATTTACACCGCCGTCTACTTCCAACTATGACCACCAGACGCCGTGATCAGTTATCGTGATTCATGGTCTCACATACCTGGCCAGTCGCAGTGCACTTGTTGACGTGCCAACATGAACTTGCACAAAACGAGCAGGACACTTGGTGAAGCTCTATTATCAAAACAACAGTAATGCTACAGCTGTACTTCGAGAATATCGCCGGCTGAAAGGATTACGGAACGGTCATCTTTCTCCACCTGTTGTGCGAAGCAAGATGAAGTTCGAATCAGCTGGAGAACTGGGCGTCGCTCCGGCAAGAAGCCGACTACCGTTTGCACCACAGGTGGTTGATGAAATCGCTGTTGGTATGGAAGATGACGCTGCGTGCATTTCCCGATCGTCAGGCGGTGCGCGTGCTGTGCCATGACAGTTGAACATTTCGTGGTCCACTGTACGGAAGGTGCTTCGAACCATTTTCAAATGGTATAAGACCCATATCATGCAGCAGCTTACACCATTTGACGCACAACGATGTGTTGACCTCGCTCTCCACTTTCTCGCAACGATTGAAGATGACGAGGGCTGGCCATGGACCATCCGATGGACAGACGAAGCTCATTTTTCTCTGACGTGTGAGGTGAACACACAGAATTGCCAAGTGTGGGGATCTTTACCTCCAGTCACTGTGCATGAAGTTCATCTGTATGTTGAATGGGTCACCGTATGGTGTGGCTTCACGACTATATTTATCACTGTGCCATTCTTTTTAGAGGAGGCTGGCGCTCAACGACCAAAGACGTGCAGTGTGACTGACCAGCGTTCCTGCAAAATGCTTCGCCTGCATGTCATATCCGCCCTCCAGAGAGGCGCATTGAACTCAACAGTTTTCACTTAAGATGGGACCCCACCGCACACAGGTCGTCAAGTTTACTTGCTTCTCTGAAACACATTAGGAAGTGATCGAATTATCAGCCGATCGTTTCCAAATGCTTGCCCGGCACGATCATCTGTTCTCACTCCCTGTGATTTCTGGTTGTGGGGCTACCGGAAGGACAGGGTTTACCAGGAGCACATTCACACATGTACTGATACGAAGCGCAGCATATCAAGGGAGGTAGCCAGTATACGTTGTGATATTCGCTATTTTTGAATTCACTAAAACAGCAAATAGTTAATACTTTCAGCCAGAAGGCAAATACTTGTTTATAAAGAATGATTAATGTATAATAAGGCGTCGCATAGCGACGGTGGAATTTTCTAAATAATGTAATTCGTCGTCTTTGGGCGGCAATACAAACAGATAAATACGGACAGATATGCGATCCTTCACTATTTTGTTCGCTGGAGAACAAATGAAGCCTTGGGCGCTTAAGACGTGTACTGTTATTCTTGAGTAAGACGGATGCAGATTTGTGGCGGTCTGATCTAATTTTTTACTAAATGTATAAAAACGTGTTATGTCTAAGTTTGAGTGAAGTGTAAAAAGAAGAACTGTTATATGACTACGAAGGCTTTCCCGGCGTAATAATTGATAAAATTCTTCTCGGGTATGCAGCCGGATCATGACGTCTTCAAGACACAATATTTCTGCGGTCCAACTGGCCGCCATCGTCAGGTGAGAGCGCTGGTGCACAATCTCGCCGGAACTGACTTCCCAGCGCAAGCGGCAGCCCATATATAGGCCGCAGAAGACCCACAACGCGTGCGCGAGAAGGTGCCGTAGCTGCCCTCTAGTGCAGTAAACATGCCGCGCCGCCGGTGGTGGAAAGAGGCGAAATCGAGATATCGCTGTCAAAAATAAAAGAAATTTAAAAAAAAATTATGATGCGACACAAATGGTTGCCCCTGCATCTCGCTATTGGGACTGTGTCTTAAAAGAATCAACAGAGATTCGTTTATCTGACAATCTTATTAATAGAGACAAGGGTTATCTTTTAAGTAAGACTTGTCACCCGGTGTTATCTGACATTAAAAAACAACGGTCTGCGTCTCAATCGTCGGAATAGAATTTTTTTTTAATTTCTTTTATTTTTGACAGCGATATCTCGATTTCGCCTCTTTCCACCACCGGCGGCGCGGCATGTTTACTGCACTAGAGGGCAGCTACGGCACCTTCTCGCGCACGCGTTGTGGGTCTTCTGCGGCCTATATATGGGCTGCCGCTTGCGCTAGGAAGTCAGTTCCGGCGAGATTGTGCACCAGCGCTCTCACCTGATGATGGCGGCCAGTTGGACCGCAGGAATATTGTGTCTTGAAGACGTCATGATCCGGCTGCATACCCGAGAAGAATTTTATCAATTATTACGCCGGGAAAGCCTTCGTAGTCACATCAGAAGCCTCTACGGGGAGGAGATGGTGGAACTCGTGAAGAAGTTTGATAAACTTCGTAAGAAGAAGGGCAAGTTGCTGAGTGCCCTCGCCTTTTTGCTGAGATGCCGCGATGGAAGTGTGATACCTAAGTTTGCTAGATTTGTGCATTTTATTGATACGAAAACGGCCAAAAACATCAAGAAGCGTGCCAGTTTCGCCTTAGTCAATGAGCGTATTCGCTTCACTCGAAGATAACTGGATCTCATATCCAAGGATTTACTTTTCGTGCACTTGGAGTTATCGTCGCTGCTGTCGGATGCATCCTGGGAATGGGTGGATAGTTCTTCTTGGGCACTATCAGATTGGACGCAGAGGAGCTCCGTCAGGAAACAGTCTTCTAAGTTTCAACGGCTTTGTTCTCAACCTATGATATCTGATGACGACACCCGTCGACGGACAGTGATTAACCTCACGAGTAAAGAACTGGACGACGCTACGCTGTCAGTGTTGGAGAAAGGCCTGAATTTTGCCCCTACACCGAGGAATGTGCCTATCACCGAATTCATCTGTGCAGTCAAACAAGCAGTGTCCAACCTTTCGGAGGGCCAAGCTGAAGAGATTAGGCAAGAGGTCTCACATACATTGCGGCGGGCGCCGCCTCCACGGAGTAATATCTCCTCTCTCGAAAGGGCAGCCGTCCGATCCATTAGAGAAGACGAGGATCTGATAGTTCTACCAGCCGACAAAGGCAACGCAACGGTTCTTCTGTCACGTGATGACTATCTGGGAAAGATGGATCTCTTACTTGAGGACTCAACATACAGAACATTGCAGGACGACCCAACTGAATGGATAAAACGGAAGAAGCTTTCACTGTTGAAGAAGAGTTCTTTACCTGACGACGTTCTCAAAAAACTTCGTCCTGGTGCTGCCGTGCCACCGAGACTATACGGCCTACCCAAGATTCATAAGAAAGGGGTCCCGCTTCGTCCGATCGTGAGTAACTTGGGTGCTCCTACCTACAATCTAGCCAAGTATTTAGCATCTGTTCTTGGCCCTCACGTCGGTAAATGCGAACATCACATTCCCAATTCTATGGTGTTTATTCAGAGATTGAAGTCCTTGTCTCTTAGTCCCTGCGATTTACTTGTGAGCTTTGATGTGTCGCTTTTTACCCGGGTTCCTCTGGAAGAATCCTGGCAATTAATTGGTGAGAAACTGGATGAGGACACAACCAGGCTTTGTCGCCACGTGCTGACGTCGACGTATTTTTTATTCAATGACAAATATTTTGAACAGACTGACGGAGTGGCTATGGGGAGCCCACTGTCCCCAATAGTCGCCAACCTTTTTATGGAAGATTTGGAGGACATGGCGCTGAAGACGGCGTCCTTAAAACCAACCTGTTTTTGGAGGTACGTTGACGACACGTTTATGGTGTGGCCTCATGGGAGAGAGGCTCTTGACCGCCTCCTAAATCATTTTAATTCCCTGCATCCTAGCATCAAGTTTACCATGGAGGTGGAAAGTGCTGGAAAGCTTCAGTTTCTGGATGTTCTGGTGTACAGAAAGGATGATGGGACACTGGGACACAGTGTTTATCGAAAGCCTACGCACACGGACCGTTACCTGCATGCTTCTAGCTGTCATCCATCGTTCCAGCGTACAGGGGTCCTGCGAACGTTGGCGAGAAGAGCTTATGCCATTTCAGATGGAGAAAGCTTGACACAAGAATTGGACCACCTTAAAGTTGTGTTCAAGCAGAATGGCTATACAGATAAACAGATCCGTCGTGCTTTCCAGTTTGGACCATCGCCTGAACCACCAGAAGATACCTGCAAATCGGTGGCTTTTCTGCCTTTTGCTGGGAGCATTTCCTCGAAGATAGGAAGAATTCTAAAAAGATATCACATCAAAAGTATTTTTCGTCCCCCGGCCAAGCTTAGAGCGTTTCTTGGCTCTGTTAAGGATGACTTGGGTTTGAGGAAGCCCGGTGTGTACAAGATCCCTTGCCACTGTGGGAAGGCTTAAATTGGTCAGACGATCCGGACCATTCAGGACCGATGTGTTGAGCATCAGCGGCACACACGGCTGCTTCAACCCAAGAAATCCGCAGTGGCGGAGCACTGTCTCACCCAGGGACACAGATGCAATATGATGCGACACAAATGGTTGCCCCTGCATCTCGCTATTGGGACTGTGTCTTAAAAGAATCAATAGAGATTCGTTTATCTGACAATCTTATTAATAGAGACAAGGGTTATCTTTTAAGTAAGACTTGGGACCCGGTGTTATCTGACAATAAAAAACAACGGTCTGCGTCTCAATCGTCGGAATAGAATTTTTTTTAATTTCTTTTATTTTTGACAGCGATATCTCGATTTCGCCTCTTTCCACCACCGGCGGCGCGGCATGTTTACTGCACTAGAGGGCAGCTACGGCACCTTCTCGCGCACGCGTTGTGGGTCTTCTGCGGCCTATATATGGGCTGCCGCTTGCGCTGGGAAGTCAGTTCCGGCGAGATTGTACACCAGCGCTCAGACCTGATGGCGGCCAGTTGGACCGCAGAATTTTTTTTTTTTTGTGGTTTTAGGGCGCACAACGTCAACGGTCATTAGCGCCCAGACTACTTTAGGAATGCACCGCGAGTCACAAGTTTAAAACAGCAACAAAACGGAAAACACGATGAAAGACATACTGACAGGCATAGGATTAAAAAAGAAAACAGCATAATCAAATGTCCTTTGAGAGGGTTGTCAAATTGATAAAATGAAGAACGCGAGCAGCTGCTCGTGGGTCATCCGCTAAAATGGCTTCTACAGTACATGGCTGGCCAATATCGAGACGTAGGGTGTTAAAATTCGGACACGACGTTAAAATGTGGCGGACCGTCAGCAATTGCCCACATGGGCAGAACGGCGCCGGCGCAGCCGTCAGCAGATGGCGATGGCTGAACCGGCAGTGGCCAATTCGCAACCGGGCCAAAACTACCTCCTCCCGCCGAGAAGGGCGTGAGGAGGACGTCCAATCCACGGGTAGAGCTTTCAAGGCCCGAAGCTTGTTGTCTGAAAGTGCAGCCCAATCGGCATGCCACAGCGAGACAATGCGCCGACAAATTACCCTGCTACAATCTGACGAAGGGACACCACAAGAAGCTGTCCGAGGCTGGAGGACCGCAGCCTTGGCCGCGGCATCTGCAGCTTCGTTCCCAGGGATACCGACATGGCCAGGAATCCACATAAAGCTAACCGGAGAACCGACGTCCACCAGCTGCTGAAGAGAGCGTTGGATCCGGTGCACGAAAGGGTGAACCGGGTACGGATCACCGAGGCTCTGGATAGCGCTCAGGGAATCGGAGCAGATGACATATGCAGAATGTCGGTGGCGGCAGATGTAAAGGACAGCCTGGTAGAGGGCAAAGAGCTCAGCTGTGAAGACCGAACAATGGCCATGGAGCCGATATTGGAAACTTTGTGCCCCGACAATAAAAGAACACCCGACCCCGTCATTGGTCTTAGAGCCATCTGTATAAATGAAGGTCATATTAATGAACTTCGTACGAAGTTCGACAAAACGGGAGTGGTAGACTGAATCGGGGGTAACCTCCTTCGGGAGCGAGCAGAGGTCAAGGTGGACGCGAACCTGAGCCTGGAGCCAAGGTGGCGTGTGGCTCTCGCACACTCGAAAGGTGGCAGGGAGTGAAAAATGAAGGTGTTGAAGGAGGCGACGAAAGCGAACTCCAGGGGGTAGCAGGGCGGAGACATACAACCCGTATTGACTGTCGAGAGAGTCATCAAAAAAGGAACGATAAGATGGGTGATCAGGCATTGCCAGTATCCGACAGGCATACCGACAAAGCAGTATATCGCGCCGGTAGGTGAGTGGCAACTCACCAGCGTCAGCATGAAGACTCTCGACGGGACTAGTATAAAACGCTCCGATCGCAAGTCGTAAACCCCGATGTTGTATGGAGTTGAGGCGGCGTAAGATGGATGGCCGTGCAGAGGAGTATACGAAGCTCCCATAATCCAGCTTGGAGCGGACGATCGACCGATATAGGCGAAGGAGGACGGTTCGATCCGCTCCCCACGGCATACCACTGAGAACACGGAGGACATTGAGAGAACGGGTACAACGGGCAGCCAAATAAGACACATGTGGAGACCAACTAAGTTTCCTGTCAAATGTAAGACCTAAAAATTTTGTCTCCACGAATGGGAGAGCAACGGGACCGAGTCGTAAAGACGGTGGGAGAAATTCTTTGTAGCGCCAGAAGTTAATACAGACCGTCTTCTCGGCAGAAAAACGGAAGCCATTGGCGACACTCCACGAGTAAAGACGGTCAAGAGAACGCTGAAGACAGCGCTCCAGGAAACACGTACGCTGCGCGCTGCAATAGATGGTAAAATCGTCCACGAAAAGGGAGCCTGATACATCAGCTGGGAGGCAATCCATTATTGGATTGATCGCTATGGCGAAGAGAGCGACGCTCAAAACTGAGCCCTGTGGTACCCCATTCTCCTGGCGAAAGGTGTCTGACAGGACAGAACCCACACGTACCCTGAACTGTCGATCCATTAAAAAGGAACGAATAAAAAGAGGGAGGCGACCGCGAAGACCCCATGTATGCATGGTGCGGAGAATGCCCGCCCTCCAACAGGTGTCTTAAGCCTTCTCCAAATCAAAGAACACAGCCGCGGTCGGGCGCTTCCGCAAGAAGTTATTCATAATGAAGGTCGACAAGGTAACCAGATGGTCAACAGCAGACCGGCGCCTACGAAATCCACATTGTACATTGGTAAGTAGGCGTCGAGACTCGAGCAGCCAAACCAATCGAGAGTTAACCATTCGCTCCATCACTTTACAGACAGCTGGTAAGCGAGATGGGTCGATAACTGGAGGGCAAGTGCTTGTCCTTCCCCGGCTTAGGAATCGGGACAACAATAGACTCGCGCCAGCATGCGGGAACATGTCCCTCAATCCAGATGCGATTGTAAGTACGAAGAAGAAAACCTTTACCCGCAGGAGAAAGGTTCTTCAGCATCTGAATATGAATAGAATCAGGCCCTGGAGCGGAGGACCGTGATCGGCCAAGTGCGTTTTCGAGTTCCCGCATGGTGAATGGGGCATTATAACTTTCACGATTCGAGGAGCGGAAGTTAGGTGGCCTAGCCTCCTCTGCCTGTTTGCGGGGGAGGAAGGCAGGGTGGTAATGAGCGGAGCTCGAAACCTCTGCGAAAAAGCGGCCGAAGGCATTGGAGACAGCCTCAGGGGCCACAAGGACGTCATTCGCGACCGTCAAGCCAGAAACTGGTGAGTGGACCTTAGTGCCAGATAGCCGGCGCAGGCTACCCCAGACAACAGAAGAAGGAGTAAAACTGTTGAAGGTGCTTGTGAAAGCAGCCCAGCTGGCTTTCTTGCTTTCTTTAATAATACGACGACACTGTGCACGTAATCGTTTATAATTGATACAATTCGCCACTGTAGGGTGGCGTTTAAAGGTGCGTAAAGCACGTCGACGAGCACGTAAAGCGTCTCTACATGCTGCGGTCCACCAGGGGACCGGTACGCGACGTGGAGAAGAAGTAGGGTGAGGGATGAAATATTCAGCAGCAGAGAGAATGACTTCCGTGAGGTGTGCGACCTGACTATCGCAGCTTGGGAATGTTTGATCCTGAAAGGTCGCCCTTGAAGAGAAGAGCCCCCAGTCTGCTTTGGAGATGTTCCAACTAGATGAGCACGGAGAGGGGGTATGCTGCAGGAGATGGATAACACACGGGAAGTGGTCGCTCGAATATGTATCAGAAAGAGCATACCACTCGAACCGGCGTGCAAGTTGGGGAGTACATATAGAGAGATCTAAATGGGAATAGGTGTGAGATGTATCCGAAAGAAAAGTAGGGGCGCCAGTATTGAGGCAGACGAGATTGAGCTGGTTGAAAAGGTCTGCTAACAGGGAGCCCCTCGGGCAGGATGCTGGAGAGCCCCAAAGGGGATGGTGGGCATTGAAGTCTCCAGTTAACAAAAATGGTGCAGGTAGCTGAGCAATGAGTTGCATCATGTCTGCCCTGGTAACGGCAGACGACGATGGAGTGTAAACGGTACAAATGGAAAATGTAAAAGTGGGGAGAGTAATGCGGATGGCAACTGCCTGCAGGCCGGTGTGCAACGTGATGGGATCGTAGTAAATATCATCCCGGACCAGCAACATAACCCCTCCATGAGCTGGGATACCTACCACAGGGGGTAGGTCAAAACGCACAGAGGTGTAGTGTGCCAAGGCAATTTGATCGCATGGGCGTAGCTTCGTTTCCTGGAGGGCTACGACGAGCGGACGGTGCAAGCGAAGCAGCAACTTCAAGTCCTCTCGGTTGGAGCGAATGCTGCGAATATTCCAGTGAATAAGTGCCATCGTAAGAAAAAAGGAAGATGAAAGAAGGGGTCACCTCGAAGGCCGCTGAGGGCCTGGCTTCGAGCGAGCACTGCCGCCGCTATCTGTAGGCGGACAGTCATCGTTCATTGGGTCTATAGGTTCATCGGCCATCGTGGGAAGATGGCCGGGAGGGGGAGCTTCCTCCGCCGGTGAACGGCCAGATGTTCGGCTACCAGCGGTGCGGCCAGGCGAAAGGGATGACGGCCTGGGGCGGCAACCGCTGGGTGGCGCAGGAGAAGACATGCGCCGTGGCGGAGAAGGAGAACTGTGCTTCCTATTAGCCTTCTTGGATGGTCGTTTGGTGGAAGTACCGGACGAAGGCTGGGAGGTCGAGGTACGTAGGAAGTCTGCACGGGACGGTTCCTTCTTGAAGGCCCGTGCATCTGACTTCTGGGTCTTCGTCTTAGCAGAAGCTGATGAAGGGGCTGGTGTCTGTGGGGTGATGGGACGAAGAGGAGACGTCGACCGCGCGATCTTAGCACTGGCCGAACGGACGACCGTGGTGCTGAAGGTCAGATCGCAGGTCTGGGTTGCCACCTCCCTGGTAGTCCGAGGAGAGGCGAGGACAGTACTGTATTTCCCCGCTGGGAGCAGCGTGGGCTTCCTACTAGCCAATAGCTTGCGAGCAGCCGAGGTGGACACTTTCTCTTTGACCCGAATTTCCTGGATACAGCGTTCTTCCTTATAGACAGGACAGTCGCGGGAGGATGCAGCATGGTCACCCTGACAGTTCACACAACGAGGAGACGGAGGTGGACAGTCACCCTCATGGGCATCCCTGCCACAAGCGACACATTTAGCCGCATTGGAACAAGATTGGCGAGTGTGACTGAAACGCTGACACTGGTAGCAGCGCGTAGGTGTCGGGACATAGGGGCGAACAGAAATAACCTCGTAGCCCGCTTTGATGCGCGATGGCAGCTGAACACTATCGAAGGTCAAAAAAAGTGTCCGGGTCGGTACAAGGTCATTGTTGACCTTTTTCATGACCCTATGGACAGGAGTCACGCCCTGCTCAGCAAGGAAAGATTGAATCTCCTCGTCAGTCAAACCGTCGAGGGATCTAGTGTAGACCACAACACGAGACGAATTCAAAGTTCGGTGAGCCTCCACCCGGACAGGGAATGTGTACAGGAGTGTGGCCCGAAGCAGGATTTGACAGATCCGGCTATGGCATCGACGCCCTTCTGGATAACGAAAGGGTTGACAGAGGAAAAATCCTTTCCGTCCTCAGATCGAGAAACGACGAGGAACTGTGGGGCAGGCGGTAGTACTTTCGTCACTGGTAGCTGGTCACGTTTCCGTTTTTGGGCAGAAGTCGAGAGAGATGGAGTGAAATCCATTGCGGAGAAATCCCCCATGATTGCCAGCGTCTCCGATGGCGCGCTCCTTCCTTGTGGGGACCCTCTCAGAGGGCACTCCCGCCTTAGGTGAATGTTTACACCTCAGGTCACACCTCCCGAGAAACAGACGGAGGGACCAATCGGCATGGTCAGAAGGTATCAGCTCAGGCAATCACCCCTCCCCGGGCCTGGCCTTTACCAGGGGGTACGCGCGTGCCTTACATGTCTACCCAGGGCGGGGAATTACGCGTTACCCCGTCACCGGCTACGCGTGCGAACGCGTGGGTCGGCCTTCAGGCGCGCACAGGGAGGAAGGAAGAAAGAAGAGGAAAAAGGAGAGAGAGAGAGAGAGAGAGAGAGAGAGAGAGAGAGAGAGAGAGGACAGTGTCTCAAACGCCGAGGCGGAGACCAGAGAAGGCAAGGAGAAGGAGGCAATGAGAAGGCAATGAGAAGGCAAGGAGAAGGAGGCAATGAGAAGGCAATGAGAAGGCAAGGAGAAGAAGGCAATGAGAAGGCAAGGAGAAGAAGGCAATGAGAAGGCAATGAGAAGGCAAGGAGAAGAAGGCAATGAGAAGGCAAGGAGATTATGCAGGGGAAAGAGTAAGGAAGACAGTGAGGTGGAGATGAGCAAAGAAAGGAACCAACCAAAGAAAGGAAGAAACGAGAAGTGAAAAAGCAAAATGACCGCAAATAGAGGTCGTGGAACCGTCCGTCTCCGGACGCAGGCGCTAACTACCCCCTTGAGGGGGAGGGACTCCTTTTAGTCGCCTCTTACGACAGGCAGGAATGCCTCGGGCCTATTCTTACCCCGGACCCGCAGGGGGGGGACCGCAGAAATATTGTGTCTTGAAGACGTCATGATCCGGCTGCATACCCGAGAAGAATTTTATCAAGAACTGTTATAACTTATCGTGACGACGCACGAGCGACTCAAAGAGAACAATGGCTATATAAAAGAGTGCTCAGTGGACTTGACACGCACATAAAAATCTACCGCCATTGTAGTACTAAGCTTAAGGTACGATATATGTTTTAGTTATAATAAATATTTGTTCTGGGAATACTGAATCCTTCAGCAGTGCTCATTCCTATCATCTATTCAGTATTATCTTCATTTTAATCATGCATTTTTATAAGATTACAGACACCAAGATCAGCAGTCCCATGTGCGTGTTACACTGATAAAAAGAATGTTTTATCGTCTTCTTGCATCAGCTCTAATATTGAATTTCCCTTTTGTGTGATGTTACAGTTGTTTCTGCGCCCTTAAGAACTTGCTGGTCCCTTAGGAAATTGTTTTCTCATAACAATAACTTCACTACCGGGTATGATCGTATCTACGATCATGAAGTAATTAGAAAGACGATAATGCTATTTCTAAATCAATAGCACGCTAGCTGTGACTGCTTCCAGCCACGCGAAACTGCAAGTGAAAACTATTCACATTTCATAATGCAATATTCTATGACAATGGTCAATCCATGATTCTTACGCCAATTGTGATTGATAAAACAGTAAGCGAAATCTCAAATTCCAAATTTTCCATTGAATAAGAACATCACTTTTATTCTGTAACATCACACTTGGCGCCCGAACAGGGACTTGACCAAAAATTAGTTCAAATTCTTGGAAAAGTGTTTATGTGCTTTTGTTAATAAATGTTCTGTCGTTTCATGTACACATCATCTCTCTGTGAGAATGACGGACAATATGCTGGTCAATAACGCAGTTTAGTTACCGAGAGGAAGGAAAAGAAAAGAGACGCGAATTTGCTGAGACGACATAGCGGTAACCAAGCCATCAAAAAATAAGTCAGAATTTTGCATACGCACTGTAGTGCTTCAGTAGCAACGTTGCTTTTCCAAGTGGATCCATAACCTATCTCCTTCCCGCTATAGAAAATCTGCTTTATTTTATCTTTCAAAGTAAAATTCTTCGTAGTCTGATAATAGAAATTTTTTCCATTGTTAGAATAGCTGTATTACATTTTCAACATGGTGGATATTTTCTGCAATTTGCAGTGAAGAGCATCTTCATTCATTTGTCTGAAACGTTTAGGTTCCATCTTGTCTTCTCGCCAGATAGAATTTCATTTGTTGCAACGCGAGAGCGGTGCTCTTAGCGGACTCACCACGTCACTGACAAACGACGAAAGCCTTGCGTAGCACGTGATTTACTGACGAAAATGGCAGATAGAGACAGGTGACAGCAGGAGACGGGAGTGAAGACGTTAACAGTATTCCGTAGCCTTTACGATCGCGAACGGTAGGTTCCCGTGTGGAAAATGAACTACCCATGTCAGTAACAGGGCAAAGTGACCCTAAAGTCCAAACTCTTCCCGCTGCAGCTACAAATGACCTCGGTGGGTTAATGGAAATGCTGAAACAACAGTTTCACTCAGTAAATGAGACTATAAAAACACAGAATGAGACCGTTAACGCCCGATTAGATTCTGATAACGAATCAGTAAAAACACAAAATAAGACTGTTAACGCCAGATTAGATGCTGTAAGCGAATCGGTGAAAACACAAATGAGACTGTTAACGCCCGATTAGATGCTGTAAGCGAATCAGTAAAAACAGAGTTAGGCACAATCAAAACAGATATGCATAAAGAAATTATGGCTGAATTAAATACCCATTTGGGTGAAGTGCAAACTAAGATCAGTGATCAAATGCAGAAACAGGTGAAAAGTGAAATAGCTGAAGTATCTGGAACATTAAACACAAAAATTCAGGCAGCTACCAAAGAAATAAACTCAGAAACACGGTATCTGACATTGAAGGTGTAGTAGAGGACCTGTCGAGACAGATAAATCAATATCGAAGAACAGGTTAAGAGCACCGTGAAAGCACACGCGGAGGCATTGTCGGAACACTACGGTGAATGGATAAAGGGTAAAGATATTTTTATGGAAAAGAAGGTCAGGGAGGAGCTTAGAGAGACTGTCAAGGATGTAACATATGAAATCTTAGCTGCTCCTGGTAAGTCGGGAGACACAGTGGTTTCTGAATTGGGACAGATTCGGAGGACACTTACACGGGATCTTCCTGAGTGGACGAGGTCAGAATGCTGAGAAACTGGGTAGAAAATCCGCACACGCATACGCAAACTATAGGTAACAACTCTACAGACGGTGACGAATATCAGTCAACTCCTTATGGTTCACCGCCTGATTACATGCAAAACAACGGTTCTGTTCAGCCTCGAGTGGGGAAAATAAATGATCCGCCCACAATTGTGAGTTTAATGCAAGAGGAAAGTGTGATTAAGCATCGCACTTTTCCTGTTTTTCATCCGCAGAAGCGAGAAATACATTCGATCGTGTTCCTAAAGAATTTTTCCGGCATATTTCCCAGGAACTGGACAGACAGCTTATTCAGTTCGTCACTGGCTTTATTTCCGGAGATGCAGCATTATGGGGAACGGAAATGGTAGACACGTGTAGGAATTATGAAGAGTTTGAGAAAATGTTCTTGGCAAAATTTTGGAGTAATGGGCTACAGCAGAGATTAAGGAAGGAGGTGTATGGTGTGGAAATTTTCAATGAGAAGCATGGAAGTCTCCGGCGATACTTTGAGAAGTGTCTAGCAAAAATTAAATTCTGGGATTCTCCGATTTCTTCCAAGGACGTAATTCTGATCGTCAAAAGCAATCTCCCTGTGTCTATTAGAGAGAAACTAGTAAATGTGTCCGAAGAAGACACGGATGTATTCCTTTGGGTGCTGGATTCCTTAGATTTAATTAGCGAGGATGTGCGCTCCAAGGTTGGCAGCGGCAAATGCTTCCCTGGCAGCCAGCAGAATGCATCGCACGCGGACAACAATGCGCCGAAGGAGAGAGCGAGCTACTGCGTCCGCTGTTAACCTGCCAGCCGTTATGAAAACGCAAACGGCAATAACTTTAAACGGAAGCAGAAAACCAATTACAGTAATCAGCAGAGATACCACCCAATTTACAACCACCAGGTACAACATCAGTACGGAAACCCACCATTTACTTCTGCGCCTGAGCAGCATGGAAATTCTCCACAAACGAGTGGTCAGTTTTCAAATGGGCTAGTGTACAATCAAAGTTGTAGGTGGAAAAACAGCAAGTGGCATGGGCGAGGCAGAGGCCACCCAGCACAATATTAGAACAACCTTTCACACGATAGAGGACCGCGGAACAATTTTCAAACAGCACCAAATGCGAACTTTCCTTCACAAACGATCGGGCGACAGCAGCCATCTCAAATATTATATTCACAAGTGAATGCACCCAGTGGATTTTACCCCTTTATACCGGCATTTGTACCACATAACCAGCACCAATACGAAACGGAACAAACACTTAAGGCCACGAATGACAGACTAAACATCCTGCGGATAATTAGAAGCAGTGCCTTTCAGCCTCCTAGAGGTCGCTGCCGGTTCCAGTGGGGGTACTAACGAATACTCTGATTCTGAGTATGTTAATGCGATTCGGTACGACCATGAGACCGACTTACGAGATGACCTTTCACCTGAAAGAGAAGCTCAAGACATTAATGACCTTTGTGATGAACAGGTCCAGGCTTCGATTAAGATTTCTATTACCAACATTCCTGTCACAGCTGCTGTTGATACAGGAGCAAACATCAATGTCATGTCATCATGTCCCTTCAGACAGGTGTCTTCTGTTTCAAAAGTTTTATCATTGCCGATTCAGGGTTGCTCCATATCGGAAGCGATTGGTCCATTGAAACAGAGAGTTAGTTTACAGACACAGCCTCAACTGCAGATATAATCTGTTTTGGTTTCTTGGCTCTTCCGTACTGAAATTTCCTTGTGTGCACTGTTAATGATAAGTATTGTGTTGAACAGCGTCCGGACTACATGGTAACGGTTGCTACATCGAAACTTTAATTATTAAATGCTAAGTGTGGAAAAATTGTTTATAGTAATGGACATGAACCGATATTTCTTCAACAAGCTGAAGCAGGAAAGTAAGGTTGCAGAAAGAATTTCAATTTAAGTTGGTACAAAAAAAAAAAAAATGCTTGCGAGGTGATTGACCGGAGCTATATAAATAAAATATGTAAAGGTGAGAAATGGAGGAGGATGCGTAAATAAGCACTTCTCTCAAGGTACAAGAAGATTTGTAGATTTGTATTTAGTAATGTTAGTATTTGAAATTCTCTTGTAAACGCCCAAATTACCTGCTTAAAAAAATACATGGTCAAAACGTCCAGCAGTGAACAGGAGTGGAGAAAATAGCTTGAAGTTCAGTTAAAGCGTGTTGTTAAATGAGAAAACACGTGGTAACCCACATGTGTTCACGCAAGGAGACAATAAGCTGTAGTAGACTAAGTGAGTTGAAGTACAGTACAAAAAGAGAGGCAAACTATGAAATATGAATAATGTAGCGTAAGTACTTCACGAGGTCATTAATTTCTATGAAAGTAACCTGTTTCCCTGTGATCTGAGCCCAATCCAAAGAGTATATGAGGAATGTTAGCTCACGAATTGATTTGAGTAGAATCAGGGTACTAAAAAAACCACACAGCAATCCCCCTGTATCATAAATAAGTCCAAGTAAAGATCTTCAGAGGTTTTGTAGTGTAATCTAGCGACCATTCAATACTCTAATTGATGGCTAATCTAAAGAACAACCAATGCAGTGTTATTTAAACTTAATACTGACTATAACCAGAGTAAGATGTAGAAGTAGCAAAGCATACTGTAATGAAAGAGGGTAAAAATTTAT
Organism: Schistocerca nitens; assembly: GCF_023898315.1. Classification (NCBI taxonomy): domain Eukaryota; kingdom Metazoa; phylum Arthropoda; class Insecta; order Orthoptera; family Acrididae; genus Schistocerca; species Schistocerca nitens. The sequence continues at coordinate 166,218,544 of NC_064617.1, read as the reverse complement.
ATATTTGTCTATGTTTATAATGATAATTTTATTTACATGCTGATTTTATTGCAAAAATGTCTCCTAAGACACTCCTCTTATGAAATCCATTTTCCTTGTGCCCGTTCCTTTTGAACCTGGTTCATTAACCCAGACCAAGGGTAGACTTGTAAAAGGCACATGTGCTTGGAGGCAAAGCAGTGCTTATGAGAAATGAGAGAAGTAGCGTGATGAACTTCGCCAGCTTTGGTAATGTTTTTTATGGACAGGTTGCGTAAACCCAGTGAAATGTGGGTAACTCCATTCATGCGAAAAATAGTAGACACGCTTCCTTTTTTTTTTTTTTTTTTTTTTTTTTTTTACAGAGAACGATTTCTGAGTACATGAAGCGAAGAGGGAGACCTATTGTTATCCAGTCTGACCTAAAATATAAAAAAAAATTGGCAAACAAAGGAAAGGACAAAAGAAAAGACTCAGCGTTAAATGCGTACTCATTAAGTAGATATGCTACGTGGCAGTAGAAAATGATCTTGGGTGTACTAAAGAATAAATGCAACGAGTGTTGCGAAATCTGTAGTTTTCATAATTAGAAGATGAGCCCTTAAAAGAAAGTTTGAAAGAATATTTTTAGGTTCACAAGTAAACCTTGAGATACAATAGGTCCATTCATAAAGCAGTTGTTCACTGGACTTAACGAAAAGAGTGACCATTAATTGTAAATATTAGCTCGTAAGTGATCTTTTGTAAATTGTAGAATGTAAGTCTTTCTGTACCAATGGAGGAAACCTGTAAAATTTGATTGTTTTGTAAATTAACGCTATCGACGAAGGAACTGAGCACGAATGCTGTGTGAAGATGCACACTTAAGTGCGACGTGCATAATAAAAATAACTGTTCAGTGTGTATTAGTGGTAGTGCTGTACTGCAAGTGTAAAAAGAAGTCAAGGCTACGACAACTGGTGAAACGCAAAGTTCCGTGTTGTTATAAGCGCAGCGACAGCTAAAATATTCGACGTCACTTACCTGTGAGCCTCATGGGAGGCAGTTGACAGGGAAGTATGGAGGCAGCTTGTGTCCGGCTCCTCCGATGGAAAACGTGAGCGAGGTGTGTCTATCGATGCACTCGCGTGGTACGAAGTACTGAGTATTGGAGCCCACGCAACACTGTGCGGCCGCTGTGAGTGGCTGACGTGTGGGTGACGCAGCAATCCAAACCTTAAACCGCCATGACTTCTATCGTACATACTCGAGGAAAGACATTTGCACACTTGTGTGACTACATTTTCATACGTAAATTGAGCAATTTTCTCGAGTTGAAGTTAAGATGAATGAGAAGTAGATTGTTAGATTACTCAGACCTTAAAGCCATTAATACCGGCACTCCTGAACACTGCTAAAATGAATTACAATCCTGTCTCTTGATGGACAAAGAAAATGAATGTGCATTATAGAAGACCCTGACCTCCAGACCAGTCCCGATCCTTAACCAATGTGTCCAATGGATTGTTGTTGTTGTTGTGGTCTTCAGTCCTGAGACTGGTTTGATGCAGCTCTCCATGCTACTCTATCCTGTGCAATTTTCTTCATCTCCCAGTACCTACGGCAGCCTACATCCTTCTGAATCTGCTTAGTGTATTCATCTCTTGGTCTACCTCTACGATTTTTACCCTCCACACTGCCCTCCAATGCTAAATTTGTGATCCCTTGATGCCTCAAAACATGTCCTACAAACCGATCCCTTCTTCTAGTCAGGTTGTGCCACAAACTTCTCTTCTCCCCAATCCTATTCAATACCTCCTCATTAGTTACGTGATCTGCCCACCTTATCTTCAGCATTCTTCTGTAGCACCACATTTCGAAAGCTTCTATTCTCTTCTTGTCCAAACTGGTTATCGTCCATGTTTCACTTCCATACATGGCTACACTCCATACAAATACTTTCTGAAACGACATCCTGACACTTAAATCTATACCCGATGTTAACAAATTTCTCTTCTTCAGAAACGATTTCCTTGCCATTGCCAGTCTACATTTTATATCCTCTCTACTTCGACCATCATCAGTTATTTTACTCCCTAAATAGCAAAACTCCTTTACTACTTTAAGTGTCTCATTTCCTAATCTAATTCCCTCAGCATCACCCGATTTAATTCGACTACATTCCATTATCCTTATTTTGCTTTTGTTGATGTTCATCTTATATCCTCTTTTCAAGACACTGTCCATTCCGTTCAACTGCTCTTCCAAGTCCTTTGCTGTCTCTGACAGAATTACAATGTCATCGGCAAACCTCAAAGTTTTTACTTCTTCTCCATGAATATTAATACCTACTCCGAATTTTTCTTTTGTTTCCATTACTGCTTGTTCAATATACAGATTGAATAACATCGGGGAGAGGCTACAACCCTGTCTCACTCCTTTCCCAACCACTGCTTCCCTTTCATGCCCCTCGACTCTTATAACTGCCATCTGGTGTCTGTACAAATTGTAAATAGCCTTTCGCTCCCTGTATTTTACCCCTGCCACCTTCAGAATTTGAAAGAGTATTCCAGTTAACATTGTCAAAAGCTTTCTCTAAGTCTACAAATGCTAGAAACGTAGGTTTGCCTTTTCTTAATCTTTCTTCTAAGATAAGTCGTAAGGTTAGTATTGCCTCACGTGTTCCAACATTTCTACGGAATCCAAACTGATCATCCCCGAGGTCCGCTTCTACCAATTTTTCCATTCGTCTGTAAAGAACTCGCGTTAGTATTTTGCAGCTGTGAGTTATTAAATTGATAGTTCGGTAATTTTCACATCTGTCAACAATTGCTTTCTTTCGGATTGGAATTATTATATTCTTCTTGAAGTCTGAGGGTATTTCGCCTGTCTCATACATCTTGCTCACCAGATGGTAGAGTTTTGTCATGACTGGCTCTCCCAAGGCCATCAGTAGTTGTAATGGAATGTTGTCTACTCCCGGGGCCTTGTTTCGACTCAGGTCTTTCAGTGCTCTGTAAAACTCTTCACGCAGTATCTTATCTCCCATTTCGTCTTCGTCTACGTCCTCTTCCATTTCCATAATATTGTCCTCAAGTACATCGCCCTTGTATAAACCCTCTATATACTCCTTCCACCTTTCTGCCTTCCCTTCTTTGCTTAGGACTGGGTTGCCATCTGAGCTCTTGATATTCATACAAGTGGTTCTCTTCTCTCCAAAGGTCTCTTTAATTTTCCTGTAGGCAGTATCTATCTTACCCCTAGTGAGACAAGCCTCTATATCCTTACATTTGTCCTCTAGCCATCCCTGCTTAGCCATTTTGCACTTCCTGTCGATCTCATTTTTGAGACGTTTGTATTCCTTTTTGCCTGCTTCATTCACTGCATTTTTATATTTTCTCCTTTCATCAATTAAATTCAATATTTCTTCTGTTACCCAAGGATTTCTATTAGCCCTCGCCTTTTTACCTACTTGATCGTCTGCTGCCTTCACTACTTCATCCCACAGAGCTACCCATTCTTCTCCTACTGTATTTCTTTCCCCCATTCCTGTCAATTGTTCCCTTATGCTCTCCCTGAAACTCTCTACAACCTCTGGTTCTTTCAGTTTTTCCAGGTCCCATCTCCTTAAATTCCCACCTTTTTGCAGTTTCTTCAGTTTCAATCTGCAGTTCATAACCAATAGATTGTGGTCAGAATCCACATCTGCCCCTGGAAATGTCTTACAATTTAAAACCTGGTTCCTAAATCTCTGTCTTACCATTATATAATCTATCTGATACCTTTTAGTATCTCCAGGATTCTTCCAGGTATACAACCTTCTTTTATGATTCTTGAACCAAGTTTTAGCTATGATTAAGTTATGCTCTGTGCAAAATTCTACAAGGCGGCTTCCTCTTCCATTTCTTCCCCCCAATCCATATTCACCTATGTTTCCTTCTCTCCCTTTTCCTACTGACGAATTCCAGTCACCCATGACTTAAATTTTCGTCTCCCTTCACCACCTGAATAATTTCTTTTATCTCGTCATACATTTCTTCAATTTCTTCATCTGCAGAGCTAGTAGGCATATAAACTTGTACTACTGTAGTAGGCATGGGCTTTGTGTCTATCTTGGCCACAATAATGCGTTCACTATGCTGCTCGTAGTAGGTAACCCGCACTCCTATTTTTTTATTCATTATTAAACCTACTCCTGCTTTACCCCTATTTGATTTTGTATTTATAACCCTGTATTCACCTGACCAGAAGTCTTGTTCCTCCTGCCACCGAACTTCACTAATTCCCACTATATCTAACCTATCCATTTCCCTTTTTAAATTTTCTAACCTACCTGCCCGATTAAGGGATCTGTCATTCCACGCTCCGATCCGTAGAACGACAGTTTTCTTTCTCCTGATAATGACGTCCCCTTGAGTAGTCCCCGCCCGGAGATCCAAATGGGGGACTATTTTACCTCCGGAATATTTTACCCAAGAGGACACCATCATCATTTAATCATACAGTAAAGCTGCATGTCCTCGGGAAAAATTACGGCTGTAGTTTCCCCTTGCTTTCAGCCGTTTGCAGTACCAGCACAGCCAGGCCGTTTTGGTTAATGTTACAAGGCCAGATCAGTCAATCATCGAGACTGTTGCCCCTGCAACTACTGAAAAGGCTGCTGCCCCTCTTCAGGAACGACATGTTTGTGTGGCCTCTCAACAGATACCGCTCCGTTGTGGTTGCACCTACGGTACGGCCATCTGTATCGCTGAGGCACGCAAGCCTCCCCACCGACGGCAAGGTCCATGGTTCATGGGAGGTAATGGATTGTAAGTTATACTAATAATTTTGCACTTCTGTTTCATATTGTTAATAAAAAAACCCGGGAAACCACTTGAATTCCTGGAACCACAGTGAAAAGGACAGATGTACTGCATGATGAACGCCGTAGACAGCTAACACCGAAAGTGAAAGCATCGCGAAGTGTAGTGCTACGTTATTAAACTGTAATTGAACCACAATGAGTCAACAGAAGCTCGAACATTGTCCACTCTAGTGAAAATGAGCACTCACTGTACTCATGTATTACTTGTTAAGCTCAAGAGAATGTAATTTCTGAATTCTATCCACTGAAGTGTGAAATGAACAGTCACTTATTGTTATAAGCAAATATGGACCAAACTTAAATATGCACATAAATGTTAATCTTGGTATTATGGAATGAAGTGACTGATGAACATAGAGCGAAAAACTTTATTTTGAAAAATGATAAATATCTGATATATTTTTTATAAATGTAATTTCAATTTATGTACTTAGTACGCCAGTAACATTATGCAAATGTCACACCAAAAATCACGAATTTCACATGAAGACATGAGGATCGAGGTGATCCTTCGGCATTCCCTCTCTCCTCATGGGAGGCAATGTGATGTTCGCTATTTTTGAATTCAGTAAAACAGCAAATAGTTAATACTTTCAGCCAGAAGGCAATAACTTGTTTATAAAGAATGATTAATGTATAATAAGGCGTCGCATAGCGACGGTGGAATTTTCTAAATAATGAAATTCGTCGTCTTTGGGCGGCAATACAAACAGATAAATACGGACAGATATGCGATCCTTCACTATTTTGTTCGCTGGAGAACAAATGAAGCCTTGGGCGCTTAAGACTTGTACTGTTATTCTTGAGTAAGACGGATGCAGATTTGTGGCGGTCTGATCTAATTTTTTACTAAATGTATAAAAACGTGTTACGTCTAAGTTTGAGTGAAGTGTAAAAAGAAGAACTGTTATAACTTATCGTGACGACGCACGAGCGACTCAAAGAGGACAACGGGTATATAAAAGAGCGCTCAATGGACATGACACGCACATAAAAAGCTACCGCCATTGTAGTACTAAGTTTAAGGTACGATATATGTTTTAGTTATAATAAATATTTGTTCTGGGAATACTGAATCATTCAGCAGTGCTCATTCCTATCATCTCTTCAGTATTATCTTGATTTTAATTATGCATTTTTTTAAGATTACAGACACCAAGCTCAGCAGTCCCATGTGCGTGTTACATTGATAAAAAGAAAATTGTTTTATCGTCCTATTGCATCAGCTCTTATATTGAATTTCCCTTTTGTGTGATGTTACAGTTGTTTTTGCGCCCTTAAGAACTTTCTGGTCCCTTAGGAAATTGTTTTCTCATAACAATAACTTCACGACCGGGTATGATCGTATGTACGATCATGAAGTTATTAGAAAGACGATAATGCAATTTCTAAATCAATAGCACGCTAGCTGTGACTGCTTCCAGCCACTCGAAACTGCAAATAAAAACTATTCACATTTCATAATGCAATATTCTATGACAATGGTCAATCCATGATTCTTACGCCAATTGTGATTGATAAAACAGTAAGCGAAATCTCAAATTCCAAATTTTCCATTGAATAACAACATCACTTTTATTCTGTAACATCACAACGTACAGACATGCTTCGTTCTGCTGTGAAGAATGCAATCCTGAACTTTCCGACTCTTCTGGACACTGATGGGCTCCATATTGAGCCCGTTTCGCTTCAGTTATGGCAGGGGTATGTAATGGTATGATACAACGTACCAGCGCAATTAAAGTGTTTCAGTTGAATTGATTCTGATTTAATTCTCTTCCTTCACATTAATGCTACCAACTTAGGCACTCGTACTGTAATTAGTTTCCACTAGTTTCCGTGTCGTACCATGTTGAACAGGGAAAGTTTAATTGTAACCACCCGGAATCTTCAATTGTGTGGAGGGGAAGAGAGGTTGCCTACATTGCCATTCCAAAGGAGTAAGGCTGAGGGAGCTGTGCCGGGGAAAATTCTAGGAGTTCATCACCAAAGCCAAATAGATTTTAAATGTCAGAATCGTATGTTATGTATGGCATTTTTAATAGTGAACAGGCTTACGATCGATGCAATATTGGGGTTAGATTTCTCGACAAAATACCAGGCCATCCTGAATTTGTGAAATGGGTTTCACTGCAGTAGTGGCTCCGGAGAAATTTTATCTGAATTTTGATGATTTGCTCAAAGGAAATGGGCAAACTGTGGATTCATTTAATTTGACAGTGGATTCCGGAATTCGCCATCACTCCTATTACAGGTGGCAGGTTGATTCCAGGGACGAAATGGAGAAATACTTACGAATTCTGATAAGGTCATTAGAGAAAAGAATGACCACATTGATGAGAACGATCCTCCAAAAAATCTTAGAGGAATTTTACATCAGAACAAACGAGTGTTTTCAGAGTGTACTTGCACAACCCGTAACTTCAGTTAGAAATTTCAAATTAAAGTACATAGTCCATTTTTTTAACAGTCTTCAGTTGCTTCAGTTGTATCCCTTGCGAACAGGGGAAAAGTATCTCGCCGAACTGAATCAATGTTAGGGCAAGGCGTAACTGAACGAGGAGTAAGTTCATAAAATAATCTCATCCATTGTGCTCCTAAGAAAGACAGAACCGTCAGACTTGCGCTTGATTCGAGGCAACTTAATACAATGACAGGTAAGGAAAGTGATAGACCTGGAACGTAAAAAGAACTGTAGCAGGAGTTCCCTGGGGTAGCTGCACTATAGTTTCGTGGATATTCGTGCCAGTTATTGGAAGTACACGGCATTCCTTTGAAAAGGTCAATGTTACGTATCTCGAAACTTACCATTCGTATCTCGGATTCTATGTGACTTTTGTGTTTTCAGAGTCTTATCAGTATAGTAGAAGTTTGATAAGAGCCAAATACGGAGGTGATGTAATTGAAACCGTTATCTGATGTGCTAGTGAGAGATCGTAGAATGGAGGATGTACTGTCAAATTTATCAGCAATAGATAGGGGATAGAAGAATGTTCGACGAGTTCTAATGGTTTTTTTTTCACATATATTGTGAAGAAGCGGAGATGGAGTAGTAGTCTCAGTAGTAAGCACAGAGATTAAGATTAAAGGTGAAGTACCGTTGTAAATATCTGTTAGGTCTGTGTTAAAATAGGTAACGTATTATAGTTCTTTGCTATGTAAACTGACTAAATTGTTACGTGGAATGCGGTGTGGATGTTACCATGTGAGTGGCCGCGGTTAAGATAGTACTTAGAGATGTTTGAGTACGGTGAGGAATTGCTTAACACGTCAGGAAAGCAAAGTGTTTTTGGCACAAGTGAAGTCAGTATTGCCCGATGAATTTAGATTCACGACAGAGTCTGGTAGAGGTCAAAAGACGTTTGAGGATGAGAGAGGATTGAATGGCTTATAAATTGACTAGAGCTCACTTAAGGAGTTGTGTGTGAGATACTAACCTGCATTACCTCACCCACTGGCATTGTAAACAGAAAAGCCTAAGATGATGATAACAGTACGCATCCTTCTGTTTCTTCGCGTGCTGTGATTCATTTCTCGGCGTATATACAATGTTGAGCCAAAACATTATAGTCACTGCCCACCGCAACATTGGGTGCCTCCTGGTGGTGTTGTGAACACTTGGCGCGGTAGCAAAAATATGCAAGCGGAGCAGACACGAACGGGGAAGCACCCTAGCGACGATATGGGCTCCAAATGGGAAATCCATTGCGATAAGCGACTTTCATAAAGCGAAGACTATTATTACGCATAGCGTTTGAAGGTGTATCTCGAAGCCAGCGAACATGGTGGAATCTTCACTTCCTACGGATAGAGTTATAAAGACACTGAATTAAAAGGACAGTCAAACAACTAGTAGATGCTTAATAGTTGGACGTCCACGACTCCTTACGCAAATCATCGTTCGCAGGATTGTCTGCTCTGTATACCAGAATATATGGTGATGTGTGACATCTCCGCCGAAAGAGCATAATGCTGTTGTACGCTTGTAGCACACCGTTCGTCGAACATTGCTAGACATGGAGCTTCGCAGCAGACCACCGCTTCAAGTTCACATTTTGACCCAACCATATAGTCAGTTCTAGGGAACAGGACTGAGCCATGTATCGACTCGTGCTACACCTTGTGTTTAGATTGCATTGGTTTTCCTTTCTTCCCCTGACATGTTTGTTTGATATGTTGTCTGTCATTAAGTGGTTGCTTGGTTGTCTTTTCCGTCTGCTATTGATATCTGCGTTTTGCTTCTGGGAAACTGCTATGGAGGAAGTGAGATCTTTGACCGGTTGTAACCTCGTGTGGTGGTGCGGAAGTAGGGGTGTTACGGGCAGAGAGTGTGGTGGACATGGGAGGGAGTGTGGCTCTCCAGCGCGAAGCAGGCGTGGTCGGTTGTACCGAGTCACAACGTGATGCATGTCGGTTGTGTGTAACGAGCGGAGCGAGTTGACGGAAGAGCTCCCCGCGTGTCGGTTGTATACAGAATCGCCCCACGGGGAGTTGCTGTTCATTTCGCCTTGGTGGGACGTTAACAAGCTTCTTAAATCCTCCGTTTCAACATTGGAGTTTAAAAAGAGACATCTAACATGAAGGAGCGGTCACTACCCGTCAACGTTCCACAGAAGACGTGAACTCCGGTGACAGAGCGTGTTGTCGCGTGACCGTGGCGTGTTGGGTACGCTGGCGACGCGAGCGCGGTCGGATTTGTGGATCCTTGCCATCGGATGTCGTGTACTGCCTGTTCGAGCATAATTGCCAGTCAAGTTTGTGGAAAGTTTAATCATTAAGTAATAATTGTGTGCCGGCCGCTGGTGGCCGAGCGGTTCTGGCGCTACAGTCTGGAACCGCGCGACAGCTATGGTCGCAGGTTCGAATCCTGCCTCGGGCATGGATGTGTGTGTTGTCCTTAGGTTAGTTAGGTTTAAGTAGTTGTAAGTTCTAGGGGACTTATGACCTCAGCAGTTGAGTCCCATAGTGCTCAGAGCCAATAATTTTGTGTAACGGTAACCACTGTGTGTGTCAAGGACCATTGGGATTCGACCGTCGATCAGTGGAAACGTATCGGCTCTTCGGGTGAATGACACTTTTGCTACACTAGGTCGCTGGTCTTCTCCACAAACGCCGTCATTGAAATGGACGGCGGCTCTAAATGTGCTGTGAGCAGTGGATGCAGGCTGGTGGGAGCAGTATTGTGTAAATGGTTCACGGCTGTCAGTGTGTCTTTGATTATTTCCACAGGAGATGGCCTACATACCGCAATACAGCTCCCATTAGTCTACGTCCGTAGCGCGCTATGAAACGAGTCCGATGGACGCCGTCCCTTCCCACTCTCCCATGCAACATAGAATGGAGGAGCAAAGGGGATAAAGCGGCGCGCTGGCCTTCAGGGCGCGCCGCTGTGTCTGACGTAGTACACAGCTGATCACTGAACGGAGTCTCCCAGTGTCACTGACTCGACCTACACGCGGGGCGCATAAGGCAGCACGCCTGCAGCGCTACGACGGCGTATGCGGCTACTGACAAAACACCAGCGATACGCCTAGGTCGTGTGCTTTTATGTTCTTCTCAGGTGTTGTGTAGAATTCGGTTAATGTACTTCACGGATGAAGTTATGAACCGGTACGTAGACTACATAATGGGATCAGTATAGGATTAGTAAGTTTAAACTGGATACTAAAATGTAGACTTTCGCGGCCGGAAATTTCATGTCCATTATAATTACCCGAGCTGTTATGCCGTGGTCGGTTGATGAATTTTGCGTCAGTTCCCAACGTTTCTTCCCCGTCTGCGGGATATATCTTCAAGGGGGTCTGTAGCTCAATGGAAGATCCAACACACCCACTGGCTCACTACTGACTGCCGCTGAATTCCGTGTCCGTCACGTGTGACGTCACGCGTTTTGAAAACGTCAGTGCAATTGGCCGCTGTCCGTTGCCGTCGATCGCCGTTGCCATCACCCAGTAGTGGACGGGTGGTACACATCTTTAACCCCGGCATCCATATACCCGCTAATTTCACGCCCTCCTCCTTTCGATTGAAATTATTAGGGTGTTTAGCCATTTCGATTGCCTCCCTTTAGAGCCTTTCGTAATACCCCCTTGTTGCTGCTAGTACTTGCGTCTCCTCGAAATGAATATGGTGGTTCCCTGGCTGGAAAGCATGCTCCGCAACAGCTGATCGTTCCGTTTCTCCTCTTCTACAATTGCCCTTGTGCTCTTCCAAACGTTTTGAAACAGTTCTTTTAGTGGTACCCACATAAACATCTCCACAGCTGCATGGAATCCTATACACTCCAACTTTTTCCAATGGTTTGCTAGTGTCCTAGGCAGTCTTAAGATATTCCTGTATCTTCCTAGTGGGCTGGTAAATTACGGTAATATTCCGCTTCGTCAAGATCCTCCCTATTCTTTCCGTTACTTTTTTAACAAACGGCAGGAAAACTTCAGATTTTGCAGTAGCCTGTACGTCCCTATGATTTCTGCGTGGCTGTCTCAACGCACGTTTTATTTCGGTGGAGGAATATCCGTTCTTCATTAGTGCATCGTGGAGGTGTTCCAATTCAGCGTCGAGCAACTCAGGTTCACAAACATTTCTAGCTCTAATAAAATTATAAACAGCCGACCAGTTGCAATGGGTAAAGAAATCTTTACCCAGGTTTCAACAAATTTAAATTTGTCTTCTTCAGAAGGTGGCAATTTTACCTTAGTATGGACTGATGTATCATCGCCGTGATTACAAATGTCTGCATAGATCCATTTGTCCAAATTAAAATATAGCCCTAAAAATAGGGTTTGTCATGTAAATATATTTACACGACAAACCCTATTTTAGGGCTATATTTTAATTTGGACAAATGGATCTATGCAGACATTTGTAGAAACGGCGATGATACATCAGTCCATACTAAGGTAAAATTGCCACCTTCTGAAGAAGACAAATTTAAATTTGTTGAAACCTAGGTAAAGATTTCTTTACCCATTGCAACTGGTCGGCTGTTTATAATTTTATTACGTGGAACCGTTGCTGTTGTGCAGCTATGTTTAAAATTTCTAGCTCTGTCCGCTAATGTCTTGATAACACCCCGCTTCTGTTGTGGGTGGTGGTTCGAATCCCGGTGCAAATAACGGTCCGTGTACGTGGGTTTGCGGTATACTGAGTGGCCCAAACTACCATTTTCGTTTCTAAAAACAAGCACATCGAGGAAATGTAATTTGCCGTCATCATCCTCCTCCATTGTAAACTGAATTCTCGAGTTTATACTATTCAGATGTTTGTGGAACCGGCTTAGTTCTTCCCTGCCATGTCTCCACAGCACAAACGTGTCATCCACGTATCGGAACCATACATCTGGTTTTTTGCTGGCAGTACCTAAGGCCTGTTCTTCGAATATCTCCATAAAGAAGTTTGCAATTACGCGACTTAGGGGGGGGCTTCCCATAGCCACGCCATCCATGTCCTCATGAAACTGTTCATTCCACTTGAAGTATGTGGTCGACAAAGAACACAAACTGGATAGCCATACACAAAACTGGAGACAATTGATGTCCTGCAGAACAAACTATGCCTGGACATCAATGTGGCAAGATTATATGAGCGCACCGTACGTGGGCTGTGTGTATGACTCCTGGCAGATATAATAATACATACATGGTGGCTGAGACTCATGGGTAATTCCAGGGTGCAGGTACATTGGGTATGTTTTCTGGAACGATTAGCTGCCATCAGCAAAGAAAATGAGACCGGACAGTCACATGGCACAGAAAGAATGATTCCTTTGTTTCTCGTATTGTGCTACACATGAATCGCGTGGCACTAAGTAGACATATTTCCTAGTGCCTTTGGAAGAAAGTCCTCCAGTAGCATATCTCTGCTGACGAAGTGATACAGAGCCACAATTCACGAGTGTATGGAATTGTTATTTACGTTGCTTGTGTGTTTTAACATAAACAAATGATCGGAAGATATAGTTGCTGAACAGTTCAAAGAAAACTTGAATATCATCTCGAATACGTAGCCCACTGATACAATTATAGTTGGTGGTGACTTCAATCTACCCTCGATATGCTGGAAAAGTTATTCGTTCAGAGCCAGCGACAGGCATAAAACGTCGTCCGAAATTGTACTGAATGCATTCTCATAAAATTATTTGGAACAATTAGTTCATGTGCCCACTCGAAGCGTAAATGGTTGCGAAAGCATAGCTGACCTCTTAACAACAAATAATCCTGGACAAATAGAGAGGATCGTGACGAATACAGGCATTAGCGACCACAAGGTATCTGCTGCTAGGCTGAATACCGTAACACCTACAACCATCAAAACGAAACGCAAATAATATCTATTTAAAAAAGCTGATAAAGTTTCTCTTAACAACTTTTTAAGAGACAGTCTTCACTCCTTCCTATCTGATCATGTAAGCGTAGAAAAGATGTGGAATGATTTCGGAGAGGTAGTATCGATGGACAGAGATATATACCACATAAATTAATAAGTGATGGTGCTAATCCCCCATAGTAAACAAAACAGGTCAGATCGCTATTGCAGAAGCAACGAAGAATGTACGCTAAATTTAAAAGGAAGCAAAAGCCTCAAGATTGGCGAAGCTTTGCAGAATTTCGAAACGCAGCGCGTACTTCAAAGCGAGGTGCTTTTAATAATTTCCACAACGAAACTGTCTCGGAATCTGGCAGAAAACCCAAAGAGATTCTGGTCATACGTAAAGCACACCAATGGCAATACGCAATCAATACTTTCACTCCGTGATAACAAAGATGAAGTCATTCATGACAGTGCCACTACTGCAGAGTTATTAAACACGGTTTCCCGAAACTCCTTCACCAAACACTACGAAGTAAATATTCATAAATTCCCATCAAGATCAACTGCCAAGATGAGAAACATAGAAGTAGGTATCTTCGTTGTAGGAAAGAAGCTTAAATCTCTTAAAAACCGCAAGACCTCCGGTCCAGATCGTATACCAGTCAGATTGCTTTCAGAGTATGCTGATACAATAGCTCCATATTTAGCAAATATATAGAAAGCTCGCTCACAGAAAGATCCATACCTAAAGACTGAAGAGTTGCTCAAGACACACCAAAACCGACAAACGGAAGTACGAGTAATCCGCTGAATTACAGCCCCATATCACCAACGTCGATTTGCAGTAGGGTTTTGGAACATATACTGTATTCGAACATTATGAAGTACCTCGAAGAAAACGATTTATTGACACAGTCGGCACGGATTCAGAAAATATCGGAAAAGTCACAGTTCGTTGCAATAGACGGAGAGTCATTGAGTAAAACAGAAGTAAAATCCCAACGTTGACCATGAAGTGTTATAGGTCTTCTACTGTTCATGATCTATATTAACAACATAGGAGGCAATCTGCGTATCCCTCTTAGATTGTTTGCACATGATGCTGTCATTTACCGTCTTGTAAAGTCATCAGACAGCCGTTGATTTGGTTATATCAAATTGAAAAATGATTTAGATAGGACATCTGTATGGCTGAAACTAAGTCTTTATTTTTATCATTTAAACATTGACCTACAGAATTTTCCCTGACAAAGACAACTCAGACATTACCCACAATATACAAGCCCAACGCAATCTGACTTCTATACAGTGACAACATGACTTCTAATAATTAACACAAAAGATTGGTCGTGAATTGCAAGAAATTCTAACAATAATAAAAATCCAAAAAATATGAAATTAAATGGATATGAAACTACCTCCAACTCTTAATTGCCTTAACTCATTTCAATCACGAACCCCATTTTCTTTTGTAGTTCACTTACCCCACAGAGAATCTTCATAACACGAATTACATAATTACAGCTAGCAGCAACTATAGCCAACTAAATACAAAGATTCTAACCGCTATAGACTAACTACTAGGAAGCACACGGTTAGGAAAAGAAAGACTTTGTTGAAGAGCAAACAATCTATTTAGAAAATTTTACCTTATTCATGTGACAACCAGTTCCAAAAATTGTATACTTGTCAATAATTCCACAACCAAGTCATCACCAACAACGTCCATCCTCATTCTACATTTTCTTGCGTCTTACTTTACAATACATGTTCGACCAACACAGAGTCTCCACTAAGAAAAACATGTCCATACACTTCTCTATTCGCTCACTAACTGCTAGTCTGTCCAACCACAGAATCACTTGCCAAAGTGCAGAGCACAGTCAGCATTATTAACATAGTCTATAACGCTGACAACATACAAACAGGTTACTTACATGCAGCGAACAGTGTCATTTGACTCTGAATAAAGAGAAGTGTGAAGTTATTCACATGAGTACTAAAAGAAATCCGCTTCATTGAGATTGCGTGATAAGTCACACAAATCTGAAGGCTGTAAATTCAACTGAATACTCAGGGATTACCAGTACAAATAACCTAAATTTGAACGATCACATAGATAATGTTGTGGGTAGTTCAAACAAAAGACGGCGATTAAATGGCAGAATACTCAGAATGTGCAACAGGTCTAGTAAAGAGACTGCTCACACCAAGCTTGTCCGCCCTATTCTGGAATACTGCTGTGCTGTATGGGATCCGCATCAGGCTGGACTGGCGGATGACATCGAAAAAGTACAAAGAAGGGCAGCTCGTTTTATATTATCGCGAAATAGGGGAAATAATGCCACAAATGATACGTGAATGGGAGTGGCAAACATTAAAACAAAGGCGGTTTTGTTGCTATGGGATCTTCTCATTAAATTTCAGTCACCAGTTTTCTCCTCCGATTGCGAAACCCTTCAGTTGGGATCCACATACATAGGGATAAATGATCATCATGATAAAATAAGAAAAATCAGAGCAAGCACAGGAAAAGTATGTGCTCGTTTTTCCCGCGCGCCTTTCGAGAGTGGAAAAGTAGAGAGACAGCTTGAAGGTGATTCATTAAAGCCGCAGGCACTTTTTTTGAATATCAGAGTAATCACGTAGATGTGGATGTTCAAAAATGGCTCTGAGCACTATGCGACTTAACTTCTGAGGTCATCAGTTGCCTAGAACTTAGAAATAATTAAACCTAACTAACCTAAGGATATCACACACATCCATGCCCGAGGCAGGATTCGAACCTGCGACCGTATCGGTCACTCGGTTTCAGACTGTAGCGCCTAGAACCGCAAGGCTACTCCGGCCGGCCGATGTGGATGTAGATATACATGTAGATCATTTCTTTTCATTCGTTTTCCTTAGCAGAATTTGGCGTTGATACGTCAACTCTTCCGACTCATCGAAATTAAACACATAACCAGTTCGTAGTTGCCAAACACCTCTTTATTACAAACACAAGCTGTTAATGAAACCAAGAGTAGCACTAATATAATGAAAGGCACCTGGCCTACCGAGCCAGCAGCAGTACTTAGATGCGAACATTAATGCAATAAATGTGAGAGACCCATATCTTATAAAATCTACTCAACAATTTTCACTAATTAAAACATTGTTCATGAAACCACATTAATAAAATTTAGCTGAAATAACTGAATGCTTCATGGCTTACATTGGAACTGGCTTCCATATCAAATTCTAAGACTGCTTCAATGGACTGATTTTAAGTAATTATAATAAAAGTGTTACCAATTAATGCACTCGACTAAGCTTCTCTTTAGTATTACTCAAAGGTACGAGGTCCACATACATTTCATTCCCAGAATATAATAATAGCATATTAAATAGTCTTAACACGAAGAAATTACAATTTTTAAGTTGAAAATGAGTGATAGACGCGAGCAGACCGAAAGGTTCTACCAGATACAGGAAATTTATGGACGAGAAGGTAAAATGGAACTAAACTTTGGGCTACAGTTAAGCTTCCAGGAAACCACAACGCTCCACCGGAAAGATGGAATTGCAGGATACTGACATCGTAACCACAGACACCAATCCAGGTGCTTAAACTTGCCTCTTCCACCTTGATACCCCGATCGTAGTTTGCTCGCGTCGACCACTGCCAATTATCTGAGACATAAACACATCAGCGGCAGACAACATTCTGCTGCATCAGATGGACAAACATATCTTCCCAACCGGTTATAAATAAACCTTTAACTATACACGGCACCAATGAACCTAAGCAGGACTAACCTAGGTGACCTCTTGCCCAGTGTCGGCTTTTAAAATTTGATTAGCCAAATCTCTAGAACAAAGAAATAAAATAATAGCATAGGAACAGAAAATAAGAAATTATTTCGGCCCGCTCTTGAACGTCAGGCACAGACTTACGCATTATTTGGCATGACCTCTAGCTACGCATGAAGCACGGCTTCATATCTATTTGTTGTGCATAGCTACCGCTCCCTTACATACCATCAATATATCAGGCGGCCACACCAAGCACAGTGACAAATAACTGAATGAACATAAATAGATTTCAGTGCACTTGGGTATTCAATTAAATTGAACAGAACCCACCAAGGAACAAGTCGACGACTCCGGTTCGTTCACTTTGAGTAACATGTAACAGACGCGAGGGATATCCCAGTCACCATCGGCAGCGGACCTGCATTCAAACGGCGAAACGCGCCGCAGCAGCTGCCCACGCTCCTCCGTCGTACCGACTCGGCCGCTCGCCAGCGTCACACTTCACTGTCGCTCACACAGCTGATACCTGAACGCAAAAACCCCAGCAGAGCGCGCGCGCCGCAGTTCAATAGCCATCCGCCAAAGATGCGAAAGAAGACAAGCAGGCATCGAAAGTCGACTCACAACGATCGGAATGACAATCGACAGGGACCGGCGCCAGCAGCGCACCAGCTCAAACGTAACATTACTCGTGAGTTCTGTCGATGTAATGTGACGGGTTTAATATGTAGATTGTGGATGTGAATGCCACTTTAGTGTGTGTTATGGAGAATATTGTTCTTTTGGGTGTGAAATTCTGCTATTCTGAGAAATCACTTTGCAATGTACATGTAACACCTCGCAGGCCATGTTGTCCTTTATTAAAAGTTGACAGCTGAAGGGTCCGTGATCAGTAAAAAGTAGACACAAAGGTAATTATTTTTTAGAAAGAACAATGTATGTACAACATATTTCCAAAAATAATGTGAAGTGGTAGAACGGTGTTAAAAGTACACAACTGCGAAGTGGGTCTTCATCAGTCATGTTTCGTGATGAGTATTTGGTTGTTTTAGTTTTAGAAATGCCGTTGCATTAAATTTTTTTGTGGACTTCGGCTGTTATAAGAATGACTGTCCTTCGTTAGAAAAAAAACACTCAACTCTAGAAAAACATTTTTAAATGGCGACGTCAGGTATGAGTAATAATCATGATCGTTACAATGAGATGATGTTGGACTGAGCAAATTGACACCGTTTATTTTCCACGAATGTGTCTTGTGAAATGTGATGGAGTAACTGATCAGTTGTTCTGTTTGAAAAGATTTTGTACTTAACACTTTCACGATATTTGTACAGTTTGACGATTCATATTTCGTACGTACCCACAGTTAGTTTAAGGAATGTATTATAGATTTTGCAGTATTGCCCTTTGTAGGGATATAGTTTTTGATAAGGTCTTTTGGTACCGAACTGCTGAGGTCATGACTCCCTAGGCTTACACATTACTTAATCTAACCTAAACTAACTTACGCTAAGGAAACACACACACACCCACGCCCAAGGGAGGACTCGAACCTCAGACGGGGGGAGCCGCACGGACAGTGCCAAGGAGCCTCTGACCACGCGGCTTCAGCGCGCTGCATAAGTGAATTTCTTTTATGATTGTGTTAATAGAAGTATGTTAATGACCTGCTATAAAACTTGAGTAAATTTTGAGTCAATAATGGACTAAATTAGGTCACATGGAAATAAATAATTATTATAATGACAACTAATTTTTACATTAAAAAGAAAGAAGCTAACTCGGAGTTAAGGCCTCCTCCTGGTCATGGGGGATAGTTTATATACCGGGTGATCAAAAAATCAGTATAAATTTGAAAACTAAATAAATCACGGATTAATGTAGATAGAGAGGTACAAATTGACACACATGCTTGGAATGATATGGGGTTTTATTAGAACCAAAAAAATACAAAAGTTCAAAAAATGTCCAAGAGATGGTGATTCATCTGATAAGAATAGCAATAATTATCATAACACAGTAAGACAAAGTAAAGATGATGTTCTTTACATGAAATGCTGAATACGTCCACCATCATTTCTCAACAATAGCTGTAGTCGAGGAATAACAGCACTGTAAAGCATGTGCGGAGTTATGGTGAGGCATTGGCGTCGGGTGTTGTCTTTTAGCATCCCTAGAGATGTCGGCTGATCACGATACACTCGCGACTTCAGGTAACCCCAAAGCCAAAAATCGCACGGACTGAGGTCTGGGGACGTGGGAGGCCAAGTATGACGAAAGAGGCGGCTGAGCCCACGATCATCACCAAACGACGTGCGCAAGAGATCTTTCACGCGTCTAGCAATATGGGGTGGAGCGCCATCCTGCATAAACATCGTACGTTCCAGCAGGTGTTTATCAGCCAGGCTGGGGATGACGCGATTCTGTAACGTATCGGCTTATATCTCACCCGTCATAGTAGCAGTTACGAAACCAGAATCACGCATTTCCTCGAAGAAAAAAGGCCCGATAACGGTAGATGTGGTAGATCCAACCCATACCGTGAGTTCCTCGTCGTGCGATGGAGTTTCCACAACAGTTATAGGATTTTCGCTAACCCAAATTCTGCAGTTGTGGGCGTTGACAGACCCTCGGAGCGTGAAATGAGCTTCGTCGGTCCACAAGACGTTACTCAACCAGTCGTCATCTTCCGCCATCTTTTGAAACGCCCACACCGCAAATGCCCTCCGCTTCACTAAATCGCCAGGTAACAGTTCATGATGCCGATGGGTTTTGTACAGATAGCATCGGAGGGTACGCCTCAGTGCCAACCAAACAGTAGTTTATGGAATGCCGGTGCGACGTGCGACTGCACGAGCGCTGACTTCCCCGTGCGTAGACGAACCCGCTACAGTCTCAATTTCTTCCTGAACTGTCTCAGCAGCATTACGCCTTGTGCTCGGTCAGCCACTACGGGGTCTATCGTCTAAACAACCCGTGGCTTCGAACTTCGAAATCATTCTCGCCACAGCTGCATTTGTCAACGGATCTTTACTCATTCGAATCCCCTTCCTATGGCGATAGGATTGTAACGCTGAACTAACACATTCCCCATTTTGATAATACAGCTTCACTAAAAGCGCCTTTTCAGGTAACGTCAACATGCTGCGGCTGCTAGCGCATCTGATTCTCTGTCTCATTACAGCTCCTTTTCTATACGATTGTCTTGTGCAGGCAGTGACGTTTTGCTGTCCAGCGCCATCTGTCGGACATTTTGTGAACTTTTTTTTTGTTCCAATAAAACCCCATGTCAATCCAAGCATGTGTGTCAATTTTTACCTCTCTATCTACATTATTCCGTGGTTTATTAAGTTTTCAAATTTATACTGACTTTTTGATCACCCGGTATAACATATCCACCTTATATATATATATATATATATATATATATATATATATATATATATATATATATATATATGTGTGTGTGTGTGTGTGTGTGCGTTTGACTCTGTCCTTCCATTGACAGGGCATAGTCAATATTTTCACAAAGAGGAAGGGGTGATGAGACAGAAGCACTTATTCCGATTTACAACCTCGCTGTGTCAGTTACGTAATTAGTGATTATAATCACTTTCTCTTTTATGTCATATTATTCTATGAACCTCTGGTGAAGAAAGGAACATCAGGAAGGAACATAACTGTGTTTTATGCATTGACCTTGAGCATCATAATTTTAGTAAACGTAGGTATATCGTGTGATATTTTGAATTTAATTTTACGTAAGAATGGTCACTGAGGGTGAGTAAAGCACAAGAACGTGTTGATCGTTCTTTTGGAATTTCAGTTGAGGAACGTGCGAGTGATAACTTTTAATAGCCCAAGAGAATGTCATTAAAACGGCGAGTAACGTTGATTAAAATGACTGCAATGTACCAGACTAGCGATGGCCTTATAAAACTGCAAGACGTTACACATCTCGTACAAATTCAGAATAGGAATTAACGTGTGCGCGTGTGAACCAAACAGTATATTACTGTTTAGTGTTTCTGTATTACTTTTAATGATCATGTCTGCTTGTTCCTTTTGCCTTTCAATTTACTTTGAGCTTACGAGAAAGGAATTTTGATTCCTCGCCACACTAAATTTCATTCAACGTGACTTGGCTATTCTCAAGGGGTTAGCGGGGGATGAGATGTTCGTAACTGAATTTCACACCGGAATTCATTTTCGATAGAGATTTGCTGCTCTTTCAGTAAAGCAACATTCCACCAATAACCATGTTCATCTCGTATCTAGGAGGTCTGTAAGTTACTAGGTACACGCCATTAGCGCAACGAATTTAGTTGATGTTTACATTTTCTTAGTTTCATGTGTACAATCAATAATTTTGCCGTAAGAGGAAAACCTCCTGGATTACGTGAAATGCTTTGGACCAGAATCCCCACCATTTTTATTATTGATATATAAAACGAATTTTTACATCGTGTTAGACCATGTTGAGCTTTGTCGATTACCGGATACATCCCTCACCTTATCCGTTGGGCTTATGTGAATATTATTTGTTAATTACAGGATGGCGCACGAAATGTGTTACCATTTAGTTTTTGAATATAAGCTTTATTGTCAATACAATCTGAAAGGAACATATACTACAATGAAGGCCAATGGAAAATTGTTCCAACTCAGCACATGCTCAGTACGTCCACCATTTCGTTTCCTAACTTCCTTCAAACGAACACTGAAGTTAGTGATTACCCCACGGTACATGTCTTTCGTAATTTCACTGCAAGCTTGAAGAATAAGTCTTCTGAGTTCCATTAAATCACGTGGACGTTTCGGGAAATTTTTTCCTTTAGGTACCCCCAAAGAAAAAAGTCACAATGATTCAGGTCTGGGCTATTGGGGGGCCAATTTTGTCCGTCATTGAAGCGACCTGGAAACCTGAGTGAAATGATCCGCATGTCTAAATGCTCGTGTAAAAACTCCAACGCAGTGTTTGCAGTATGTGGCCCTGCTCAGTTTTGCATGAACCACTGCGTGTTGAAGGGCAAGGCAGTAGCAAGAAGCTGTGGAATGAAGCTATTGCGAAGTATGTTCAAATAACGCTCGCCGTTCACAGTTTCTTCAAAGAAAAATGGTCCAGTAAGTCCGTGACTGGGAATTGCTGCCCACGCTGTAATCCTTGGAGCATAATGTTGTCCTTCATGAAGCACTTGTGGTTTTTCAGTGGCCCAAAAGCGTACATTTTGTTAACCAAACCGTCTAAATGAAAATGCGCCTCGTCTGAAAACCAAACGTTGTTGAGAGTTTCTTCCCTATCCTCCGCCCACTGAGCAAACAGTAGTCTCTGCTGCTTGTGTTCTTCAGTGAACTTCTGTGCACAGGTCATCTTTTATGTGCACATATGGAGGTCACTTTTAAGAATGTGTTGCACGCAGCGTCTGGATATTCCCAGTTGCACTGCTGCCTTTCTACACGATTTCCCGGGACTTCTCTGTACAGCAACTCGTACCGCTTCAATATTCTCCGGCGAACAAACAGGCTTAGGCCGAGGTCGCTTCGCTTCAAATACTGTTGCTTCCTGTACAAATATATCGTACAACCTGCAGACGGTCTTCTTGCAAGGGACCCATCGAGTGTTAAACTGTTGTCGAAAACGCCTCAGAGTCGCAACAAGGCTTTCCGCTTCATGAAAAAGTAACACAATAGCCGATCGTTGCTGTGTCGTCAGTCACCCATTGTCAGCCATTACTGCTTACTAGTCTCCTAGCGCCAGTATCGTGAATTAGACCTCATTTCGTAACTCATGTGTTTTTCCCAGCTCTGCTGGTACTGCTGTAGAGATTCCAGCGGGATATCTAATGTGCGTCGTAAATTGTGAAAGAAACAATTGGTAACACATTTCGTGCGCCATCCTGTAATTCTTTCGCACTGCCCCCTTATTAAATCTCTTAACCGAGAAAGGCAGCGAGAGAAGTGAATTGATCATACCACAGCCCGTCAATTATCTGCAAGACAGGTAACTTCCGCAGTACAGTCGTGTCTGAATTAACAGAAAGGCAAGTCAGATATATAGTAGGGGGCTTTTACCCTTCAAGTCACCACCCCACAGGATGAAATGTGTGTACACCAAATGACTGCGTGTACTATCGTTCATTTGAAAATCCACGAGAGTTTACTAAATGTTTACGAATCGTGTAACTTAGGCGGGACTTCCGTCAAGCCAGTTATTCTACAAGTCGAATGTGGGAAACCGCCTAAAAATCACATCCAGGCTGGCCAGCACACCTAGCACCGTCGTTAACCCACCGTGTTCTATTCAGTGCCGGTGTTCTTTCCCGTCACGCAAGCGGCGCTTTAACGTGCCCAGCTGTCGGGGCAGTTCGATCCAATGAATACAAACAACACTTTAATTCAAAGATGTTATAAGCTCTTTATTTTTATATTACTCTGCAGTTGGTTGTAGCATTAGAGCTATTGACTGACAGACTTAAAAATTTTGTATGGGGTACGTTACATGTCACCTTACTTATATTATGACTGTTTAGCACCTTTAACGAATTTTAAAACTGTAGATATATGGTAGACACAATAAAAATTTTTGAACATTGACAGAAAATTATTTTAGTCTTGAATGTAGTCGGAAAAAAGGTTGTAGTCGTTGAAACTCTCTTTTATAATGGCTGTGCCGTGCTACTTAAAGATGAATGTTCAACAAACAATTATGATGAACATGTACCGACAGTAATCTGGACATCTCGACAGTAAATGTAGCTTCAGAGTGGGTTTAACATCCAGAGGTACGGTACCGTTCCTCTACAACTCTACAAGTCATATTGCAAGAGTTCAAACCTCGTCCACACGTGATGAGAAAAGTGATACATATTTTCATCGATCAATGTGGGCCACTTAATCTCTGAACTCCCAGTTCACCTGTAATTTTTCGCAAGGGTCATGTTGAGCCACGATTTGTTGTCAACTTGTCCGTCAAAGTATTCCAGCAAACACTAGCAATACCTCTTGCACTTGCATGGTAACAGTGAGAAGAAATAGTATCTAGAAACTTGTTCAAGGCTGATTTGATTTTATGACACCCTATTCAGAGGCTCTGTTTCGATCACGTGTGCTTGCCATACAGTACAGCAGTGGTTCAGACATCAAGCATAGGTCAGTAGTATCAGTCTTCTCTGAGATGCATACGAAACGAAGAATATAATCATACTCATTACGTTTATAATATACACGCATTGTGAAGCCTAATGAATGTGAAATCACCTTGCATTTAATAAATAACAACCGCAACACCAAACCGTGTATTATTCGTTGCATCTACTTCCTTCACTCAAATGATCATGCGTAAATTCCAGGGGCTGAACCTCTCCTAGCATACGCGAGTAACAGAGAAGGGTAGGAAGCTACAGAAGGTCAATTACAAGACGAACTATACTTTATACTACCTAAGTTTTCATTACAATTTGCATTTGGCCCTCGACATACCACCATCCGTATAGAGTTTGCATAGTTTCAGTCTTAGTAACTTTGGTTTTGCGCAGCTAACTTCCGTGAGATTCATCTGACGTACTTAACTAATGTCAGTGTTGACCTTTTGGTCAGACACCTTGCATAAAAATTTAGCTAATGGTAAATAAATCTTTTCAAAGAGTTCATATCATTATGCTACTTTTCATATCATTATGCTACTTTGGCATATCATCATATATGTTTATATCAAATGCAAAATTTAGAAAATTTTTAAAACTTTCTATAAAATATTTTAAAAATTTCACAATTTTCTGCATATTGTCTCAATTGCATATAAAATTAATTTACTTTTGTACAAGATGATGAGCAGTTTCGGTAGCTTTACTACCATCTTTAGACGACATCTGGCATTATAAATGCACTCTCAGTGTGCGAAACGGTTGCATCGTCCATAAAATTCTTGTTTTGAATATTGAGATAAAATGAGCTACGTACAGCTACGCTATCTAAGACAACAACTGAAACACGAAGGTAGTACAGCTTCGTTATTTCTTCTTATTCATTGAAGCGTTCATGTAATTTTTCCGTTACAGACAGTAACTACAAGCAGAGATTTGCCAGGTAACCTATACTTAAAGTCAATAGTAAAACATAAAATATAATTGCAACATCGTCACACTGGGTAACTTGTCCAAACAGCAAG
Source organism: Schistocerca nitens (assembly GCF_023898315.1). Lineage (NCBI taxonomy): Eukaryota > Metazoa > Arthropoda > Insecta > Orthoptera > Acrididae > Schistocerca > Schistocerca nitens. The sequence continues at coordinate 166,193,447 of NC_064617.1, read as the reverse complement.
CGGTGAGCAAGTTACTCTTGTGACTGTATCGTATGTACAATTTATATTTTACTGTCGACCTCATGTACAGAGAATCTCTGTTTGCGTGTACTGAATGTAAGGAAAATTACATGGACCCACCAACGCAAGAAAAAGAATGCGACCCTGTACAGATATTTTGTTTCAATTGTTGACAAGATAGCGTGACTGTGTATAGTGCATTGTACCTCGAGTTTTAATGTTAAATGCGACTGAGATTATAAAAAATTGCGAGAGTCTTAAAAACCTTTACAGATAGTTTTAAAATACTTATAATTTTTCATTTGATTACCATCGCTTTCTCCTATTCTGACAGTGTCAGATAAATTTGCTTGTCAAATATCCTTCCCTGATTCCAACACCGGCCGTAAAAAACCAAGGAGGTTCTTGATTGCCTCGACTCCGTTATAAAGGTTGGTTGTTGTTGTTGTGGTCTTCAGTCCTGAGACTGGTTTGATGCAGCTCTCCATGCTACTCTACCCTGTGCAAGCTTCTTCATCTCCCAGTACCTACTGCAACCTACATCCTTCTGAATCTGCTTAGTGTATTCGTCTCTTCGTATCCCTCTACGATTTTTATCCTCCACACTGCCCTCCAATACTAAACTGGTGATCCCTTGATGTCTCAGAACATGTCCTACCAACCGATCCCTTCTTCTAGTAAAGTTGTGCCAAAAACTTCTTTTCTCTCCAGTCCTATTCAACACTTCCTCATTAGTTATGGGATCTACCCATCTAATCTTCACCATTCTTCTGTAGCACTACATTTCGAAAGCTTCTATTCTCTTCTTGTCTAAACTGTTTGTCGTCCATGTTTCACTTCCATACATGGCTACATACAACTCAGAAACGACTTCCTCACACTTAAATCCATACCGATGTTCACAACTTTCTCTTCTCTAGAAGGAAATGCTTTCCTTGCCATTGCCAGTCTACATTTTATATCCTCTCTACTTCGACCATCATCAGTTAGTTTGCTACCCAAATAGCAAAACTCCTTTACTACTTGAAATGTCTCATTTCCTAATCTAATTCCCTCAGCATCACCGGACTTAATTCGACTACATTCCATTATCCTCGGTTAGCTTTTGTTGATGTTCATCTTATATCCTCCTTTCAAGACACTATCCATTCCGTTCAACTGCTCTTCCTAGTCCTTTGCTGTCTCTGACAGAATTACGAGTACAATGTCATCGGCGAACTTCAAAGTTTTTATTTTTTCTCCATGGATTTTAATACCTACTCCGAATTTTTCTTTTGTTTCCTTCACTGCTTGCTCAATATACAGATTGAATAACATGGGGGAGAGGCTACAGCCCTGTCTCACTCCCTTCCCAACCACTGCTTCCCTTTGATGTCCCTCGACTCTTATAACTTTCATCTGGTTTCTGTACAAATTGTAAATAGCTTTTCACTCCCTGTATTTTCCCCTGACACCTTCAGAAATTGAAAGAGAGTATTCCAGTCAACATTGTCAAAAGCTTTCTCTAAGTCTACAAATGCTACAAACATAGGTTTGCCTTTCGTTATTCTAGCTTCTAAGATAAGGTTAAGTAGGAGAAACACAACTGAACGAAACCGTCGTTAATTGCTTGATTGCTCCACACAGACCACGTCAACTCCATACTGGTAACTTGGAGCGGTGCCAGGACAGGAAAAACAATTGCAGTTCACGATGACTATGTATAATTTTGTAAGAAAAGAACGTTGGTCACAGTACCAGAAAGGCAAGGTGGACTATGCTAGATAATATCTATTATAGAACAATCTGTCGTACTGGCAAACACCACGAAATGTGATAATGGTACACGTGTCCGAATATACAACACAGTCATCACTAATATCTCCCAGACAGATAAATCTTTGAGATGCTAACGCATCATGAAAAGAAATACACAAATTTTGCTTCACGCTGAACTGCGACAAGGACTGCACGAAATTATCCAGTACAATCGCAACCAAGTGTGACCACAAAGTCAACCGAGGGCGGGGTAAGAACATGGTCGACTACGCACAGACCCGTTGTTCAAATACACTGTCTGTTTGATATTGAGGTACTCCCATGGCCAGAGAGACACTCAGATCTGTCTCCGATAGAAAATGTGTGGGGCAAGCTCGTACGTGATCTGTGTCTCGGTGTGACTGCCCAGGGTATCATCGAGCAGGTTTACTTAAGTAACGGCCTCGTGATACTCCCCTCCCCCCTTTCCCCCTCCGCCTCTCCCACCAACAGAATCAGTGCATGCGTCCAGACCAAAGGGGATGCAACATCATCGTAATCAGTGGGCTCATTTTGCGATGTTCTTTGTAAATTTGACTAGATTTTTGTAATCAGTGAAATAATGACACATTCCCTCTCAGGCCGTCATGTTACATTTCGATTCAAAAAATGGTTCAAATGGCTCAGAGCACTATGGGACTTAACATCTATGGTCATCAGTCCCCTAGAACTTAGAACTACTTAAACCTAACTAACCTAAGGACAGCACACAACACCCAGTCATCACGAGGCAGAGAAAATCCCTGACCCCGCCGGGAATCGAACCCGAGAACACGGGCGTGGGAAGCGAGCACGCTACCGTACGACCACGAGGTGCGGACACATTTCGTTTCCTGCACCCTTCTTGGTGTTTCATTTTGTTTGTGTCAGGCAATGAGCAGGAGATGAATTCCAATCTACCTGCAGATCTCTTGCCCAGTTGTGTCTCTTTTTTACGAAGCCTTACGTAAAACAGTGTATGAGACGACAAAGGCTAATCACCTGGGGTCATCAACATAAGTAGTGTCATTAGTCTTCTGAAGTGGGAGGTAGCTTACATGCTCCTTACATTTTCTGAATGATTTATAACTATGTTAATGGCACAGATTGGTACGTCAACCACAAACAAAAACAAGTCCTGAAACTTCCTGGCAGATTGAAACTGTGTGCCGGACCGAGACTCGATCTCGGGACCTTTGCCTTTCGCAGGAGAGCTTCTGTAAAGTTCGGAAGGTACGAGACGAGGTACTGGCAGAAGTAAAGCTCTGAGGACGGTGCGTGAGTCGTGCTTGGGTAGCTCAGTTGGTAGAGCACTAGCCCGCAAAAGGCAAAGGTCCCGAGTTCAAGTCTCGGTCCGGCACACAGTTTTAATCTTCCAGGAAGTTTCATATCAGCGCACACTCCACTGCAGAGTGAAAATCTCATTCTAAAAACAAGTCCTGTCCATCTGCTTTGTTCTTCCAGGCTTGATTGAGGCGAGGGAGGGGGGGAGGAAAAGAGGAGGGGAGTAAGAACAGTTTTCCTGGAGTCGAAGTTATCGGTTCATGACTCGTTGTGTTCAAAGTGCTTGTGTCGCGTAAGATACGCTCCAATTTTATAGCTTTGTAACTAAGTGGATGCATGTAGGAATGTATCGTATGAGACGCCAGTAGAAAATCTTACAGTTAGCTTTTAGATCCTCAAACTGGATCAGCTGCTTGAATTGAAAGCAATTTTGAATTATAGAAGTTTAACAGCCGTAGCCACTCCTCATTACTTTATCAACTACTATTTGTTGTAATAACCCCTTCAACTAATGTCTAGGACAGCAAATACTTCATGCAATCAACCAAAAATTTAAAGATCGTTCAGTTAGCCATCCGGTCATCTGTTAAGCTGAAGCACAATATCATTTTCTGCATCTGAGTACTGATTTCCTGGTGAGAATTGTTCTAGACGGTAATGGAACTGTTAAGTGGGAAATAAGTTCGTTGTTCTTTGACGAAAGAAAGAAGGCGCACACGAGAGGTACTAGGAAATAGGACATACAAGATAGGCTTAAAATATCTGATCCCTCTGCCACGAGGGAGTGCTTTTTGTTAATATGTCATAACATTCACGGCTGCTCCGATCTCATATTCGAATCCTGCCTCGGGCATGTATGTGTGTCATGTCCTTACGGTAGTTAGATTTAAGTAGTTCTAAGGGGACTGATGACCTCAATTGTTAAGTCTCATAGTGCTTAGAGCCATTTGAATCATCATAACTATTCAAAACACGAATAGTATTTCTGTGAAATATATCACAGCAGCTTTTGTCACAAGCACAGAGAAAAGCTATAAAACTACAACCGAAATGAAGAACCTGCTCTCATTTTCAGAAGGCGCTGAGGAGTCAGCACATCCTAGCTGACGTGTTTTTCAGAACATTTTAACTCGTATTCTTACCAGGTAGCTACATTGGTACTGAGATATACGTAACTGAGTTACACATCTGCAGATATACTTTCCAAATAAAACTTCGTGTGATAAAGTCTTCTTTCATAACTAAAGCTGTTTTCAAACAAAGGATGAGTCAGGAGAAATGGTAAAAGCATTGAGGGGTGTTGGTATTAATGATTCTGAACAATGAATTTCATATGAACTTATGCCCTATTCCGAAACACAGCTCATTTAACATCACTTTTGTTAGTTTTTCTCGAGATACTGAAAGACCGTACCCTCCAGCGGAACCGTGTCGCAAAACCAGTTCAAACTACATTAAATTTCCTACAACAAGGGTGCTATGTATATATTTTCTTACCTAGGACTATCAGTTCGCGACAAGAGAGCGCGAGAATATTGAAAATCTCATGCGATGCGCGTACGTTGTGGCTTAGGTAGCTTTTGTAGACCAATTTAAGGTAGTTTCCCTACTTGGTAGACCACAAGAGCCCTCTATAAAATTGTTCGCCTCACCTTCCTCTAAACTACTGTGGTAAGTTGTAAACAATGGCAGCATTTGAATAAAGCATAAAATAGGTAACGAAGTACATAAATGTGTCATATCTAAGAAAACATTCGGAATAGGATCTATGTGCATATGAAGGTTTTTGTTCAGAATCAATAATACTGTCACCCCTTAAAGCATGTACCTTTCTTCCTAACTCACTCTCTGGTTATAAATATACGAAACGACACCAGCAGCAATGCCTCCATCAGGTCCGATATGTTTTCTAGTCAAAGTTTGATCTTATCTGTTTTTTGATGGTAGATAAAGGCGGCCGAAAGATGTCTGCAAAGATAAAGAGAATCCAATGACACGAGTTTGCTCCGTGGCCACATGACGCAGCGAAGTGAGCCAAGGATATCTCCATTAGCAATAGCCGATAGCAGACTGACTTAGCACTTTATAACGTGCTGCTTCGAGTCGGGATGAGGTAGTCCCGCCACTAAAGGGACCTCCAGCGATAAATGTTCTTTATGTTGAAGCAGAGATAGTGAAAGGGAATAAAATACAAAGCAGCAGGGCGATGTATCTCAGAAGTGGTATTACAATAGAATATAACAAATGTTATTACGATGTCATACAAAAATGCTAGTCAACTGTAAGGTGTTTCGTATGTAAATTTAGTCGTCTTTCGGTACATGATGAGGGACGGTTCTTTCTTACTGTTGAGTATTATATTTTACTTTCTCTTGGTCTTGGAATCACTATCGTTAACATCATCCTGTTGGTTAGAAGAATGGATTAAGTGGTAGTGGCCAGGCCTGGGGAATATCAGACTGCGTTAGGAACAGATGTAGGAAGACGAGAGCCGACATTGATCGTACGACTTATCTTAGAAGGTAGGTTAAAGAAAGACAAATCTACATTTACAGCATTTGTACCTTTATGGAAAGCTCTCGACAATGTGAACTGGACAACACTTCTCGAAATTCTGAAGGGAACAATGATAAAATACACGAAATGAAGGATTATTACCAGTGTTACAGAGTACACACTGCTATTATAATAATCGAAGGACATGAAACGGAACCTGTGATTGATAAGAGAGTGAGACACGATTGCAGCCTGTCGCTGATGTTATTCAATCTGTAAATTGGGAAAGTTGTAAAGGTAACTGAGGTCCAAACAGAAGGAAGAAATATTCAGCAGTTAGCCGATGGCATTCTAATTTTGTCAGAGATGGCTAAGGACTTGGAAGAGCAGTTGAGCGGAATGGATAATGCCTTGAAAAGAGTTTATAAGAAGAACGACAGTAAAAATAAAACTATGTCAATGGAATATAGTCGAATTTAGTCAGGTCATTCTGGGGTTGTTAGAATAAGAATTCTGACATGGTGGCTGAAGTACGCAAGATTTAAAATAATTCCGGCAATAACAAGGAAAGCATTCCTGAGTAAGAGGAATGTGTTCATATAAATTTAAGTGTCAGGGTATCTTTTCTGAAGATATTTGTCTGGAGTTTAGCTTTGTGTGGACGTAAAACGTGGACTGTAGGCAACTGAGACAAGAACAGATGGTTCAAATGGTTCTGAGCACTATGGGACTCAACATCTTAGGTCATAAGTCCCCTAGAACTTAGAACTACTTAAACCTAACTAACCTAAGGACATCACACACATCCATGCCCGAGGCAGGATTCGAACCTGCGACCGTAGCAGTCCCGCGGTTCCGGACTGCAGCGCCAGAACCGCACGGCCACCGCGGCCGGCCGACAAGAACAGAACACAAGTTTTTTAAAAGTGGTGCTGTAAAAGAATGTTGAAGATTAGATATGTAGATTAACTACTGATAAGGTATTGAATCGAATTGGGGAGAAATTTATGGCACAACATAACTAAACGAAATCATGTGTTGATAGTACATAACCTGAGGCAGCGAGGAATTTTGAGTTTGGCAATGGAAATAATTGTGGAAGACAAAAATTATAGAGGGAAACCTAGGCTTGAGTACAGTAAGGATGTTCAGACGTATGTAGGTTGCGGTGCATGTCCATAAATGAAGAGACTTGCTGTAGATAAAATGCTATAGAGAGCTTCATAAAACCAGTCTTCGGGCTTAGCCCACATGAGCAGAGCACTGGATACTGCTTTGACGGAGATGTATTAAATTTGCTTAGTAGTAACCTTACAACACGAGTAAACATGCATCAAAAAATATCTGCATCGTCCCTTCATTTCGTTATTCAATGCAAAGTTAGCAAAAACTGGCCCTGAGGTGGGCGTATATATCCATTTGCGTTGTGTCCAGATCAACAAACCAAAAAAACTAACATGTGTATAATGACAAATTCGTCTGTTTCCGTTGGAGGTATTCACAGCACTCGTAAGTAACGTCTGTACTTGGCGGAACGTCCACTTGCTACGATGCTTCAGTTTGTCGTCGCATACAATCGACGACTTCAACAAGCCACCCATGATCAAGATTTTTCTACTCTTCGATGGCATTCGTCTCGCAGCTGTATGTGACCTTTCCCTACGTCCAAAAACAGCTCGTTTCAATTGACCCCACAGGTGTTCGGTTGGGCTTATGTTCGGAAACACGCAAGTCACTCTATTAAGGTGATCCTAGAATGCTGAAACAATGTGTGTACGAGAATAGCGTGATGAGCATGCGAGTTACTACCCATCAAGATGATATAGTTACCAAAATGTTGGCGATACAGTCCTTATTAGTTTCAGCATGTGTGTTCCAGAACCGAAGAGCATTGAGAGGTGTACCACGAGAGACGTACTGTTACCCAATATAATGCACATCACTCCATAACCAGCGTGTTTTTCTTTCATTTTCAGAGAAACTATTTCATTATTTAGCAGTTAACTAATATAGCATCCTTGAGCACTAACAGAACAATAATGCCTATGCTTACAGCAGGTTACATGCCACACGGAAGAAACAACCTGTGTTGGAATCTGTAATAAGCGTTTAGTTTAACAATTTTTTAGCAGCTGAGGAATGAGGACCCACATATAAAATTAAAAAGAAAAAGCGGTCAGTAATCAGGCCGAACAATTGCCACATCCGCACACGTTATCGGAACGAATCCCACCATTGTCAGAAAAGAACACACTGGAATCACACCATAGTCAGAGCGGTACTGTGTGGTCTTCAGAGGTTAATCCTACTTTCGTCAAAGTTGACACAACCACTGTGCGAAGATAGGACGTTTAACACAAAAAATAAGGTTTAATTTAGACTGCCTATCCTCTCAGGGAGGCTGAGTCGTGATGTGTTATGCAGTCGCCATAGCAGTTGTCGTGTATATTCAAGGTAGTAGAGATCGTAATCAGTTTCCCTGCCTAGTACACATGCAGTAATATCTTTCACGGCTGGTGCTTATATCTGTCGAAACTGCCGGGTGACTGCTTGTGGTGCATCAGGGCCCATAAAACGGTTCATCAACATTTCTTCTCCAGCGCGGGAAAGATATTCACTGGTGAAACGTTGATGCTTCGCATCTTTAAGTGTTAGGTCCCTGGAGTGGTGCTCCATACACCACGAAAATAATTAATTCAGTAGTTAAATTTAATATAATTAACCAGGCTAATTACTGGCTCATTTACAGTATCAACACCTATGAATGAAACACCTACATATGAACAATTTGAAACAAATCATGTCCTACATAAGTTCTTTCAGTCTAGAGTATTCGTATATTCAATAAACATGTTGTGGTATCGTCCATAGATCTCGGCGCCACACCAAAGTCGCCAACGTGAAGCGATACTACAGACATTAGCGAGGGCTCGCTGCAGTCTACATCAGCCAATGGGAGGCTCTCCAGAAGACAGTACCTCCCTCTCATCAGCCCCACGCTGAGGTCAATATAGTTTCGAAAAAAAAAAAATGGTTCAAATGGCTCTGAGCACTATGGGACTCAACTGCTGAGGTCATTAGTCCCCTAGAACTTAGAACTAGTTAAACCTAACTAACCTAAGGACATCACAAACATCCATGCCCGAGGCAGGATTCGAACCTGCGACCGTAGCGGTCTCGCGGTTCCAGACTGCAGCGCCTTTAACCGCACGGCCACTTCGGCCGGCTATAGTTTCGAGCATACAAGATCTCAGCCCAGGTTGCGACCCAGGAGAAGGTGAGGAGCAAGAACCGAATGGTGGTGGTTTGAGTGGAAGAGTGGGAGAGGGTGAACGGCGGAAAAGGTTCTTTCCTTTTTCATGCAGTTTCATCAGTTATTTTACATAGATTCTGTTTTCCAATATTTATTTGGTCACTGAGCAACTATTTATTTTGCTTGGGTATGCAGAAATTTTCTTGGAAACGGAGGAGGTGTCCGTCTTTACTGATTTTTACGGTGTTCATATTTTCTTCAGTATTGCATGGTCTACGATGTTCTTGTTTTAGATGATCTGCAAATATTGAATCGCTTGTACCATATTTAAATGCTCTGACGTGTTCTTTATATCTTGTGTCGAATATCCTGCTAGTCAATCCATTGTATATCTTTTCACAATCTCGGCACCTGAGCTGATAGATGCCAGGCTGTTGGTATCTGTCTGGTTTCGATTTCAGTTTTGGGATGTGCTTTTTGATACACCTAGATTTGGGATAACTTTAAGGGAAACACATGTAAGGTGGACTCACATACTTTGTCATTTGTTGTTTCATATAAAAGACTTTATTAGATACTAACAACATTAACGTTACAACTCAAAACGTATTAAAAATCGGGATTCTCACCAAAACTTGAACAGGCTCAAATCATTAAAAAAAACAACTTTAACAACTATACCATTAAGAGCAGGACATGAAAATTGTAAGTGCTGAGTTCCCAAAAAAAGTCACATTATCTGGGTGTGGCTGCTAGCAGATTCAACAAACTATTTTATAAACCAAATAAATTACTTACAACTGTTAAATGTAGTAACTGTTGCAAGCTTATGTAACCGTAACACAACTGGGGGATACTCATCCAAATATCAGAATGATAGCAAAACACGAAAGTGCTCGTCACTTTTGGAAAGCCGTTTAGCAATGCATAACTTGTAATGAGAAAATGCCTTAAGCACAGAATACACAGTCCCTCGAACAGACCAACTGTGCATGCATAAAATTTGAACATAAATGCCCATGCATACATCCACCAAACATTAACAACAACCCTTAATAAAGATACAGTTGCCAAAAATTCACGATTAGTTGGAAGTTGATGCAACTGAAGTGTACTTCCAGCAGGTACACACCACCAGAAACGTTGACACAACCTTTAATAAACATACAGTGTCCCGAAATTCAAGATAACTGGGATCTACATGCAATTTAAGTGTACGTCCAACTCGTATACACCTCAGAAACTTTGGCACAACCATCAGTAGCTACACAATTGCACAAAATTCAAAGTAAACTGAGAGCTACATCAGACGGCTATCACAGCCAACAACGAACGAGCAGCCAAATTTGACAGCAGGTGTAATAGCTAATGATTGTGGACCAAGGTAAGGTTCAGCAGTTTATATTGATAAGTAACAGGTCTTAAGCCTAAGGCAAAGAGAAGTAGTAAAAAGAATGCCGACTTTAAACGAATAGTTACCGAGGTATAATGGGGAAGAACCTGAGGCTTGGTAAACCCGCCTTAACCTCCTCAGCTCTTTAAACTCACCACGTAGATTCAGCTACTGTTTTCCACTTAAACGGCGACACCCACTTGTGTCACCACGACATGATTGCCGCGGCGCCAACCAACACGCATTTCCTGTGGGCCAAGGCAATAGGAAAGCTTCTTTTGCAGGAAAAGCTACCCTGCCAGCACACATGAAAAGGGAAAAATAATAATCTTCGCGAATAATGCTCCACACAAGAATGGACAGGGAGTAAAATGTATAAAGTAATGGCAAACGGGATACTAATACAGCTTAAATTTAACACCCAATAAAGTTACTAGTATTACAAGTGATCATATCAGAGACTGTTGTTAAAAAAAAAAAAAAAAAAAAAAAAAAAAGCATACACCTGTACCATCATGCCTCCCATGCAGATCATGTTACAATTTATTCCCTTCACAGAACCTATTACAAGGAGTGCTCTTACACTTGCACGACATGTAGCCTAGAACACAAATTGCAATTACTTTAAATGTTCAAATGTGTGTGAATTCCTAAGTAAGCAATCTGCTGAGGTCATCAGTCCATAGACTTACACATTGCGTAAACTACCGTAAACTAACTTATGCTAAGAACAACACACACACTCATGCACGATGGAGGACTCGAACCTCGGGCGGCAGGGGCCGCGCAATCCTTGACATGGCGCCTAAAAACCGCTCGACCACTCCGCGCGGATTGCGATTCGTAGCACTGACCGATGGTCACGCGCTCAAAACACTCGTAGGAGAGCTAATATAACAGGTCCAACAGCTTATACACAGACATTTCCTTACAATATCAACTACTCAGAATAAGAAAACAACACCTAACTATACTCAGGTGTGATGGAGCCGTGGCTTGCAGGATTCCAGCCTGGACGTTATTGCCTCCAACCGATATGAGCGATCGTCGAGGTGTCGTAAAGCTTAAATTTGCCGATCAGGTTTCACGCGACGTCTCTCTTGTCTTCGCGCCGTCCGTCGCTACCAATCCTTAAGCGTACCGGGCAGGCTTGCTTCCGACCGATTTAACCTTACGCTGTTTCGCGAAACCCGCGCCAGGCAGTCGGAGTCCACCAAAAGCCACAACTTGTCAGCCACGTGCTCCTGAGCCAACTCACTCTCAAGGCTCCGTCAAACTGAACGCACACACACACCTCGACCAAAGACCTTATCTTGCGACACACGATCGACTTGAAATCGGCAACCTAAGTAGTTGGCGGGGCCAGCGGAATACCATACTGACAATATTAGAACCACCACATCTCACTTTTGGAAACTGGAAATTTGTAGTAACATCTTATTTGACCAAACTGATGAGGTCAAAGTCCCTATGCTTACACAGAACTTAATCTGACTTACACTAAGCACAACACAAACACCCCCATGCACGAGGGAGGACTCGAACCTCCGACGGGGCAGCCATACCAACAGTGACAAGGCGCCTCAGATCACACGGCTACCCCGCGCGGCTCACTTTTGGATTGAGTTGTTTGTTTTGTCAGCAATGTTTATGCCTCGGCACCTATTTCTGTGAGCATTTGTTGTGATAGATCATTGTATGCCCTTGTATGTAGTAGAGTAGGTTGTGTGTGTTGGTTTGTGTTATAGTAGCTAGCTCTTCGTGGTAATCAGAAGTGTTTACAGGGATCCTGTTCAGTCTGTTTAACATGTATCTGATTGCAGCCTGTTTGTGATTCTGTGGGTGGTTTGAGGCTACATTTAAGTTAGTGTCACTTGTTGTGGGTTTTCTGTATACGTCATTGTGTGTTTGTTTTTGTGTTTTATTATGGTCATGTCTAGAAAACTGAATGAGTTTTCTTTTTCTTCTTCTGTTGTGAGCTTTATGTTTTTGTGTACAGTATTCATGTCTTTGCGTAGTTGCTGTATTCTGTATTTATGTTCATTCACCACGCATATTATGTCATCTATGTATCGGTATCAGCAGATGATGTTCTAGTTTTTCTTTGATATTATGTCTTTAAATATTATTTTTTTGTATTATTTATATTTATGCTAACGTTCCTGAGATAGGTGAACCCATGGTTACACTTTTTTCTTGTATGTAGTACTTTTGATTGAATTCAAAATAATTTTGTCATGTTAGCCAACATTTTCATGAATCATATAGAAACATTACCAACAAACAGAAAACAGTGGTGTGCGGAAAAGTGCGCTGTGTAAAGCGCATAAAATGTACAATGTTGCAGAACAGCTAAACATTAGACTACAACTATCAGTGTCTAAAGATGAAAAACATGAATGATATTCTAGCAGACGGCATTTCACGATGAGGCGGGACATGAAGTGGAAATCACCGTAAGTAAAAACGAACATATTGTTCACAAAGTGTTTTTCTATCTTAAAGCAAATCTAAATCTAAATAACTTTAGTACAGACCACTGGCGATGCTTTATCTCAATAAAGCAAACCACTGGTTGTAAATCACGCATTTTTTGTGGATGCAACGACAGAACAACAATCCCGTCAAAGATTGTAAAAGGAACTACGGACGATATGGCCACACTACTAAGAACTAACATCATCCACAAATGTTAAAGTCGCTGCTTCGTCTTTTGAAAAGCTAATTAACTATCGCTCGCTGCCTGTTTCTCATCAGTTTATATCTGTCGCAATCAACGACGTACACTGAACTTGAAGCACTGCACTGGTTATTTTCTAATGATGCTAATCACGGTACGCGATAGACAAGACAAGACGTGAATATCGCAGAGAGGGAGGAGGAGATTAGTGTTTAACGTCCCGTCGACAACGAGGTCATTAGAGACGGAGCGCAAGCTCGGGTGAGGGAAGGATGGGGAAGGAAATCGGCCGTGCCCTTTCAAAGGAACCATCCCGGCATTTGCCTGAAGCGATTTAGGGAAATGACGGAAAACCTAAATCAGGATGGCCGGAGACGGGATTGAACCGTCGTCCTCCCGAATGCGAGTCCAGTGTGCTAACCACTGCGCCACCTCGTTCGGTGTGAATATCCCAGAACCAGACTTGTCTCGAAATTGGTGGGTCTCAATTACTTACATTTTGTTTCTCAACAGCCAGTTACAGTACAATGAAGGTCAAGCCTCGCAAGTCTTGATCTTAACTGTACAGCAACTGGTTGTTAAAAACTTAATTTATTTTCCTGAATTAGACATTTTGAACTATGGGAGACATATGTTTGCACTTCAGTTTTGAGCATTATCCCAGTAGTTTACATTAGAGATGTTGCCATACACTGTCATCCCTACACGTTGTTACAATAAATTATAGGTTGTCATGATGAAGTTTCCGTTTCTTCCATTACTAAAACTGCTGTACTTGAAAACTTTGATGTATCGACAAAATTTTGTACTTCTAAACTTTGTGTCAAAGTTATCTTTAAAAGTTGAGTATTATTTACATAATTTAGAATACACAATGAAGTTTTACAAATTATTTATGATTAAGAATTTATACGTCACAGAGATTTGTAATACGGTATATGGCGTTGCCTCTGATGCCCGCAAGTGGCCCCATGTTCAAATATTCGACTTTCCTAGGACAGGAACATGAGCAACCTCCTGCTAATGGTGTCAGGAAGTTATGATTAAAGTGTAGCTACTCACAGAGTTCAATTGTGGGCTGCTGTTCTCGTGTGACGATACTTGTTAGATATTCTAATGTGTTAATGCAGAATCGATTTACTCCGCAAAAAAAGGTAGTTACAATTTTGGTCACTAAACGCCGATCTGGCGCTGTGAATACAAGAAACACGTATGGAAATCAATGAAATGATCATATGGCATTGTTGGCTGGGAGGCCCCTTCGCGGGAGTTCGACCGCCGTATTGGAAGTTCTTTTTAGTTTACGCCACTTCGTGACTTGCGAGTCAATAATGATGAAGGCCACACATCACCCAGTCATTTGGAGGCAGAGAAAATCCCTGACCCCTCCGGGAATCGAACCCGGGACCCCATGCAAGGAAAGCGAGAATGTTACAGCGGACGTCGTATAGAAATGTATCCAAATATAATTTATTAGGAACGAGGCGTGAGTAGGAAAGGTCAGACAAGTGAGAAATGAATAATGTCGATGTTATTAATTGCCGCTTGCACAATTTGTTCAATATGAACACTGGAGTATCCGACGAAATGCGGTACAGTGCCAGACTTGCATGTCGTGGCCAAAATAGAAATTAACTTCTTTCCAGCATGAATCGGTTTCCCATTATTCCCTGTTGTGAAATTCGAAGTTTGTATTAGTTGGCCATAGCTTCTGTTTCAAAATGTATTAAACCTGTTATTTAAAATGCTTCATCTTAATTTGATTTCGCTTACTGATTGCAGGTGAGTAGTACAGTAATAATGTGAAACATACAAGATTACATAAATCACTGACAAGAATTTTGTACAATACAACCCGGTTACATTTCAGTGGGATATTAGCATCTAGGTTCACGACCATGTTGTATATTGCAATAATTTTTAAGTTTGGAAAAACATTATCCTTCCATAATAATTTTTGTAGCGTTGGGAAAAGACTGTGGCACACGTAAAGTGAACGCTATCAATTCGAAATGGTATAATAAAATATATTTAACTTCTGTTAAAGGGTTGTCTAGTGGTTAAGGTACGAAAAGTGCTCCAAGGTAGAACACACTCTCCTAGTAATATAACTAAATGTTTGTTAAAGTTAATTCCATCTTCAAGCTGTAATTCCTCCCCTAATTTACGTGAGCATTATACCTATCTCAGTTGAACAAGATAAGCTCAGTCATGCAAGAACACTTACGCTGTACAATATTTTAAAAAATAAGCATGATTTTTCTCTTAGTTCCCTAAGTAGTCCCATAGATAACTCTATGCCAAATATATTTGCGATTTCGTCTATCTTTGCAAAGGCGAACTGCAAAGTTTGGGAATCTTATGTTTCACCATTTATTCATGTATAATCAGATTTTGTGTTAAATGTTAGTGGCTTTTGTTGTGATGTTGCAGTGAAAATGATATCCATTATAGCCTAACGCTTTCGTACAATAATGTTTCCTATTATAATAACATTGCAGCCTAATTATTTCGTACAATAACGTTTTATGATTTATAATAAAATCAGACCATCATGATATTTGTATCATTATCTGGCAAAATGTATCTGGAAAAACGAGCTTTGCCTGAAACAAATAAAAAAGTCTTCAGCATTGTTCTGCATCACAACATTTGAGAAGTTTTATTCTCTTCAGATCTGAGCTTTTTATCATCTACAGTCAACATCCGTACAAGGTTACACTCAAGACAAATACGATCCGAAAGACTCCATAACACTCATTTATAATCGATGTTAACATATATGTCGTTTCCTGAGTTTTTTTCCGTTACTTCTTGCACCTTATATCCTTCCCATTTCGGTCATTGTCAGTCATTTGGTTGTCCAGTCAACAAATCTCATCAGTTACTCGTAGCACTCCATTTAGTAGTTACTTCCTTATCACGTAATTTCATTCGACTATATTTCGTTACTCTTGTTTTACTGTTCTGGATATCTATCTTATAACCTCATTTCAATACACTATGCATACCATTTAATTGACGCCCCGGTTCGATGCTGTCTCTGACAGAGTTTCAACGATATCAGCCAATTGCCAAATTTCAATATGCTCTCCCTGAACTTTTTCAAATTTCTCTTTGGTTCTCATTATTCCCAACGTAGTGGACAGATTGAATAACATCGGTCGTATGCTGCAATTCTCAACTGCTGTTTCCCATTTCGAGTCTTCCAGCCCGCATCTCGTGGTCGTGCGGTAGCGTTCTCGCTTCCCACGCCCGGGTTCCCGGGTTCGATTCCCGGCGGGGTCAGGGATTTTCTCTGCCTCGTGATGGCTGGGTGTTGTGTGCTGTCCTTAGGTTAGTTAGGTTTAAGTAGTTCTAAGTTCTAGGGGACTTATGACCACAGCAGTTGAGTCCCATAGTGCTCAGAGCCATTTGAGCCATTTTTGAGTCTTCCACCTAACTCCGGTCTCTTTAAAACTACAGTCATGTTTCCACTTTATTTACTGAATTTATATTTCTGAAGATTTCTATCAGAATGAATTTTTCACTCTGCAGCGGAGTGTCAGTTGATATGAAACTACCTGACGATTAAAACTACGGTGCCAGACCGAGATTCGAAATAGGGACCTTTGCCTTTCACGGGAAACTACTCTACCGAGTGCACTACCCAACCACGACTCACGATGTTTGCTCACAGCTTTACTTTCGTCAGTACCTCGTCTCCTACTTTACAGACTTCACAGAAGTTCTTCTGCAAAACTAGCACTTCTGGAAGAAAGGATATTGCGGAAACTTGGATTAGCCACGGGTCCCGACTTTGAGTCTAGTTCCAACACAGAGTTTTTAACTACCATAAAGTTTCAGATTTCTGCTGGTTGCATACTTTTGGAGTTGCCCCTGTACAAGCTGTAGATAATCTTCTGAACATTTCATCAACGTACCTATTAAATCTATGTATTATACTTTTCCACCGCGTCTACACTTTTGAGTTTCCAGTGTACAAAAATACTGTTATAGCAGTGAGTACTACATCTCACGATTTCCGAGCAATAAAAACTATTTTATTTTGACTTTGAAGTTATCAGTGAGCTGTCATAGTCGTTGTGCTATTGATTTGTTGTGCTATTGATTTGTTGTCCACAGCAACACGGTTAAGATTTCCGTCCAGCGCTCTTGTATTATGCCTAACTTTTTTGTGATATGCCTAAATCACATCACTTGTGTGCTGAATTAGGTCCCTCTAGCAAGAAGGAAGTCTTCCATCTTCGTCGCCTGTCGGACCAAATACTCCTCAGACTCTCATGTCCTTGATTTTGTCGAGTTACTTACGTTTATCTTCCTCCAATCCTTCCTCGCCATAGAGTGAGGCGGTGTCAGTACACTGGAATATCAGCTTCCAGCTGCGACCGTGGTACGCTACAGAGCTGCTGAGTCAGCGCTGTGGTCGGGGTAATGACGTCGCCCTTGAATCACTCGTTGCGTCACAAGCAGACGGCGCAGACGCGAGTACTGCGAGCGAGCCATTCGTTTGGCAGCCAAAGGCCAGCAGTATTCTGGGACTCGTCCGCTTGCGGCGCCGGCTGACTGGTAAGTCACGCAAACTTTCCCTTTGCGATGTTTCTGCCGTCTTTATTATCTCTTACATGTTGTGACCGTGCAATTTACGACGTTACTCATACCAATCATTAAGACGCAGTAAATCACTGAGTACGCATTCTGAAATACAGTACTAGCAGATCCCGCTACTCGCGAATTTGTTATCCACGTTTTCGCTTATGTGTGAATTTAGTTTGCGGTCCAGTGCTGACATCTGTTAACAGTACAAGGAAGCAGTAACACAGTAGCGCATCTCAATGTACATCTTCTATCGTCTTTGTCGATTCGTGAATCGTCAGTTCAGAATAGTAGGGCTGTGTATTTGCACATGACAAGTTCTGTTTTTAAAAAGTAGGTTAGGAAGAAATAAAATTGGGCCTGTCGACGAAACGAAGCATTTTAGAAGGTCGTATACACTAGAAACAAAGAGAACACTTCGCACCGGTATGAGGAACGTGAGAGCTGTGGGACTTAGTGAATGCACTGTGAGAACAGTGCACGAAAATGCGGAATAATTTCAAAAACAGCTCACTGTTCAACTGGTTTAAGATTGACTAGGGTGACAAAGTATCACAGGGAGGCGATGGAAAGAATGGACAAAAATGCAAAGCCACTGGACTGAGCACCACAGCCAACACTACATGCTTCTCTTTCGAGCTGCTATTCAAGCTTAAGCCAAGAGCTAGCATGCAGATTTAACGAACGAAGAGGACGATCAAGCTCATTTCTCGACCTATTCATAGTAGGTTGATAGCTTCAAGCATCATCTTGGGTTTCACAATACGAAAATGGCAGAAGAAGCAGCTATGAGACACGATGTTGGAGCCGAGATATTTAAAGAGAGTATTCAAAAATTTGGATAGAAAAAGGCTGCACCGCAAAGAAGGTTTCCACTTTGATGAGGTCGGCTTGTTTTCGAAATGAATGCCTAGACACACTTTCATTTCTGTTGAAGAAAAAACAGTTCTGGATTTAAGGCTCCCAAGGACCCATGCACCCTTCTTCTCGCAGGAAATTATGCAGCAGATTGCAGAATGCAATGCGGTTGCATTGTTCGCGAAATCCTGGGGGCAGTAAAGGGTTGTGACAAAAGCAAGCCGGGAGTTCATTGGATATGGAATAATGACCATACTAATTATTTTGTTTCAGTGTTTAATTTTTAAGTGCATAAATTTTGCATTAAAATATATTTCATCAAAAAAAAATGGTTCAAATGGCTCTGAGCACTATGGGACTCAACTGCTGAGGTCATTAGTCCCCTAGAACTTAGAACTAGTTAAACCTAACTAACCTAAAGACATCACAAACATCCATGCCCGAGGCAGGATTCGAACCTGCGACCGTAGCGGTCTTGCGGTTCCAG
Organism: Schistocerca nitens; assembly: GCF_023898315.1. NCBI lineage: Eukaryota > Metazoa > Arthropoda > Insecta > Orthoptera > Acrididae > Schistocerca > Schistocerca nitens. Next base: position 166,174,624 of record NC_064617.1, on the reverse strand, counting down.
ACTGCAGCGCCTTTAACCGCACGGCCACTTCGGCCGGCTATATTTCATCAAAATTGTAATACTTATTTTTAGTAAAAGTACTAAGAAACACTGCTCGTTTGAACTTAAAAAGTGAGTAAAGGACAACTTAACCACCATTTTATATATAAAACGACTCTGGATTCACGCGAATTCGGTATGCGAGGTGATTTCGCGGAACGTAACTATTGGATATAACGAGTCTTACCTGTACGAGTGATCAGCTTCAGCCGACACACACCAGAGGGTTTCGATAAATGATAGACCGCAGTGGGACGTATTTTTCTTTTCGATGATAATTTCATTTGCCCATTATTTTATTAGACAATTTATTTTGAACACAAAATCGTACATGTTGTCTAACAGGTGTTTTGTATCCCTCCTGGAAGGCAGCGCGTGGGTCTGCTCCTGTAAACTGAAGGGTAGGCCGAATGTAGGAAGTGAGTAGAAGCAGGAAAAGGTGAAATGCTTCGGTACTGCGTTTAAATCTAAATCACATTTACTATAGGAAGAATTAGGATTACGTTAGGCTTTCGTAACTTTGGTCGAGATGGACACGTAGGTGCGAAACTGTACATCAGGTTACAAAGGCAAAATCTGTAGTGGCTCGCCCACTATGAAATAGAAACAATGTTGCTTAATCGTCTACTCGGGATCAAATGGGCAGAATCTGGACCGGCGCTTGTAGAGCTTAACAGCGCCAGCTAGATGGCGCTGTCGACGATGTCGGTGTCGTAGTGCCTACATACACTCCTGGAAATGGAAAAAAGAACACATTGACACCGGTGTGTCAGACCCACCATACTTGCTCCGGACACTGCGAGAGGGCTGTACAAGCAATGATCACACGCACGGCACAGCGGACACACCAGGAACCGCGGTGTTGGCCGTCGAATGGCGCTAGCTGCGCAGCATTTGTGCACCGCCGCCGTCAGTGTCAGCCAGTTTGCCGTGGCATACGGAGCTCCATCGCAGTCTTTAACACTGGTAGCATGCCGCGACAGCGTGGACGTGAACCGTATGTGCAGTTGACGGACTTTGAGCGAGGGCGTATAGTGGGCATGTGGGAGGCCGGGTGGACGTACCGCCGAATTGCTCAACACGTGGGGCGTGAGGTCTCCACAGTACTTCGATGTTGTCGCCAATGGTCGGCGGAAGGTGCACGTGCCCGTCGACCTGGGACCGGACCGCAGCGACGCATGGATGCACGCCAAGACCGTAGGATCCTACGCAGTGCCGTAGGGGACCGCACCGCCACTTCCCAGCAAATTAGGGACACTGTTGCTCCTGGGGTATCGGCGAGGACCATTCGCAACCGTCTCCATGAAGCTGGGCTACGGTCCCGCACACCGTTAGGCCGTCTTCCGCTCACGCCCCAACATCGTGCAGCCCGCCTCCAGTGGTGTCGCGACAGGCGTGAATGGAGGGACGAATGGAGACGTGTCGTCTTCAGCGATGAGAGTCGCTTCTGCCTTGGTGCCAATGATGGTCGTATGCGTGTTTGGCGCCGTGCAGGTGAGCGCCACAATCAGGACTGCATACGACTGAGGCACACAGGGCCAACACCCGGCATCATGGTGTGGGGAGCGATCTCCTACACTGGCCGTACACCACTGGTGATCGTCGAGGGGACACTGAATAGTGCACGGTACATCCAAACCGTCATCGAACCCATCGTTCTACCATTCCTAGACCGGCAAGGGAACTTGCTGTTCAAACAGGACAATGCACGTCCGCATGTATCCCGTGCCACCCAACGTGCTCTAGAAGGTGTAAGTCAACTACCCTGGCCAGCAAGATCTCCGGATCTGTCCCCCATTGAGCATGTTTGGGACTGGATGATGCGTCGTCTCACGCGGTCTGCACGTCCAGCACGAAAGCTGGTCCAACTGAGGCGCCAGGTGGAAATGGCATGGCAAGCCGTTCCACAGGACTACATCCAGCATCTCTACGATCGTCTCCATGGGAGAATAGCAGCCTGCATTGCTGCGAAAGGTGGATATACACTGTACTAGTGCCGACATTTTGCATGCTCTGTTGCCTGTGTCTATGTGCCTGTGGTTCTGTCAGTGTGATCATGTGATGTATCTGACCCCAGGAATGTGTCAATAAAGTTTCCCCTTCCTGGGACAATGAATTCACGGTGTTCTTATTTCAATTTCCAGGAGTGTATGAACTTTAACGTATGCCTTGGTATCGTAGCTATCGATACCACAAGGTGTACAGTAAATCGAGTGCAGAGTTTGTCAGTGGAATACCTTCACAAATATTGTAAGCTATACCTGTTAGGTGTGCTCCCTCAAATACGTTAACGAGTAGTTCTGTACCGTGGCGGATTCATTGATGTGACGATTTTTTATGCTGTATTTGCTCTACACATGGGAGAGCCAGCTATGTATTACATCAGTGGCACATCTGATAACCTTTCAAGTGACAATAAATTACTTATCAGTATATACTCTTTGCCAGTAGTGATCAGAGAAATTACTCAGTTAGTTATGACATAGCACAGCTTGGGTATTTATTTTATCAATTTATTTCAGAAACGGAAACAAGAAATCAACTGTGTTTGTAGGAAACTATCGAAAGAAATCCCTTTGCATGTATTTGTGAAAATACAATGAAAAGGCAACCCTTAGCTGCTTACAGGCGTTGACATACGTCAACGGGGACAGATGAAAATATGTGCCCCGACCGTGACTCGAACCCGGGATCTCCTGCTTACATGGCAGACGCTCCATTTTTTTTAATCTCATTTTGTTCGTTTTAGTTCGTTGTATCTGCTCTGGGCGGACGTCGAAAGACACCCGTTTTAGTAAGTTGTTGATCCATTAACTCAGTTTTTTTTTATTACAAATGGTACGTAAGCCTCTGACTGGACACGCTGAGCTACCGTACAGGCAATTCATCTGAGCCACCGAGGACACAGAGGATAGTGCGACTGCAGGGACTTACCTCTGGCACGCCTCCCGTGACACCTACATACTCAACGTATTGTCCCGCATTACATTCGTAGTGCCCCCGCCCATTATACTCATTACTCGCGGCGCGTTGCCGATTCCCGTAAGAGTTCGGGCACTTTTTGTGCATCCGCACTGAAGAAGAAGATGGTCAAGTGACCGGTGAGCCTTATATATATATATATGAAAACACATTTGAAATTATGTCATGCAAATAAATTTGCGTAATGTACAAACACATAGGTGCAGTAACTAAATTAAGAAACAAAATTGATCTCAGAATGTTTCTTTACACTGGGTGCAGCTACTTCGCATGTCTACGACGCGATTTTGTAAACGCCTCTTCATAGCGCTATACTACCCGACCACGATATTACTGCACTCAGCAACCACATGCGGTGACGTTATAGTAAACATTAATAGAGGTCATTGAGGAAAACGCATCGCACTGTAAACGATTTACGGATGTATGAAGTCCTTCAGCGTGTCCTTGTGAACCATCTCGTTAAAAACTCAAGATAAACCGACCGAAGCGCCCTTGAGTCCAACTGCAGTATTATTGTGGTCGATTAATAGATGGCTGTAGTTTTCGTCTAGAGCCGTTTGTGTTCAGCAGTTGAAGACTGTCAAAAGCGCTGCCAGCTGTCAGGGTTTCCCTTAGTTGCATAGATCCTGAGAAATCAGTACCCAGAACAACCACCTCAGCCCATAATAACGACGTCGATATGCCTGGGCATTGAGTCAAACAGAACTTGGATCGCGTGTACAGGTACAGCTGCCCATGCAGCTTCAACACGATACCACAGTTCGTCAAGAGTAGTGACTGGCGTATTGTGACGAGCCAGTTGCTCGGCCACCATTGACCAGACGTTTTCAGTTGGGAGAGATCCGGAGAATGTGCTGGCCAGGGCAGCAGTCTAACATTTTCTGTATCCAGAAAGGCCCGTACAGGACCTACAACACGCGGTCGTGCATTATCCTGCTGAAATGTAGGGTTTCGCTGGGTTCGAATGAAGGGTAGAGCCACGGGTCGTAACCCATCTGAAATGTAACGTCCACTGTTCAAAGTGCCGTCAATGCGAACAAGAGGTGACTGAGACGTGTAACCAATGGCACCCCATACCATCACGCTGGGTGATACGCTAGTATGGTTATGACGAATACACGCTTGCAATGTGCGTTCACCGCGATGTCGCCAAACACGGATGCGACCATCGTCATATTGTAAACAGAACTTGGATTCATTCGAAAGATTACGTTTTGGCATTCGTGCACCCAGGTTCGTCCGCAAGTACACCACCGCAGGCGCTCCTCTTTGTGATACAGCGTCAAGGGTAACCACAGCCATGGTCTCCGAGCTGATAGTCCATGCTGCTGCAGACGTCGTCGAACTGTTCGTGCAGATGGTTGTTGTCTTGCAAACGTCCCCATCCATTGACTCAGGGATCGAGACGTGGCTGCACGATCCGTTACAGCCATGTAGATAAGATGCCTGTCATCTCGACTGCTAGTGATACGAGTCCGTTGGCATCCAACACGGCGTTCCGTATAACCCTCCTGAGCCCACCGATTATATGTTCTGCTAACAGTCGTTGGACCTCGGCCAACGCGTGCAGTAGTGTCACGATTCGATAAACCGCAGTCGCGATAGGCTACAATCCGACCTTTATCAAAGTCGGAAACGTGATGGTACGCATTTCTCCTCCTTACGTGAGGCACCACAACAACGTTTCACCAGGCAACGCCGGTCAACTGCTGTTTGTGTATGAGAAATCGGTTGGAAACTCTCCTTATGTTAGCATGTTGTAGGTGTCGCTCTCGGCGCCAAACTTGTGTGAATGCTCTGAAAAGCTAATCATTTGCATATCACAGCATCTTCCTCCTGTCAGTTAAATTTCGCGTCTGTAGCACGCCATCTTCGTGGTGTATCAATTTTAATGGCCAGTAGTGTAGAATGGTGTGATTTTCTAGTTACATTCAGCTGCATATGTGGATACTGTCAGCGTAATATGTTTTGAATAGAGATAGAAGATAGGAAGTAATAAATTTCAACGTCATTCACAATCTGCCAGTTTTCCTCATACCTAAGCGTTTATTAAGTCCTATCCCCAAAAACTGCTATAGGTTTTAACGAAATCGTCGGAATATGAATGGAATTGATTGATTTTTCGTTAAAGAATAATAATAAATTTTATCTTTTGCTTGTAAGTTAATTTTCTTTCGTGCGAACTTTGTTGTAGAACCACTCTCTTATTTTCGTGTGGTAATAGAAAATTTTACTTTCTTAAGAATTACGTACATTTAAAGAAAAAATATTTACGTGAACTCATATGAACTGGTTAAGAATATTTAGTTGAGAATTGAGTCCTTTAAATCATTCGGCCTTGGCATACACTTTCCAGATGCAGTGGGTTTTTTTGTTAAATATTTTTACTGAATTTTATCCCGGCACTAGCCATAGAACACAAGATTATCTCTATCAGCAGAAAATGTTTTAATTATTGCCAAGCCGATCTTTATCACTGATCAAACCTACTTTACTATGCATTTGAGTTATTTTAAAGAACCGAACTGTTTAAATTTCAATGTTAACTAACATTAACTATCCGCCTACCAATGCACAAACGTATAATTAATTCAAATTTTATCAGCCACGGGATCACTGAAAAGGAAAACAATTTCTTAATTCACTATTGATTTTTATGCATCTGTTCCCGATTTACGGGTTTGATAATTTTTTAAATGTGCCGCCTCTTCAGATCTGCGATTGTTGGTCGCGGCACAGCCCAGCAACACCGCTAAAAAATGCTGAAAAATTCTTAAAGAAATTTTATAGATGACGTGGACAAGCTAATTTACATAAATAATTCACACTTCTGATAAATACTGATATATTTAGCTCAAACAACAATTCAACTCACATTAATTCGTAACGCATCGTCTAATGGCGGCTAAGTCCAGACAGAGACAAAAGAAGTCTACACATTCGTTAAAAGCTTCTTCACACTGTCCTACCTCGATAACTTCTCAACAGAGAAGACCAAAGAATACATAATGCATTGTGCTTAAATAGCAGTACTGATTATTAACATTTCTTTGTAAATTAACGATATTATTCTCTTCTGGCAAATTTTCATATCTCTGATACCGCAAATATTGACACATTTTACAATCACATAATAGATACAGAAAAATTCCTATCCTAAATACAGAGAAATATTACAACAAAAAATATAATGAGAATAACTAATGTATTTTATACCACATTCAGTAATATTTTTGTTCAATAATTACGATATATACAACTTGCCCAGAGCGGCGTATATGGTACAAATACACTCTTGTTGTTTAATAACGTGAAAATGCCAGGGAACGTTACAAGGTGCATGGTTCCTACAGCGATTGTTCATTGACAGTGACGGATATGTGTAGTAAGCTTAGCTGAAATCGTTCCATTGTTTTAGGAGGTGCTGTGGAACATACGAACACACACACACACACACACACACACACACACACACACACACATGAATTTTTATAATATGTATGAATTTGTGAGCCACAATGGGTTATGGGGTGGTTAACATTCACACCAGTGAATCAGGAACAGAAAATCTGTGCTTAAATCTTTTGAAAAAATCTCCACGAAATTAGTAATGTGAACTTTACCTAGCATACACATGCCCTCAGGAGACCGACATTTCCCAACGACCTGGGTTCACAACAAACTTTAGACCATTCATGGAATTCAAAAGTATTAGCCACTTTAGTGCCATAGTCAATTTCACAACTTTCATGATATGCTCCTTCCGACGCAGGCACACAGCCTACCCTACCTATCTCCTGCAGCTGTATTAGACGACTGGTACACTTGACACCATTACCCAGACTACTATCAGTTAGCTGAATGGCCAGCCGGAGTGGCCGTGCGGTTCTAGGCGTTACAGTCTGGAGCCTAGCGACTGCTACGGTCGCAGGTTCGAATCCTGCCTCGGACATGGATGTGTGTGATGTCCTTAGGTTAGTTAGGTTAAATTAGTTCTAAGTTCTAGGAGACTGATGACCTCAGAAGTTAAGTCGCATAGTGCTCAGATCCATTAGAACCATTTATCTGAATGTTCTGTATGCTCTTCTGCAACCTCTTCCCAGAAGTTCATCAGTCGGCCAACTGGAACTTCATCTGCCACGAATTATCTCACTTCCATCAACCTATTCTTATACTGCCAAAATAAATATTCACGTACATTAGTATAATCCCTCTAACGATCAACCAAAGATAAGTAAATTAAAAAAAAAACGCCTATTAATTTCAAGTGCTCGCTAAAATACTGCGTCATGTGACATGTTTTTAGTAATCATTCCACAAGTGCACTGTCAGCGAAAATAGTTTGTACTGCCTCGGCGGCAAATATTTACAAGATAAAGTGTGAAACAATATTATCTGCAATGTCTATTCTTCATTAGAAGAAGCCTTTAGCACTACATTATTGGTAAAATTCGATGTAACTAAGAACTGAATCCACTTTAAACTGCTTGCTTACCTACATTCCTACAAACGACTCCCGTATTAATTTTATATTTTTATAATGTAGTAAATGTAGTAAACCCCATGAACCATGGACCTTGCCGTTGGTGGCGAGGCTTGCGTGCCTCAGCGATACAGATAGCCGTACCGGAGGTACAACCACAACGGAGGGGTATCTGTTGAGAGGCCAGACAAACGTGTGGTTCCTGAAGAGGGGCAGCAGCCTTTTCAATAGTTGCAAGGGCAACAGTCTGGATGATTGACTGATCTGGCCTTGTAACAATAACCAAAACGGCCTTGCTGTGCTGGTACTGCGAACGGCTGAAAGCAAGGGGAAACTACGGCCGTAACTTTTCCCGAGGGCATGCAGCTTTACTGTATGATTAAATGATGATGGCGTCCTCTTGGGTAAAATATTCCGGAGGTAAAACAGTCCCCCATTCGGATCTCCGGGCGGGGACTACTCAAGAGGATGTCGTTATCAGGAGAAAGAAAACTGGCATTCTACGAATCGGAGCGTGGAATGTCAGATCCCTTAATCGCGCAGGTAGGTTAGAAAATTTAAAAAGGGAAATGGATAGGTTAAAGTTAGATATAGTGGGAATTAGAGAAGTTCGGTGGCAGGAGGAACAAGACTTCTGGTCAGGTGACTACAGGGTTATCAACACAAAGTCAAATAGGGGTAATGCAGGAGTAGGTTTAATAATGAATAGGAAAATAGGAATGCGGGTAAGCTACTACAAACAGCATAGTGAACGCATTATTGTGGCCAAGATAGATACGAAGCCCACACCTACTACAGTAGTACAAGTTTATATGCCAACTAGCTCTGCAGATGACGAAGAAATTGAAGAAATTTATGATGAAATAAAAGAAATTTAATTGTCATGGGCGACTGGAATTCGAGTGTAGGAAAAGGGAGAGAAGGAAACGTAGTAGGTGAATATGGATTGGGGATAAGAAATGAAAGAGGAAGCCGCCTGGTAGAATTTTGCACAGAGCACAACTTAATCATAGCTAACACTTGGTTTAAGAATCATGATAGAAGGTTGTATACATGGAAGAACCCTGGAGATACTAAAAGGTATCAGATAGATTATATAATGGTAAGACAGAGATTTAGGAACCAGGTTTTAAATTGTAAGACATTTCCAGGGGCAGATGTGGACTCTGACCACAATCTATTGGTTATGACCTGTAGATTAAAACTGAAGAAACTGCAAAAAGGTGGGAATTTAAGGAGATGGGACCTGGATAAACTGAAAGAACCAGAGGTTGTAGAGAGTTTCAGGGAGATCATAAGGGAACAATTGACAGGAATGGGGGAAAGAAATAGAATAGAAGAGGAATAGGTAGCTTTCAGGGATGAAGTAGTGGAGGCAGCAGAGGATCAAATAGGTAAAAAGACGAGGGCTAGTAGACATCCTTGGGTAACAGTAGAAATATTGAATTTAATTGATGAAAGGAGAAAATATAAAAATGCAGTAAATGAAGCAGGCAAAAAGGAATACAAACGTCTCAAAAATGAGATCGACAGGAAGTGCAAAATGGCTAAGCAGGGATGGCTAGAGGACAAATGTAAGGATGTAGAGGCTTTTCTCACTAGGGGTAAGATAGATACTGCCTACAGGAAAATTAAAGAGACCTTTGGAGATAAGAGAACCACTTGTATGAACATCAAGAGCTCAGATGAAAACCCAGTTCTAAGCAAAGAAGGGAAAGCAGAAAGGTGGAAGGAGTATATAGAGGGTCTATACAAGGGCGATGTACTTGAGGACAATATTATGGAAATGGAAGAGGATGTAGATGAAGATGAAATGGGAGATAAGATACTGCGTGAAGAGTTTGACAGAGCACTGAAAGACCTGAGTCGAAACAAGGCCCCCGGAGTAGACAACATTCCATTGGAACTACTGATGGCCTTGGGAGAGCCAGTCCTGACAAAACTCTACCATCTGGTGAGCAAGATGTATGAAACAGGTGAAATACCCTCAGACTTCAAGAATAATATAATAATTCCAATCCCAAAGAAAGCAGGTGTTGACAGATGTGAAAATTACTGGACAATCAGTTTAATAAGCCACAGCTGCAAAATACTAACACGAATTCTTTACAGACGAATGGAAAAACTAGTAGGAGCCGTCCTCGGGGAAGATCAGTTTGGATTCCGTAGAAATACTGGAACACGTGAGGCAATACTGACCTTACGACTTACCTTAGAAGAAAGATTAAGGAAAGGCAAACCTACGTTTCTAGCATTTGTAGACTTAGAGAAAGCTTTTGACAATGTTGACTGGAATACTCTCTTTCAAATTCTAAAGGTGGCAGGGGTAAAATACAGGGAGCGAAAGGCTATTTACAATTTGTACAGAAACCAGATGGCAGTTATAAGAGTCGAGGGACATGAAAGGGAAGCAGCGTTTGGGAAGGGAGTAAGACAGGGTTGTAGCCTCTCCCCGATGTTATTCAATCTGTATATTGAGCAAGCAGTAAAGGAAACAAAAGAAAAAATCGGAGTAGGTATTAAAATCCATGGAGAAGATATAAAAACTTTGAGGTTTGCCGATGACATTGTAATTCTGTCAGAGACAGCAAAGGACTTGGAAGAGCAGTTGAACGCAATGGATGGTGTCTTGAAGGGAGGATATAAGATGAACATCAACAAAAGCAAAACGAGGATATTGGAATGTAGTCGAATTAAGTCGGGTGATGTTGAGGGTATTAGGTTAGGAAATGAGACACTTAAAGTAAAAAAAGGAGTTTTGCTATTTGGGGAGCAAAATAACCGATGATGGTCGAAGTAGAGAGGATATAAAATGTAGACTGGCAATGGCAAGGAAAGCGTTTCTGAAGAAGAGAAATTTGTTAACATCGAGTCATTTCTGAAAGTATTTGTAAGGAGTGTAGCCATGTATGGAAGTGAAACATGGACGGTAAATAGTTTGGACAAGAAGAGAGTAGAAGCTTTCGAAATGTGGTGCTACAGAAGAATGCTGAAGATTAGATGGGTAGATCACATAACTAATGAGGAGGTACTGAATGGGATTGGGGAGACGAGGAGTTTGTGGCACAACTTGACCAGAAGAAGGGATCGTTTGGTAGGACATGTTCTGAGGCATCAAGGGATCACCAATTTAGTATTGGAGGGCATCGTGGAGGGTAAAAATCGTAGGGGGAGACCAAGAGATGAATACACTAAGCAGATTCAGAAGGATGTAGGTTGCAGTAGGTACTGGGAGATGAAGAAGCTTGCACAGGATAGAGTAGCATGGAGAGCTGCATCAAACGAGTCCAAAGTCCATCGTTAAATATGTATGTCACTAAAAACTTGTTCGCTGATGTTACAAGACTGTCATTGTGCATCACGGAGAGGTTTACTCTTGAAATTTCTAGCTAGGACTTCCCGGGGAGGGCCGGAAAAGATACCAAGTACATCTCCGGCAATAAACACGACGAAAAAATTTCGGAAATTAAAGCTTTGCGAAGGTCATTCTTCCCATTTGCCATTTGCTAGTGCAAAAGTGTAGAGTGGATATGTAAGTGGTACCAGGAGTACCCTAAGTGATGCACCATTAGGTCGCTTGCGGAGCATGATGTAGATGCAGAAGTATTGCAAGCCTCCCGATTTAGGAACATAAAAACGATATTGAAAATTATTAGAGAAACTAATGCGAATTTACTAATGAGGAGGTATTGAATAGGATTGGGGAGAAGAGAAGTTTGTGGCACAACTTGACTAGAGGAAGGGATCGGTTGGTAGGACATGTTTTGAGGCATCAAAGGATCACAAATTTAGCATTGGAGGGCAGCGTGGAGGGTAAAAATTGTAGAGGGAGACCAAGAGATGAATACACTAACATTCAGAAGGATGTAGGTTGCAGTAGGTACTGGGAGATGAAGAAGCTTGCACAGGATAGAGTAGCATGGAGAGCTGCATCAAACCAGTCTCAGGACTGAAGACCACAACAACAACAACAATGTGATTGTATGAATACTGTAGTGGACTGACAAGGCAGCCAGTCCATAGTGCCGGGTAGCCGAAAGGGCACACGTACACACACGCCGACTGGCGCGAAGTCTGGAACAGGATTCGTAATTGTGATAAAGAAAAGAACGTAGCTACTAGAACACTTAACTTTTATATCGCCCTTTGGTATACAGCATTCTTGATGATACAAGTGAGACTATCTTGAGATACATGCAATGGTACAAATGGCGCCTTGCTAGGTCGTAGCCATAAACTTAGCTGAAGGCTATTCTAACTGTCTCTCGGCAAATGAGAGAAAGGCTTCGTCATTGTAGTCGCTAGCAACGTCGTCCTACAACTGGGGGCGAGTGCTAGTAAGTCTCTCGAGACCTGCCTTGTGGTGGCGCTCGGTCTGCGATCACACAGTGGCGACACGCGGGTCCGACATGTACTAATGGACCGCGGCTGATTTAAAGCTACCACCTAGCAACACCTAGCGGTGACACCACAAATACCAACACAATGGATTGTTTTTAGCAAGTAAACTAATAAACAGCATGTAAGACCAGTTTGATATAAACTTGCCATTGTTAATTAAAGGGTTAACTACATGGAGAGAATATTGTAGGTAATAGCAGATTTTACTATCAAACCACAATGACAGCCAACGAGAACATCTCTATTGTTGAGAAAAACGGGTTGAGACCAACACAAATAGCTGAAACTGGTTTGAAATGATAGTGCGATAGTAACTTCTGTTCATTCTGTAATGTAATTCTGTTGAGTTCGCCATACCTTTCATCAATTCAAGATCAATTGCGATCAATAGATGTACTCATATTTCGAAACTGAATGCTTCAAATGAAAACTATTATGTAAACTATAACTTAATATTCTACGCAATAATGTTGGTTCTGATGTAACTTATCAGACACCTTCGGCCCCTATATAAAATGTCTTCAAATCATCGGTCTGTTTCCATATAGACCTGTTATCTAGTATTTACCCTATCAGTTATCTTCGCATTGTTCCAATTTCCGTTTTATTGGAAGTCAGAACATCGATGAACTAACCCTGTAAGTACGTTATGAGAGCACACTCCAACTTAGTTTCGAGACTTTTTTAGGAAAGCCTTTTGAGGCGATAGAGCTGTAGTAATCAAAGTATGCCACAATAACTCGGTTGCGATAATTAGTTTTGCGTAAAAGGCGGTTCTATGATTACTGTTAATTAATTGATAGATCGATAAAGACACTTCGAAAGCCCTCATAATACTATGCCCAGAAAAATCCCATCTACAGTTTAGCAATCCTCAGATCGAGCGTACTAGTTTGAAACATATCACAAATACACTCCATTTGATATTCATTTTGTTATTTTTCTAGAAATTTTTTTGTACTCTCTAAGACTGTCCATCCCTTTGCAACCTGGTTTATATTAAAATTATGATTTGCATGAAACAGAACCGACAGTTTGCGATGAACATAAAATATTTTGATTCACTAAATCATGTAAAAAATTGGTCTTAGCCACAATTGGAAAGTGTAGATATGAATTTGACTGATGAAACACTAAGATGGGGCCATGAGAATGACGTCACAGCCTCAGCTTTAGGCGGTGTGGGCGGTTTTGGAGCGTCTCGAGTTCAAATGGTTCAAATGGCTCTGAGCACTATGGGAATTAACATCTGAGGTCATCAGTCTGCTAGAACTAAGAACTACTTAAGCCAAACTAACCTAAGGACATCACACACATCCATGCTCGAGGCAGGATACTAACCTGCGACTGTAGCAGTCGCTCGGTTCCGGACTGAATTGCCTAGAACCGCTCGGCCACCCGGGCCGGCGCGTGTCGAGTAATATGGGCTAAATTCTTCTACTGTATGGAATAATGTGTGGGTAACTGTGACTATCAGGGAAACATCAACAACCTTACCTCGTATATGCAGCAGAAAAAAGCACATGTGCAAGACTCAGCCTCGGCAATTGATCACGCTTGAAGATATTCTGTTTGCGCTTAGTTATGTTCTTCTGAATCTACAGCTTCAGAACATTCTCTCTCACCGATTGTCCCAATCCCCCCTCCCAGTGGAGCCGCTTAATGCCCGTACGCGAAGTACCATGCACTGGAATGTCTAAGAGGTTCGTGTTCATTGTCTCAACGGAACAATAAGCGATAATTCTCTGTTCATTGCATCGAAGTGTGCGTTTCCATCATGGATTTTGAACAGTTTTATGCAGGATTTACAAATGCAGTATAAGTTATCTCTTGTTGAGCGTTATTTTCATTGCTTTAAAAATCTGTCACTGTTGAAGCACACCTGCTAGCCAGAACATTATGACCATCTACCTATCAGACGGTACCTCCACTTTTGGCACGGATGACACCGGCGACGCGTCGTGGCATGAAAGCGGTGATGCCTTGATAGGTCGCTGGAGGGAACTGACAAATCTGTACACACAACTGAGCTAATTACCGTAAATTCCGGGTAGGGGAGCGATGAACTCTGACGCCACGTTCAGTCGCATCCTAGATGTGTTCGATCGAGTTCAGATTTGGCGAGTTGGGGCTGGTTATCTCGTTGAAAAATCCCATTGCCTGCGGGAAACATGATCGTCATGATCTGCAACCACTGTACGATACTCCTTGGTCGTCATGGAATGTCGAACCAGTTCCATTGGACCCGTGGTCGCCCAGGTGAATGTTTTCCAGAGCATAATGTAGCCGTCGACAGCCTGTCTCCGACTCGTAGTACGGGTGTCTAGGAGCTGTTCCCCTGGAAGTTGACGACGGGTTCCTGCCCTTCCATCAGTATGATGAACCAGGTATCGGGAATCATCAGACGGTGCAGCGCTCTGCCACTGCGCCAACGTCAGACGCGATGGTCACATGTCCATTTCAATCGCAGTTACCAAAAATTCAAATGTGTGTGAAATCTTATGGGATTTAACTGCTAAGGTCATCAGTCCCTAAGCTTACACACTACTTACACACTACTTAACCTGCCGCAAAGTCCATGACTGAAGCGCATGAGACCGCTCGGCTAATCCCGCGAGTCAATCGTAGTTACCGATATCATGGTGTTAACATTGGCACATGCGTGGGTCTGCGGCTGTGGAGGCCTCGTTTGGAATTCAGATACACCTGTACTCTGCCAATCATTAAAGTGTAATGTTACTTCTGCCACAGTTGGCCGCCTGTCCTGCTTTACCAGTCTGCACAGCCTAAGACGTCCGACAATTATAATGAGGGGTAGCCGCCAAACCCCATGACGTCTGGACCTGGTTTCATCTTGATTGTGTTGAAGACACTAGTACAGCACTCCTCGACAACCCGAAAAGTCGAACATTTTCCGAAATAATCGTCCCTAGTCTCCGGGCCGTCACCATGTGCCCTCGGTCAAACTTAGATAGACGGCGCGACTTCCCCATTCAACACAAGGACAGCACGCTCACTGATACTCAATGCACCGTGCGAGTGTATGAATAGCAGTCGTTCTTCGCACTCGTTCCTACTATCGCCTGGACTGGTTTATAGCGGATCGGTGGTCGTAATGTCTTGGCTAATAAACGTATAATATTCCACCCGAACAGTGCATGTACGCTGACAGAATTACGGAAGATCTAACGCAGTCTGGAAACACACAGGACAGAATATTCGACAGGACCACATACAGAGGCTATATTCAGAAATGGGTGGTATAGAAAGGGAACACGCGAAAGAAGAAAGTCTCCGAAAAACATAGACAGCAGATAAGCCAGCGCATGAAAATTTTGTTTTATATGTTCTTGACATGGTCAGTCTGCGGGCGATCTGCAGCGTATGGTAACAGAAGAAAACTTCAGATGAAGAGTTTGCTTATAATAATTGTATTGAAAGATAGAGCTGTGCTGTCATCATCGGAT
The DNA here is from genome assembly GCF_023898315.1 of Schistocerca nitens. Classification (NCBI taxonomy): domain Eukaryota; kingdom Metazoa; phylum Arthropoda; class Insecta; order Orthoptera; family Acrididae; genus Schistocerca; species Schistocerca nitens. The sequence continues at coordinate 166,159,249 of NC_064617.1, read as the reverse complement.
CTTATCTTAGCATAAGATTAGGGTTGTGGCACAAACATTCTCCTGGGATTTCTGAAGCTGATATCTTGCTAGTGGTATACTTCGTCATTAAAATATGAGGCCAAGTTGGTCATGTATTCTTGTAAAGATAGCGCAAGTTGACTTTGTTGTTGCACTATACCATAAAAAACAAGATGCACTCAGTGATTATGTACGTTATTTATGAAGTAAAAAACATTCAATCAAAAACTGAAACCGTGGATCTGAAACCCTGGACATTCAACAACCAAAAGGTAATTGCATCTGTAGAAACTGCTGGTAGGAGCTTGCTTCTCGTAAACAATGGAACATACTTACATCTCAATATGTTTTACTCAATTTCTTCATTCCATGCATTACACAGGATGTCCGAGGAGGAACGGTCAATATTCAGGGATGTGACCGAAACGATCATTGGAAGCAACATGTCAGGTAAACAGGGACTCTAAGATTAATTAAGAGTCATGAGCACTCCTTCATCTTCGATACTCTGAAACAAACCTCTTCTAGTGCAGCTCTTTGTTTCCATATTTTGAGAGGTAGTGATATACAAAACGAGAAGAAAATGTGTGGACTTGTTCATCGCTGCTATTGTGAAACACATCTATTTTATTAAACAATTATTCATAGCTCTTAAGGTATTCATTTTAGAGTCCATGCTTTCAAGACTTTTTTTTCTTTTTTTGGTTCATACTTCCTCCTCCCAAAATATGGAAATCAAAGATCTTGCAGTAGAAGAAATTTACTGCATAGTATCAAGGCTGAAGAAGTGCTCATAGCTCTTGATATATGAACATTTGAGCCCATGGTTACAAGACTTAGAATGATGTGCCTCGTCACATACCTGAATACTGAACATTCGTCCTAGGACACCCCGTGTATGGTCGGCTATATAACACGATAAGTATGTGGTTACCTTCCTTCGCTTCCCGCTGGCAGGAAGTACAAATACATCATGATTTTTGTGTAGAGTAAATTTCGCAAATTTCCACGTTCTAGTCGCCCGGGCTCCTCCTGTTTTATTTCATAAGAAGTACTCCGCTGTCCGTTGTAATGGGAGGATGCTGAGGGACTACAGTGTAATTAATCAGCCAGGTATTACAATGATCCTGTTCAGTCCTAGCTGCCTGTCGTACTAGTGATCTCATATGGGGGCACTACTTTTGTGTAACTACAGACATGTTATGAGAGTATGTCCGTTCTTCTAGGATCGTATGGCTAAAGGAGGTGCATCGTTGATCAGTACCTGACAGTTTTTAACGATTGAGATATTTTACTTTCAAAAGTTAGGGAATGGGTACCGAGCTTAAAATGCTTCTGTAATGATGTTCATTGACGTGAACGGTGTCGCAATACTGAGACTGAGAGGAGTGTGATACTTACACACGTTTATGTAAGGTATTTCAAGAAGTAAAATTAAAGCAATAACAATCCTCGGTCTCAAAAACGAAGTCTTTTGACCTAGGTTTCGGCAACTACTAAGAGTGCCTGCATCAGAAGTAAAACACTCCAAGCCACGCGGGGTAGCCCTTAGCCTAAGTTAGTTTAAGTTAGATTAAGTAGTGTGTAAGCCTATGGACCGATGACTTCAGGAGTTTGGTCCCATAGGAACGTACCACAAATTTCCAAATTTTCTAAAACATTCAAACTGACGTCACGTGTGAAACAAATATCAAGCGATAAAGCTTTAGTCACAAAATTTTAAAATAGAAGGCAAGCCACTATGGGTTGCTTACACATGTCGAGCTGGAGTAGCAACAGACTGAGACGTCCGCGTTAGCAGTTGCGGGCAGGTGAGCATTACACCAAAAGTGCCATCTAGTAGCCGCAAATACAAACAGGCACTAAAAAGAAAATTATAGTCTGACCTAACGTGCCGTGAGACACTTACATTAGTAAAATATTAAAATCAGACTATAATAATCCTTAGACCAACGACGAGCGGATGTACAAGGACTTGCCCCATATTATAAAGTGTGGCGGTGAACATTTCACATATAACGCCTGTTTGTTTGATCTGACTCCTTTCCTAGAAAAGTATGCTGATTCAGAATTATATTCCAGTGACAGCGGTTGGAAGCAAAAAACTGTACTGAACCAGTTTTATCTGACAAAATCAGGAGGTTCTTCGCAGAATCGGCGAAGACACGAAATGCGGAAAACATTAGAAGAAGAGGAGAAGGGTCGATATAACTCTTGTTAAGACGTCAGGAAATTACTCGCACACTATTAGAGGGAGTTTTAGATGATGTAAACTGCATAGGAAGACAGATCGGTATACGTCCAACAAATAATTGAGGACTTAGGTTGCAAGTACTACTCCCCTGTGGGGTAATTCGAAGAGGACGCAATATATCATATGTCTGATAACTAAAAAAAAGGTGATAAGAACTCTGTGGCTCTGCATGCTGCTGCTGCCTGCCCCACAGAAGTCTATAAATTAAGTAGTACACCATGCTATCTAAATAGCTAACAGCCCGAAGCTCAACCGTAGTCACTTATCTATGAATATATGGCGCCAGTACAGCAGTGTCTTCATGGTATCTCGCTTCCCACGCCCGGGTTCCCGGGTTCGTTTCCCGGCAGGGTCAGGGATTTTCTCTGCCTCGTGATGCCTGTGTATTGTGTGATGTCCTTAGGTTAGTTAGGTTTAAGTAGTTCTAAGTCCCATAGTGCTCAGAGCCATTTGAACCATATGAACCTTCGTGGTAGAAATTAACCGAGCATTAATTCGTTCAAGATGACAGAATGTGAAACATGATATTTCTTCTTGTTGTCACTATTTTAGTTATGTTCGTGTCTTCGCCGATTCTGTGAAGTACGTCCTTATTCCTTATTTTGTCAGTAAACCTAATTTTCATCATCCTTTTCTTGCACCACATCTCAAATTCTTAGAATTTCTTCTTTTCTGGTTTTCCCACAGTCCATGAATCACTACAACACACCAGCAACAATCTCAAAGATAATGGAATTCACTGAGCCTCAATTCGTTCAAGATGTAAGGAGGTGAGAGATGATAAAAGAAGAGATACAAGAAACTATTTTTAAAGCTAGTAATTAAAATTTCAACAAAACGCAGATTTCTATGTTCCTCGGTGATCGATTGAAGCTGTGTGCAATAACTCATGCTCTATGCCTATTTGAAAAAAGTGTATGGTAAATTTTCACGAGCAAACAATATGAGGAACTTCAAATATTCTTCGTAAACTTGCCGCGTCAAATTCGAATATAATACCAAGCTATTGTTGCATCAATGACAGCTAAAGATTTTATCCGAATCTGATGTGGTAAATTAAGCGATAACTTTGTATCCAAGGACTGCGTCGCGAAAGACTTCGTAGCTATATGAGAAAGAATGGGTGCCTTATCTGTTCGAATATTCAGACACATTTCGATCATATCATGAATAACCGATTTTTGAGGGACATCATATTCGCTGTCGACTATACGGATTATTTACTTCACAACTGCCATTTCCGCCTCTTGGGCTTTTCAAGCGGTGCTGCAAAAGGTTTTGCTTCAGCAGATTTTTCAGTACCACATGAAAATGCCCCAAAGATCGAAACTGCAGTCGTGAAATAAGTAATTAATTCGCTCATCCCTAATAGCCTAAAAAAAGTTCTATGTGACTGAGATACCCGATCATATGATGTTAACCAGTTTCTTTTGCATTACTTGCAACATGACGGATGTGAGGTCCCTCACTTCTTCACATCAGAAATGAGTTCACAATGACAGTAGTTTCTGGCAGGTAGTGACATAGCACAAAACTGTGCTGACGTAAGTCTGTCTCATCTGCCAGACCCTCACTTCTTCACATCACAAATGAGTTCACAATGACAGTAGTTGCTGGCAGATAGTGACATAGCACAAAACTGTGCTGACGTAAGTCTGTCTCATCTGCCAGACCTGTTCTCGAATCAATATTATGGATTACGTAAGGAATTCCGTTCTGTAGCAGAGCTTATAAAATACAAGAACCTAAATTGAGCAATTATTATGGATGAAACGGAACAGATAACAGTGTGAGAAGGTGCTAGTGTAACAGAAGAACGCTGACATGAGGGAAATGGAATGGTCGATCATCTGTTACGTATCGGACATTGACTATCACTGAAAGAAACACTGCCTAGTGCATCGAAAACATCTCATAATGTTGTTTGATTCCTTAGCGTCATGTGTTCATTCACACGTTCTTGAGGCCTTGCCTTCCTAGGCTTCTATCTGTCTTTCATCTGTTTCGTGGGCTTTATTGTGTACCTTCATGAAGTCGACATGATAGTTTCCGGTTTTGGCCACGTAAAAGAGGCAGGACGTGGGTTCCACCCATGCATTCACCTAGTCGGACGTGGAAATTCGCCTTAAATTCACATTCATGCTGCCCGACGCACCGGGTTCGGTTCTTAATCATCCAAGCAGATTCGATTCGGGGCGGGCGTACCACCCCGAATCCCGGAAACGTCGTGCTTGGGACGTTCCTTACCCCTCTCCTCTTGATTAGATTTGGCGAGATGTGGTGGGAAACTCCTCCCTCCCCCTCAAGTGAGGATTACCCTTCAATTTTCAAATAATCATTCTCATTTTATACGCTCATGATTTTATTTCATACCACTAAAAATAGCTAAAACATATCTTCCAAGTACTACATTGCTTTTCTGTGACAATAATAACTACGTCTAAGGTGCTCTGTGACGAGTTTAATGAAATTAAATACCTTGTTCACTGACAAATGGTTCTCCACATATCGCGGTTTTTGCAAATATCATTCGCAAGTAAACAAATGCAAAATAGACAGTGACAGTACCTTCCCTAATTTTTCACTGACGTCACGCAAATTTATGTACTTCCTCGATTATAATGACTGAACACATGACATAAATTTGTCATGGTGGTAGGCAAGAAAGTCATTAGACGTATCCACTGCACATCCACCTCGTGCAGCCGCTCCAGTCTATTGCAAAAGCGCAAAGCAGCCCCTCAGCCCGACCGGTGAGCACACGCGCTGGGCAAACCCTGACCACAAGTGCTCGCGGGGTTGCCTAAAGCACCGATCTATGTTTCTGCAGCTTCACGCACGAAACAAAATATACGCCTCTATTCTACATGCTTCAAATCTTGCAGCGTATGTTATGGATAGTTCGATCTTTCGTCAAAAGTGATGGGTATAATAATTGTACGGCACTTCGTAATAAAAAAAATGGTTCAAATGGCTCTGAGCACTATGGGACTTAACTTCTGAGGTCATCAGTTCCCTAGAACTTAGAACTACTTAAACCTAACTAACCTAAGGACATCACACACATCCATGCCCGAGGCAGGATTCGAACCTGCGACCGTAGCGATCGCGCGGAACCACACTGTAGCGCCTAGAACTGCTCGGCCACTCCGGCCGGCACTTGGTAGTAGCCCATACGTTTGGGATATACCGTGAGTAATTGTAGCAACAGTACGAATGTCTTCTCATTCTGTTTTCCAGCCTCCGGCACAGTCACTTGGAAGTTCAGATAAGATGATGCATGACACGCTCGCACTCCTAATGGCCTGCAGCAGTCATGATTTTCACACTTGATCACAAATTAAAATACAAATTAAAATATGACTAAGAATTCGAAATTTGCAGATGCGAAATTGATAGTCATTTTAGATGTGGCCGAGCGCTTCTAGGCCCTTTAGTCTCGAACCGCGTGACCGCTGCGGTCGCAGGTTCGAAACATGCCTCTGGCATGGATGTGTGATGTCCTTAGCTTAGTTAGGTTTAAGTAGTTCTAAGTTCTAGGGGACGCATGAGGTCCGATGTTAAGTCCCATAGTGCTCAGAGCCATCTGAACCATTTTGAACATGTATAACACCTTCAGCAGATACTGGCTCTCTATGACATGATTTGCATAACAGTGTTATGAACCGGGAACAATAGAAGTGCTCTCCTCCGGCCTTGTGTATACGGCAGCGACTCCGTCCCCGTCCGTTAATACCAAGCGCCATATTTCTCCCAGAATATCGCCTGCTTTCTGAAAGTTCTCCAGGTTTAAGGTGGGATTCGCTGGTCTGCCGTTCTTATTTACATGTGATTCTTATGGGTCGTGAGGAAGAATCATGCTTGGCAATTACCGGCTCACAGACGGCACTCGAATTCTTACTTTGTTAGAGCTTCCAGGGGCACCGTTCATCAAGAGTTTGGAGTCTAAGTCGTTCTTTTTGAAGCGATTTACAGCATGTGCTATTACATTAGGGAACCCCGTATTTTCGTTAAATATTAAGAACAGGTTTTACTTTGCCTCATTGTCCATCATAGATGCTGTAAAAGCCGCACAAGACACAACCCAATAAAGTTTTAAGTGTGAGATGTCGCCGGAGACGAAGAGTCCTTGGCAATGCGCATAGAGACACACGTATGCCGACTGTAACTAACAGCCCGCCGTTGTGACCGAGAGGTTCTAGGCGCTTCAGTCCGGAACCGCACTGCTGCTACGCTCGCGGGTTCGAATCCTGCCTCGGGCATGGATGTGTGTCATGTCCTTAGGTTAGTTAGGTTTAAGTAGTTGTAAGCTCTAGGGGACTGATGACCTCAGATGTTAAGTCCCATAGTGCTCAGAGCCATTTGAACCATTTGTAACTTACAGCTTCAGGGCGCCTCATTCCATTACATTTTTTTCACACATAGCGTACACACTTTAAAATAATTTATTTTAAGAAGCAATCACAAAATCGTGTTACGGTCGAAGAACTCGGTATTCTACGTGCATGAACAATGGTGCCAGTTTGGTTGCTGCTTTTAGTCCAACCGAAACACTCGCTTTATCGCCCTGCGATAAATAAATATCTCTACCAGGACTCAGAAGTGAAGCCACCGTCTCCAGACTGAAGAGACACAAAAATGCAGGTCTGGGTGTGAAACATGATGTTCGGCTTGGGGAAGGCTGACCTTTACGGCGACGGTCATGTGATTCTCCGCCTCGGAGTCTTAACTTTCCTGACGAACAATCGCGTGTATGTGCGATTTATTGATATTTTTAATCTGAGTTCTAGGAGCTCGTGTGTATATCTGCTAAGGTGAGGCAGGTGCGAGCAACATCACTAACGTCCCCGTTTTTTGGCAGGAGCATCGAACATACCTATGTCTACGAAGGTGTTAACAAGATCTGAATGTTGCTCCTCCAAGCGCTGACGTCCTGGGGCAGATCATAGTTCAGTGCTTTAGCTGCTTCCAGATTATGAGAGCAAAATTGTTGCAGTTTAATTCTACGAGATTCCCTCTTCCTTATTGAATAAATGGATTTGTTTCTTTTGAACCGTTTTCTTCACGCTAATCATTTTTCTGTCGTTGCTCTACTGCATTTTATGTTCCCTACTGTCAGCAGTTAAAGACATCTTGCGACGCTCTGTAACATCAAGTTTAGTGCGATCCTCAGAATTTTTTTTTCAGCACGTCTTGCACGAGAGTATGACGTTTGAGAGCTTTGGAAGAGATCCTGATTGCATTTTCGTCATCATTAATTTGAATAAATCGCATTTTGCGTTTGTAGAAACTTAAAATTTAAAATTTTGTTTAAATATGGAATATTTGGACACTGATTTATTTGTAATGACAGAATGGTAAGAGTACGTAGGCACCCCAGCCAGCCTCCGGGTGTTAAACGTTACCGTAGACATGTATAAAGAGACAATGAAGAAGCATCTTCACTATCATTATCTAGTTACATAACATCAACTGGCGCAGATGTTAAGGGATTTTCTTTAGTAGAAGATGACGTAGAGGTCCTAGCCTGATCTCAAACTTCGTGAGAAATATTTTTCCTGTTATCGAAAATCGTAAAACGACAGTGACAAAAATTATTCCTTTGGTTGTTACTTCTTTAGTTCGTTTTATATGCAAATATATATACGAGAGCTGTACAGTAGGCATATTTCTGTGAAATAATATTATTTTATTGACGTTGTACAACGCAAGTTCAGAATATTTTCCTTTCATGGTGGCTCGCAGATTCCGCGCGATATTACAGTACCTGTCTACTTTCACTGGGATGTTGTGGCAGGTTGTGAACGGGAAAAACTGCCTCACCGTCCTAAAAGCTTGTTGCCATAAACTTCCCTGCCGAATGTGTGACCATAGCCATATTTGTACCACTTTCGCCAGTTCGCCTGTATATTTTAATCCTTGTTTAAACTATTTATTTAAAGCACTCTACTAACTAACTAACATAGTTCATTTAGAAATAAACGTTACACAAAAATAAGAGATTAAAAACTAAAAACACGATATGCGTATTTCTTGTGAAGTATTTTCCGTGATACGCGGTGCGGCAGAAAACTGGGCCAACGTAGATATAGGGAAACAGTCCGAGGATCGTACTGTAAAACATTATCAAACACAACAATGAAACCTGTGCATATTTCCATCATTCAGTTCACTGCTTAACTGTTGAAAATGATCTCCTGCAGGTAGTTAGCAATGGTATGCTGACTCAGACAGTGTCCAATGTAAATCGTTGACGACACGCTCAAGCATCAGTATAGGAATATTTCTGATTTCTGCACTAATGCTCTCTTTCATTCTTGCAATGGTGTGTAGACTCCAGGCACGGCCAAATGAAGTAATCACAGACCGATAAGAGGGAGACCTGGTTGCCAGAAGCTCTTCGCACTGCGGCCATTAAAATCTGAGCGCAGTGGGATGTAGCACCATCAAGCTGAAACCAGTACTCATTTGCAGGAAACTGTTCAAGCTCAGGCGCGAGGATGTTAAAGCCATTGCAGCGTATAACTGAGATATGACAGTGGATGCTCGCCCATCCTCATCTTAAAAAAAGTATAGGGCTGATTGTGCATTATGCTCACTGAGAAAACAGGTCACCGCAATGCAACATTATGACTGTTTAATAAATGAAGACTGAGTTCGTGAGGATTTAGTGACGTAACCACTGAGACGAAAACGTGCTTCGTCATTCATTCATGAAATTTTATTTTTCTAAGGCGTCATCACTGTCACAAAGTTTAGGCAACTATTCAACAGACATACTCATTCAGTTTTCATAATTGCTCTAATTTAATTGTTGCGTAGCCTGCATTTTGTACGATTGAAACTTTAAATCATCTCGTAAAATTCTGTGCACATTACGACTGGACATTAAGAGGACTGCCGCAATTTCTCACACAGAACGATTTCGACTGTTGGTCACTACATTTTGCACCTTCTTTTTTCGCTTCCGTGAGCGGCAATTTCCATGCCATCCTGGCAATTTCAGCTTAAGTGCATCGCCTTTTGCTTCAAAGTATTTCGCCCATAACACGGTTGCCTGTGTCGATGGTACGGGATCATTCCGTCGGAAGTGACTGGCTTCAGGAGAAGGGTGTTGATGAGGGCTGAGCAGGGGAAGGGGTGGTGGAAGGTCGTTCGGGCTTGTCACGTGATGATGTTATTGATATAAAGGGTATGACTTCGCCACAGAATGTGAATAAACTGCGCCAGGATGACCAAAGTATACAAAATGTGTTAAGAGTCTCCACAATCAGTATTACTCACTACATTGCGCGTTACGACAGTTGTTTATTTTATACCTCGGAAAAAATATATTATGTTAACGTGGCACACAGATTATACACCATGGCAGTTATATTCATTTCCTGAGATAAATTAACGCTCTACCCAGGTCGCCCAGCAGGGGTCTCAGGGCTATGCAACATACTAGTGCACGGAAATGTGGCATGGCCATAACTTGAATAATAAGTAAAAATTAGTATTAACAGGTCAAAAGTTACAAATGCAGTGTGTATGTTCAGATAAAAACCAAATAAAAAAATAGATGTATAACATACAAGGAACACGGATAGTGTACTCAAAATGAAACCCAAAGTAAGTGCTGATCCAGTAAATTTGGAATAGGATTCCAACTGTAGTTGCCTTTTTTTTCCTTAAGCGACAGGAGGTTTCTGCCCCAATACCCATTATCTAGTATATGTCAGTTATGGTGGGAGAACACAGAACATCTCAATTAATACCCATCCATTACAAAAAGTTAAAAATTTCGTTCATTTCGATATTTGTGCTATAGTGTAAAGCAATTTTGCCCCTAGAGAAGTAGCAAAGACGCCATTTGAAATTTAAAAATGACATGAAATGCTACTTAGTCACAGTGAAGATCCTAGATTTTAAATCTGTAGCACTTAAAAGTGGTTTTGATGCACCATCTTTTGTAACTTATCTGTTTTCTTTAAGAGGAAAGAATAATTTTTACAGTCAAAGACCCGTTTATACCCTACAAATTGAAACAATTTCTATTCATATTTCAGCGCTAATTCATATTTAAAACAATTATTTCTACATTACGTCACTTTTGTTGTTGTTACATGAGTTGCCGGTCTACGTCTGCGCGCTTCCAGAACCAATACCGCGCGCTTCGACTTGTGTAAAATTTACTTCCTAATTTTCCTCGAGCGTAATTATTTTATAGTCACCCTGCAAAATACTGCATATGGCGTTGTTCACGTGATTGTACTTTTCTGAGCAAAGGAAAGTACTAAGTTGAATGTTGTGAACCGTAGCTGTCCTATCTTTCACTTCGTGGGTGTCTATATTGTGATCCTGAGTAATCAGTTTGTGTAATTACGGAACTTCTGTCTCCATAATATATGTCGCCAATAATATGTGAACTGCATTTGAGTAAACCCCTTACCAAGTTAACCAGAAAACCTAAAACGTTATGCTAAAGAAACTGTCCTGTGAAATCTGTGTTGTGCAGTGGAGGGAGCAGTATTGCAATTCGTGACGTCACAGTTCATGACTTGTAATTTCAACAAACAAATACATTCGTGAGGACGATAATGGTAAAGTTTCTTAGTCAGAATCCAGCTGTGTTCTGCAGACGACGAAGGGCAATGTTTTATGCAAGTTTCTACTGAGACTCTTATGTTGTGCTACATCCTTATTATGCCTTGGTTGGGAATTAATGTTCTTCCCACAACATCTGCATCAAAGTTAACAGCGAACAAAGCGCCACAGAGATGAAGCACACTGGACGTGCATCTGTGAAGAGGACAGGTCAGATCCCCATCCGGTCGTTAACGGTGAAGGTGTCCCATGAAAACCTCCAGAAAAATACCGTGAAGGTTACTGTGAAAAGACACTGTCGAATTCTTTCTCCATATTTCTCCACAAGATTTAGTGTTTGCACTCCAGTGACCTCAATGTCGACAGGTCTTTAAACCCGAATATTCCTTCCTTTAGAAAATTTACGCTGTCATGGAAACTTCTGAAGATCTTCGTGTCCGATGGAAAATATGAACACGTGCCACCAGAAGTATTTGAACTGTTGGATGATAGAGTTAATAAGATGGATGAAGTATGACTCAAAGTAATGATATGCGTAAGTGATAGGGATGAAATTTCAGTGAAAATTGCTAATAGGACTTGCAACGTGGTATAGTGTTAAAAGCAGAAACAGTAAACAGGAAAACCGTTCAAATCGACAAACAAAGAGACTATCGACAAATATTATTGACGAATTAGCGTCCAGTAGTTAAAAAACAATACAGTGATTTGAGAAATTCAGAATTTGTTATTGCAGTTGAAGAGCAAATTAGTTTCCTTACAGATTTCGTTTCCTAACAAAACTGTTAACAAATCCATTCACGCTTTATAATGATGCTGTATTTACATTAACATTTAGCATGAACTCATTTTTCTATTTAACATCAGCTTACAGGAATATCTCCATCCTGAAGTCTCCATTCAATTACAGACTGAGAGTTGCGTTGGAATTTGATCAGAAGAGAACACTGAGTAATTTCAATGTATTACGATACGATGCGTCAGAGAAAGAGAACATCTGTAAGTCGCCCTTTGACAAGAGATGGACGTTAAGATCGTAGTGTCACACATGGTAAATCCTATCGAGAATTCAACATATTGCATCATCTCCTTTGATAAGAGACGCACTTTAAGATTAGAGTGCTACAAATGATAAGGTCTTACGATAGTACTACGTATTGTATCATCAGCCTTGAACCCAAGGCTGATGGTGCGATATGCAATATTCAGTTCCATATCGATGAGTGTCCACAGTTAAAGGAGAGTGAATGAGTCTAACTTAAGCTAACGTGTACCAAGACAACTGAATTTGCTGTTTTAAGTAATTATCCTGATCGTGTACAATGAGATATAACGGCGTTTATTCAGGTGTTTCGAATGTTTCCATGCTGTAGATACACGATATTCTTTATTGCTAAGACTAGAAACACATATTTGGCTGTTAGTTTACTGCCTAAATCATGTGAAGGGCTATGTTGCGTGTTGAAATAATAGAAGAATAGATAATAGCATGCATAAGAGTATCACTGATGCGTAACGCCTTCCCATACGCCATAAACTCATTACACTTGCAGTTCTGAAATAATGACCAATAGAAAAGAAAACACATTGGGTACCACAAACGTCAATGTTAAGTAGTAATCATCGAACTTCTGAGGAGTGTACAATAATAGAGCTCAGAGGCTAAACTGCACAAAGTTAGAAAATCGTTGGTTAAAATACGTTAATTTAGAATTTAATTAAGTTGGACCTGAATCTGCTAAGCTATCGTTACCGCTTGGTATAAGTTATTTCATTTATGAATCATATTAACGTTTTTTGGCATTTAGTTTAGTGTGCGCTATTTTTGGGAAAATATGTGCGCGATCAAAGGGAAACATTGTACCAAATGATATCACCTGAAATTACACAGATAATCCTGAAATGACACGCCATATGTCTGACCATTGGTGTTACCTTAATTCTGAATTCCGGTGGTATTATGAAATTAGGAATTTAAGAGGTGAAAGTGTTGGATGCTGTTAAATACATATTTTGGGTGAACTGTAATTAAGGACACATGATGTACATCATTTCGAGGAGTAAAGTCTGCCGAATGATTAAGCAATGTCGAAAATACATGCAGCATAATAAAGTATTGTTTAATTGCAGCTTTTGAGGGTATAAAATGTATTTCAATCGGTAATATTAATATCGAACGTTCTTAGAGATATCTTCAAATAATTCAGCAACGTATTAATTCTGTTCATGCTGTACTAACAGAATACATTTCTCCTCTTAGTCATCGGTGTAATGTGATACACATGTTGTGGTAGGTTCTCCATATAATGTACCTGGCGTCAGTGTTTCCACTATTTCAGATTCACATTGTATCCACTTGGCTAATACAAGGCTGTGATGTCTCTGGCTCACAGTTCACAAGCGTAGTGCTGCACCATCCCCATGATATTACACACCCGCTTTGTTCACAAGCAAATTTGTGTGTATGTATATAAGTTGTATATCTTTTGCTCTCCCAATTACGGACCAGTATTATACCACCATAAAAATGAAAAAATCAACCAGTATGTAGCCCATAGCCACAATCGTGTTCTCGTAATTCGATCTCTGTGCCTCAGAGCCGCTATCACGATCTGATAGCTCTGTCGCCGTTCCCAAGAGATATTACAATGGTTATACTACTCTGACCCACTAATACACCATCTAAGTTCTCGCAGCTCGATATCCAGGTCCCATGCTCTGCCACCTATGCTCTATTAGCCTTCCTCCGTGATCTCGTAGTTTGATCTATGTAACCAATGAATGTACACTACGTCAATTTGTGAGCAGCAGTTGTCTAGTTTTAGAGGCCCACAAATTTACGCATACCATTCTTATTGTGCTCGCTTTTTCACGATGTATGAAGTGCTTATCAATATAATTTGATCCCTAATATAACTGCTAAATGATGCGCCGATGTTTTTGTGTTCCTATTCAATCACATATCTAACTTGTCTTTGATCTGATAAAGCCATTACGGCACCTTCCAAAGACCAATGATCAGGGTAGAGCGTATGCAAAGATAGTGGAAGTTGCATGCTGTACTGTAACCTATAGTAAACTTGTGTAATCCTTATACAACACAAGTCTACCAGAATCCGATGATCAGGCCAACTGCATATATTATTATAGACCCTACCTCCTTGCTACGTTTACTATTTAAATGCAGACGTTGTGAGTTGCATGTACTGAAACACATGTGTATCAACCTTGTAGCTATTCCATGTAGATGGTAACTTTGTTACGTACTACCTGAGTATCCGGCATTGTCCGAGTATGCATTTATTCCAGTTTTCTAATAGTCCATCCCCTCGTTATCCCTTTCTCTGTCCATAGCCTTCTTCATACCCATTGTCCATCATTTCTATACCCTATCTGTGTCCATCTCCTCCACCCCTGCATTCTCTCTCTGTATCCTCCTGCCCCTTTCTATCTCCCTCACCCCATCTCTCTGCCCACCTCTGCCCACCCCCATCTCTATGTCAATCTGTCTTCCTCTCTTTCTCTGCAAATTTCCTACTCCTCTCTCTCTCCATATCCACCTCCACTAACACTCTGCCTACCTCTTTCCCCTATTTCTCTCTATCGCCTCCTTTTCCTTCTCCGTCCATCTCCTCTTCTCCCCTCGCACTGTCCATCTTTTCTTCACCCTCTCTGTGTCGATCTGCTCCTCCCCCCTCGTTATCTGACCATCTACCCCTTCCTTCTTTTCGTGATATCACGCTCACCGCTGTAACAGGGTGGTGGTTCTTATCACCACGGTCTTTCTGTCTCCATCGTAAGTAATATGCGTATCACATTTCATTGAAATCGTTCCAGGGGCTCAGGATGAACTCTTTACCCACATTCTACTCTCATTTCACATGTATCTCTAGCGAATTTCGCCACTCAGTTTCATTTTCATAAAGCTCAATGTTTATAATGTCGTATCTCCTTATCTATGTGCTGTCCAGTGATACAAATTTTCAGCTACATCCCGTGGTATGTGTAGCCACTGTCTGTGAAATCTGTTGTGATTAGAGACAGTAGTAAAGGAGTAATAAATTAAAACGTCTTGCATGATGCTGGAGGTTCTCACGCATCGCAGTCTTTATGATGTCATATCTCCAGTACTGTGACTCGTACAGTGATATACTTTCCTTGGTACATTCAGCGGCATTCGTGCACATTATCACCGTAATGTATTGCAAGCAGAGTTAGTAGAAAGAAGTAATAAATTAAAACATCATAAATGGTGCCGCAGATTCTCACGAATCTCCGTGTTTATGACGAGTCATATCTTCTGAACAATGTGTCGTGCGATTACACATTTTGTAGGTACATTTCACGACGTGCATGGATACAGTCTGGAGTGAGGATGAAAGAGCAGGGTAGCTCACAACACGTGAATTTCCGGACTCAAGTCCTCCATTATTTGAAAGTGAGAGCACTTAGTGACTTCCATCAATTTCATATACAACATTTTTCGAAACTTTTTCTCTGAAAGATAGAAAGTTTAGGGATTATTACTTTTTCGCTGTTGATGCAGTAAAACCGACATATGGATCATGACGTTTTAATTTATTTTTTGCAAACTGTATTCACTATAAATTTTTCACACAATATTCACATATACCACTAAATGCACCAGCAAAATTGTGTCAATGGACAATATATGTCAGGAGATATTAGGCATTATAAACACTAAGATGCGTTGAATACTGCCGCATTGTACATGTCTTTGAAATTTATTACTTGTTTGCTGCTAGCTCTCTTCGCAACACATTTCGCAGACAGTACTCACATATGCCGCTGAATGTACCTACGCAATTATATCACAGTATGACACATAGATCAGGAGATATACGTCACAAACACTTAGTTGCGCGAAAAACTGTGGTATCGTGCATGAAGTTCAAATTCATTTCTTTTTGCTATTTATAGTACTCACAACATGTTTCGCAGACAGTATTCACATGTGCTGCTGAATGTACATACATAAATAAATCATTGTACGACACATAGTTCCAGAAATATGACTTTATACAGGGTGTTTCAAAAATGACCGGTATATTTGAAACGGCAATAAAAACTAAACGAGCAGCGATAGAAATACACCGTTTGTTGCAATATGCTTGGGACAACAGTACATTTTCAGGCAGACAAACTTTCGAAATTACAGTAGTTACAATTTTCAACAACAGATGGCGCTGCGGTCTAAGAAACTCTATAGTACGATATTTTCCACATATCCACCATGCGTAGCAATAATATGGCGTAGTCTCTGAATGAAATTACCCCAAACCTTTGACAACGTGTCTGGCGGAATGGCTTCACATGCAGATGAGATGTACTGCTTCAGCTGTTCAATTGTTTCTGGATTCTGGCGGTACTCCTGGTCTTTCAAGTGTCCCTACAGAAAGAAGACACAGGGGTTCATGTCTGGCGAATAGGGAGGCCAATCCACGCCGCCTCCTGTATGTTTCGGATAGCCCAAAGCAATCACACGATCATCGAAATATTCATTCAGGAAATTAAAGACGTCGGCCGTGCGATGTGGCCGGGCACCATCTTGCATAAACCACGAGGTGTTCGCAGTGTCGTCTAAGGCAGTTTATACCGCCACAAATTCACGAAGAATGTCCAGATAGCGTGATGCAGTAACCGTTTCGGATCTGAAAAATGGGCCAATGATTCCTGTGGAAGAAATGGCGGCCCAGACCAGTACTTTTTGAGGATGCAGGGACGATGGGACTGCAACATGGGGCTTTTCGGTTCCCCATATGCGCCAGTTCTGTTTATTGACCAAATGCTGCCCACATGCATATCGCCGTCATCAATCCTGTGCACTATATCGTTAGCGAATGTATCTCGTGTAGCAATGGTAGCGGCGCTGAGGGGTTGCCGCGTTTGAATTTTGTATGGATAGAGGTGTAAACTCTGGCGCATGAGACGATACGTGGAAGTTGGCGTCATTTGGACCGCAGCTGCAACACGGCGAACGGAAACCCGAGGCCGCTGTTGGATCACCTGCTGCACTAGCTGCGCGTTGCCCTCTGTGGTTGCCGTACGCGGTCGCCCTACCTTTCCAGCACGTTCATCCGTCACGTTCCCAGTCCGTTGAAATTTTTCAAACAGATCCTTTATTGTATCGCTTTTCGGTCCTTTGGTTACATTAAATCTCCGTCTTGTTGCAACAACACTGTGTTCTAGGCGGTGGAAATCCAACACCAGAAAAATCCTCTGTTCTAAGGAATAAACCATATTGTCTACAGCACACTTGCACGTTGTGAACAGCACACGCTTACAGCAGAAAGACGACGTAAGAATGGCGCACCCACAGACTGCGTTGTCTTCTACACTCCTGGAAATGGAAAAAAGAACACATTGACACCGGTGTGTCAGACCCACCATACTTGCTCCGGACACTGCGAGAGGGCTGTACAAGCAATGGTCACACGCACGGCACAGCGGACACACCAGGAACCGCGGTGTTGGCCGTCGAATGGCGCTAGCTGCGCAGCATTTGTGCACCGCCGCCGTCAGTGTCAGCCAGTTTGCCGTGGCATACGGAGCTCCATCGCAGTCTTTAACACTGGTAGCATGCCGCGACAGCGTGGACGTGAACCGTATGTGCAGTTGACGGACTTTGAGCGAGGGCGTATAGTGGGCATGCGGGAGGCCGGGTGGACGTACCGCCGAATTGCTCAACACGTGGGGCGTGAGGTCTCCACAGTACATCGATGTTGTCGCCAGTGGTCGGAGGAAGGTGCACGTGCCCGTCGACCTGGGACTGGACCGCAGCGACGCACGGATGCATGCCAAGACCGTAGGATCCTACGCAGTGCCGTAGGGGACCGCACCGCCACTTCCCAGCAAATTAGGGACACTGTTGCTCCTGGGGTATCGGCGAGGACCATTCGCAACCGTCTCCATGAAGCTGGGCTACGGTCCCGCACACCGTTAGGCCGTCTTCCGCTCACGCCCCAACATCGTGCAGCCCGCCTCCAGTGGTGTCACGACAGGCGTGAATGGAGAGACGAATGGAGACGTGTCGTCTTCAGCGATGAGAGTCGCTTCTGCCGTGGTGCCAATGATGGTCGTATGCGTGTTTGGCGCCGTGCAGGTGAGCGCCACAATCTGGACTGCATACGACCGAGGCACACAGGGCCAACACCCGGCATCATGGTGTGGGGAGCGATCTCGTACACTGGCCGTACACCACTGGTGATCGTCGAGGGGACACTGAATAGTGCACGGTACATCCAAACCGTCATCGAACCCATCGTTCTACCATGGTTCTGTCAGTGTGATCATGTGATGTATCTGACCCCAGGAATGTGACAATAAAGTTTCCCCTTCCTGGGACAATGAATTCACGGTGTTCTTATTTCAATTTCCAGGAGTGTATATCTTTCACATCACTTGCAGCGCCATCTGTTGTTGAAAACTGTAACTATTGTGATTTCGAAAGTTTGTCCGCCTGAAAATGTACTGTTGTCCCAAGCATATTGCAACAAACGGTGTATTTCTATCGCTGCTCGTTTAGTTTTTATTGCCGTTTCAAATATACCGGTCATTTTTGAAACACCCTGTAAATACTGAGATGTATGAATTTTTAATACATCTGTTCTTTATTACTAGGATATTCCTACAGCAGGATCAACTTAAGGAAATCCTTAGGACTTCGTAGCGCTTTTGACACCTTTCAACTGCGAAGCACAGACGTCTATAGGCGAGAACTCTACAGAGCTCTGAAGAGGTATTACCATAGAGAAGTTTACTAAATCGCGTTGTAGCTCCTGGACATGTAACTAGAGATATTGTATAACTAAGTTCTGAGTTAAATTCACTTTGGAAAGAATATTTGTTTTTATAGTATGTTTATTACTTTGATACCGTACTTGTACATTCGTACATTATGTGTATATATCTTGTACTACGTTTCCTAATTTCAAAGGTTCCTTCACGAATCCATGGATATGAAATTTTTTCGGTATTGGCCAACAAACAAAGTTCATTTTTCGCTTTCGCTTCTAGTAGAAAATTAGCAAAATGAGTACCAGGGCAATGCTGGGCTTGTCAGCCTATTAATATCATCTTTTTATAATAAGTATGAATTTTAACTTTTATTATAAAGAGGTTTTAAAGCTACAGCCATTCCAAATTTTAAAGTATTGTAAAATGTACAATAGCTTATTTACTTAATATGTTCTACGGTTTTGTGCAATTCCAAGCAGACCTGCTAAATTTTTGTAGTAGTATTCCCCCTGTAATGTAAGCGGTGGGAAATGGGGGAGGGTAAGGGCTTCCATTACTGCAGATAATGGTTCAAAAATGGTTCAAATGGCTCTGAGCACTATGGGACTTAACATCTGAGGACATCAGTCCCCTAGAACTTAGAACTACTTAAACCTAACTAACCTAAGGACATCACACACATCCATGCCCGAGGGAGGATTCGAATCTGCGACCGTAACAGTCACGCGGTTCCGGACTGAAGCGCCTAGAACCGCTCGGCCACCGCGGTCGGCTGCAGATAATGTCCTAGGACATTCCATTTCTTTGAAACGGCCAGCTGGACTGAAATTCCGATTTGTTCCAGTTTTAAAACAGCCTGTATGAATGAAATTCTATTTTTTATCGTTTTTGTGGGCAAGTAACTGTTTCTTTCCGTATTCATAAACTGAATGAGTGAACGAAGTTATGAGTTGTTTTGAAGCAGTATATGTGAATGAGATTTCGAACCGTTCCATCTATTTAAACAGTGTGGATGAAATTTCGAACTCTTCCATTTTTTAAATAGTCTGTGTGAATGGAATTACCAACAGCTCCATTTTTCCAAACGGTCTTTGCAAATGAAATTCAAACGTCGACAAGTTCTGTTTCTTCAGATGGTCTGTGTGGTAAAAATTTCGATCCGACCCGTTTCTTAAATTGTGTGTGTGAGTGTAATTCTGAACCACTTAGTTTTTAAACTGTGTGAAAGGAATTCCGATTCATTCTGTATTTTCTTGTAAACGGTCTGTGTGAATGAAACTCCGAGCTCTAACGACATTTAGGTGGCTTGTGGGAATGAAACTCCCACGTCTTCTATTTGTCTGAATAATTTGTGTGATAGGAATTCCAATCCACTTCATTTCTCTTAAACGGTCTGTCTGATTGATATTTCCACTCGTTTTGTTTTTTATTTATTTATTTTTTATTTTTTAAATCGGTCTGTGTGAATGAAGTCCCGAGAATATCCAATTTTTTCAAAAGTGTAAATGGCACTCTGACCTGTGTCGCTTTTAGGCTTCCGTACGTCTGTCGGCAAAAGCAGTTGCTACATAAGATCATTTCATTTCCTTTCTGTCTGATTGTCCGACTCTTTAAGAAGCATTTTTCTCGTGAAATTGTAGTATGAGTTTGAAATTTATGTTACTTACTAAAATATGCAGCCCCTTGACAGTGCAAAAATGACATCATCTAAGGCGCTTCAATAAAGAGATATGGCCATGACATGTTTCGATGAAATATTTCGATAATCGCAAACTCACTCTATGTGGCTTATAGGACACATGCCGTTGAACTTGAATCATGTGATTTGACAAATGAAGGAAAAATATCTGGAAACTGGCAATTTGTAGTCATATTACACAAAATATAAAATTTTTGTCATTTGTTGTCCATATGTTTGTACGTTTGTCTGTTAAGGCCCCTTTTCTTAGGAATGAGTAAAAGTATTAAGTTGAAATATATAAATAGTAAGGTCTGCGGCCCCTTGACGGTGTAAAAAATTTAACATTCTACGTCAATGCAGTCAGAAGATACGGCGATGTATGTCACGTATTTTGAGACTTACAATCTCCCTCTGTGACACCTATAGATGAACTACACACATACATGTTGGACCTGGTGATCTATCCGTGAAGTGTGCGCCTGGAAACCGACAGGGCACGGGATCGAATCTCAGCTGGACCACTTCTTACCGATGTGAAGAATTGCTAAAAATACGATGTTGTTCAGATTCCTCGCTAAACTCTAGGCCCCCTTTCACCGTTATGAAAACTGGGCTAGATTAGGGACATGCAGGTTGCCGATGTGGAGTTGAATAGAAAGTCTTGCACCAGCGCATATGCTTTTGTGCATATCATAATGTGTGTAAGACCTATAGTGTTATCTCTACCTGTAAGAACATCTTTTTAACTGTTTTGTTTATGTAAGATATTTTCGATGTTTGATGTGTACAACAAGTAGTGTGTGATGCTTTGTGTGTGCGAGACTCCGCACAAATAGACCATTAGAAAATTGTAAATACAATTTCTTCTAAATTTCGCCACCAACTTCACCAAAAGAATTCGTAACCAACTATAAAACGCGTGTTCCTTATATTTGCAGTAAGAGTCAACGAAATGAAGCAGACTCTCAGAGATTGACAACATCAATTGAAATGGCTTAATACACACAATAAACGCGCTTGAAAAAGGGAATCATTTCCCGAAACGCGCTCTTGTTAAAAGTTAATCTTGACCGGTAGCAGAAGATTTATTTATAAACAAACGTACAGTTTTCACAGTCGCAGGTTTTCAAAATCCATTTATACTGGATCAAATCAGATCTCTGTGAATGAATTTCGGATTGTTCCTGTGACGCCCTGCTAATCCCACAGGACAGGACAAGTAGTTTAAATTTTGGAAAGGGGCCGAAATAAGCGGTTGTCAGTTACACTCGAACATACAACTTCATTTATTTGGCCAAACATTACAAGAGCTAAGAAAATTTAAGAAAAGAAACACAGAATTACTTTTTGGAACTTAATAACTGGCTGAATACGCCATACAATCTCATGCCTTAAGGCCAAGACCACTTTAATTTAAAATCGGCTGAAAGCCAATAACTTAAAACTGAAACCAAAATCAGAAACTTAAAACGCAGAAGGTCTCATTTTAAATCAGTTCTTTTAATTAGGCTGAAGGCCAAAACAATCTGACACCTTAAGAGCAAAACAAATTTAATTTAAAAATCGACTGAAGGCCCATCAGAATAAATTTTTAAAAGAGCAAAGGCATTATCTTAAAACAGTTATTTATTTAGGCTGAAGGCCCCAACAATCTAACACCTTAAGAGCAAAACAACTTTAATTTAAAAATCGGCTTGAAGCCGTACAAATACAAACAACAAGAACAATAAGAAAAGGCAGTGCACCCAACGGCGCTCACAAGTTCCGAGGGCCAGGTAAGTCAGGCAGTCGACCCAACCATGCTCGATCCGACGACAACCCAACCGACAGACGGTCAACGGACACACCCACATAACAACTTCCGCTCCACCTGACCAGCACACAACAGGTAGTTCAATGGAACAAGGTAGGAGGTACTGGTGCCCACAACCAATTATACATTGAGCAGTCAAACTACACACCGTGCTGGACAGCGACAACATGATGAGGAAAATACACTGCCTGAATTTACGTCAACAGCCAGGGCAGGTAACCGGAACGTTAACGGCCACGAGGCAGAAGATTCCGCTGGTGCAATTCAATTCAAAATAACCAAGTACAGTTAAACTCCACCGGAGGATGGCTAAAATTTGCGAACTTGAAGACACACGTTGTTCCTCGCGGGAATGTCCCAACAGCCGACAACGAAATCCAAACGACACAAAGTGAACAGTCTTGACTTGCTGGTAGATTAAGTCAAAACTCAACTTTCGTGTCCAGGATCGCTGAGCCACGGACCTCGTACAACGGGAATAGCACTCCACACTCCGCTCGCGGGTGGACGCAGCCAGCGGCCTCGGCAAAACTATGCGTCGCGGAGATTTCCTCGCTGTTCCACGCCAACCGACCAACTGCTGGCACACAGCACAGCTGGAAACTACAAGCGCCAGGCCAAAGATAGTACTAGGAGCGAATATCGATGCACACCACTTCTGCCACTCTCGGAGAGGCAGGATAACAGCATAATCACGATAACTGCGGGTGACTAAACACAGAATAGCAACAAAGGTTTAATCCAATGCATAACATGAGCCAGCCACGGCTCAGTCCCTTTCTCTTGTAAAAGGCTTGCGTGAATGAAATTCTGAGCGTTTCAGTTTCTTTAAACAATCTGTATGGTTAAAAATTCGACTGGAATGGTAATCTGACCTATCCAAATTTCTTAAATATATGCACATGAAATTCTGATTGGTATCTTTTTTTAGGTGTATGTGGAATGACGACGTTGTAACTGCGATAGCTGTGTTTGTACCAGGTGGTTGTAGTTAATCTGACAGTGCTCTATGTGATGCGCCGGCCAGTGTGGCCGAGCGTTGCTAGGCGCTTCAATCTGGAACCGCGCGACCGCTACGGTTTCAGGTTCGAATCCTGCCTCGGGCATGGATGTGTGTTATGCCCTTAGATTAGTTAGGTTTAAGTAGTTCTACGGGACTGCTGACCAGAGCTGTTAAGTCCCATAGTGCTCTGAGCCATTTTTTCTATGTGCTGCAGTATTGCCTATACACATCTGGCGACGCTGAAAAATCGTAATACGATCATTAATCGGTACGTACAGGGAGTGTGCTGAAAATGTTAATATTTCCACTCTCTGCCACTAGGCAAAAATATAGTACTATAAGCAGTCAGAATATGTTGTTGGTTTAGGAGATGGGGAGGAAAGGGCAAACACATAATAACGGTAGTTGGTTCTGGCTCGTTTATTATGATATTGTCAAAGTTTGAACATCAATATCGTTTCACAACACAACAAGACATGCCATCGTGTGCTGTATTTCAGATTAGGAAGAATTCGGATGCATCCCTGATAGACACGTTCTTTCAGATATTCACACAAATATTTTCTTTTTTTAAAAAAAAGAAGGTGGAGCCCCTCCACGCCCACACCGGCATGATGGCCAACATAAAAGGTGTACTGCCATCTCTGTATAAGGATTAATTTTCACTAAAGTGAGGTCTCGCAGTATTTGGGTACTGCGATTTTTGCGTGTGTCCGTTTAGGCTAAACCATTACTATGCACTCATCAGGAGATAGATTGGGTCGGAAATAGATTGGATCTCTCCCCACAACCAGATGCCACATGGATTTATGTCCAGGTTAAAAAATGTTTCCAATGGCCCTGAGCACTATGGAACTCCTGAGGTCATCAGTCCCCTAGAACGTAGAACTACTGAAACCTAACTAACCTAAGGACATCACACACATCCATGCCCGAGGCAGGATTCGAACCTGCGAACGTAGCGGTCAGGCGGTTCCAGACTGTAGCGCCTAGAACCGCTCGGCCACCCCGACCGGCTTATGTCCAGGGATCAGGAAGGCCAAACATCTCGAAAGAAATCTTTCATCTGGAAAGTGTTGTGAGGTGTTGTCGAATCTTGCATGAAAATAGTGGTCTGAACACAGTTGCGTTCTTCCAAAGTGAAATCACGTGTTGTGCGAGGAGGTCCACATAAAACTCGGATGTCTATATATCTGACAGGCCCGAGAGGTGTCATCTAATCCATGCAAAATGGGCAGAGATTGGAGGAGCTTGTGAAACTACATTACTTAGTCACATAAGCAGCGGCATTGGACGTTTCCGCACAACACGTGGCGGAGTAGAAGCCGTATGCGACAGTTATGTGCATTCACGGCAACAAACAGAGTAAACTGTGCCTTTTCCGACCAATGAATATATCCCGACCACATTTCATCAATTTCCATATGTGCCAAAAAATGCGAAGCTTAAAATCACGGCGTTGTAATCTATCTGCGGGCTTCATCTGGTGCACATTCTGGATATTGTAGGTAAAACTGTAAAATACTCCACAAAGTGGTTTGAAACGTTGACCAGACGAGAGCCAATCCTGTGGACAGTTCGAGCACTGGCTGCATAATTTGATGCGTTTGCTCCACGGTCGGCTGTAGCTATAACTTATCCTCTACTGCGGTTGGAAAGGGCCGCCTCACTCTCCCTTCTTCACCAGCTAATTCTCCCGCTCCCTGTATTTCTTGATCATATTCTCTAGATTATTTGTTACCATTGGGCTTCTTCGCAGCTCTTTATGTCATCCACATTCCTGCAATTCAGCTATGTATTGCTGAAGAAACATCTTTACCACCACCGCACTTTCTTTCTTCTAAGCAGCCTTCACGTTTCGTACTTAAAATATAAAACTTCTTAATCCTTAAAACAGCACTCCGACGTCAAAACATGAAACATTTCACATCCTGTGCACCTCAGTTTCATTGCACGAATGAATTGTCTTTAAAGTCATGTGTTGAAATATGAGTGAATTACAGGAAAGCGGCGTTGCTGCAAAAAAGGCAAGCAAAACCAGAGTCTGTATTGGAAAATTTATCAAAACCCTTTTCTCAAAAGCTACAGATATTCATTCAAGAAAGACAGCTCTTCAAAAAGAAGATATGCCCAGACAAAGAAGTTGTTAAAAGGAAAGAATACATATTTATGAAAGTAGACCGTGTAGAACAAGAAGAAAAATAGAAGAAGATGAGGAGGAAAATGGCGACGATGATCAGCAGGAGTCGCGAAAAACTATTAGAGCAGAGACTGGCGGGGCTACACTGTCAGACTACTTTTTAGTAAACCAAGATACTTAATGCGTGACACTCTATGAGATTTTAACCGTCAGCAAGAGTGTAGATGATTTTTATTCGTTGGATACAACGTTTATAATTCACAATGTAACATATCCGGAAACCAGAGGATTATATATTGCTTACATCATCTTCAAAATATTCATATTTTACATTATATTCATATAATAATATTCAAAATATTCTCAGGGCTATTAAAGCTCATCAGAAAGTATACCTCTCCTACAGACGAATGAATTCCAGCACGTGGATCCTTACGCCTGATGGAGATAAAACAGGCAGGCCAACATTGAGAGGTGATGTACATATTGTCATGGGAGAGAACGCGGTTTCATGCCTTAATCTTGCTGAACCTAAGAATGGATACAATAAATCTCGCCAGGTTTTATCAGAGGACAAGAGACAATTCAAGAATATCCATTTCGACATTCCATCAGACCCGTGTTTGCTGAGGTTGATTCAAAAAACGGCTATTCTAAAAGGAAAATGAGAGGGACAAGAAGTAAATAAAACGAAGACAAGAATAAGAGGAAGATGAAGAAGGAAAATACATTAAATCAAAAGAAAACACCATATTTATTAAAGCAGATGGTGGAAGTACTGGGGAAGAAGAAAAGGATGCTTAGGCTGATAATGATAAAGTAGAAGAGGAGTAACAACACTATTACGCTAAGGAGAATGATGTTCACAACTGGAAGAGAGTAACCAACGACTCAGAAACATATATTATCTATTTTCAAACAACTTACCGAAATTCTGCCAGGTAATATTTACAGCGACCGCCGATGTTTCGACGAGAGTACACCCAGCCATTTTCAAGGCACAAACTGCAAAATTAGAGTGCTTTGCTAAGCATGATCTGTTTGATGATGGTTTGTGTAAGGCGAGTGTATATCGCATTTCTTGTAGCTGTGGAATGGCATATATTGGTCGGACTATCAGGACCGTGAAGGACGGATGTACTGAGCACAAACGGCACACATGATTACAGCAGCTAAGTAGATCTGCTGTCGCCGAACATTGTTTGGACACTGGTCACCCTATGTTACATAACATTACCGAGACATTGGCATGCGCATCCAGCTAGTGGGACAGTGTTATTTACGAAGCTGTTGAGATTAAATTAGCGAGCAACCTTATAAACAGGGATGGAGGTTTTTGTTTAAACTCTGCTAGGAATCTTGCTCTCTCCCTTTTAATAAAGAGAAGGACAGAGTCAATGTTAGCTCACCTGCTAGTTCGTAGTCTTTCACTATCGATGCCTCGGACTTCGGTCATCCTTGGTGGCACTAGAGTAGAGTGTGTGTGTGTTAGCTTTCCTGAATTACTTTAAGAACCAAGGTTTTAAATATGCTTGTAGATCGCCTATCCGTTGCAGTTTGTGCCTTGAAAATGGCGGTGTGTACTCCCGCCGAAATATCGGCGGTCGCTGTAAATATTACATGGCAGAATTTCTGTAAGCGTTTGAAAATTGTATACGCCAGGAGAAACGCAGATCTCACTATATTGACTACGTCCACTGGTATAAACCTGATGAATTGGTGGAGAAGGTATATCGCTACATTTGAAGTTAGTAGGGGATAATTCACGAGACCATTACATACCGTCTGAAGAAGAATTTGATATATAGTGATTTTTGCTTGACGATTATAATACCACTCTGAAATAATAAAGTGAAACACTTAGTTGCAAAATGGGAAACTGCATATGACAACGTTCGTTCAGTTGAAAGGCATTCACAAAAGGTGCATTTCTCAAACTCCAAAATACGGAAACTTGTAATTATTAGGTGTGATTTTGTTTAGGGAACAGCGCACTTTGGAAACAGATAGTGAGAGATTGTATTCCCTTTGAAAGAAGAGTTGAATGTAGAAGCACAATTATAGTGACAATATTTCAGACTGGTCATCACAGAAGGCGAGAGTTTAGCAGATACACATGTGTTAATGTAACGATCTGTATCTGCTACAGATGGCAGTCTGGCAACATGCGTTGAAGATAAATAACTGTGTATACTAATTTTTTTTATGCAACTGTCTTACAACATAAGGTATCAAATGATTTCTGCTACAAAACAAAGATAACTAATTTTAGTGTATGAATGGAAAGTAAAAAGAAAAACATTAAATCGGTTTTATTATGTGAAAATGTAAAAATATTATAATAACAGTTTCATGTGGAGTATTTTTCTCCCTTCATTCGCTCTGTGATGTATCATAAAGTTAATGCCTAACTCAAGCAAGCATTGATGTCTATGACACATAAACATTTTTAATAGAGAATAAAAGAGAAATTTATGTTTGGTAAATAATTCAGATATGCGTGAGAACAGGTATAGTATTTGACATAAACATTTCTGTTGATGTATAAAACAGAGAGAGAGAGATGTGTAAAATAAAGTGATGAGGCAGAATTTTAGATGTTTACGTATTTTTGACATTAGAAATACTGCTAGAGAGAACACTATGAACACAGTTCAAAAGGCGAGAAAGCGTATCTGAGACCCCCACCCCCCCTTTCCCTATCGGTCTCTCTCTCTCTCTCTCTGTGTGTGTGTGTGTGTGTGTGTGTGTGTGAGTGTGAGCTTAAGTGACGTGACTGCCTGTTTCATTTTGAATAGTGGCCAAAAATTTTTAAAAAGTATCCCACTAGTGCCAATTTAAAAAAAGTATCCCAGTAGTGGCATCTTGTAGTTTTTAAGTCTTCCACAAATACCATCATACAGTTGTTATAAATTGTCTCGCCAACGCCTTCTAGCAGTTTTAAATGTCCCTCACACCATCAGCTTCCATTTTATAAATTTCTCACCCTCCACCTTCTTGATGACATCATTTTTTTAAGGTAAATGGTTACATCAAGGGGGTGTCTGATAAACAGCTGATTATATATTTTCTAAAACTTACATAGTGAGACCGTGGCTGTGTACAATTAATGTAGGTTGATTCTTAATAAGAAGATAACAGCAACCAGCCACTATTAATACTGCTATTTATTTAAGTAAATAATTAAGTAAATAATTAATACTGCTATTTATTTAAGTAAATAGCAGTATTAACAGTGGCTGGTTGCTGTTATCGTCTTTGTAAGAATCAACCTACATTAACACCTGGTGATCTTCAGCAGTCGCTTGAACATCAGAGTGGATCAAAGGCGCTATAGATGCATTACTTACTCTCACTGTGGTATCAGTGTTATCACCTCAGGAACAGGTCTAGTGTCTTACCATGTCCTCTGTGTTTTACATTAAATGTGTTCAGCACTGTAAAAGTTTCTCGCAACTGACGCTGTGCTATTTGTGTCATCTGCAGTGCTCCACCATGAAGCTCAGACTATTGCTGCTACCACTGCTGGTCCACGTGTGCTCATGTGCGAGAATCCTGGGCATCAACCCGACGCCCTCCATCAGCCACCAGCTGCCCTTCCTCATCATCATGCGAGCTCTTGCTGAAAAGGGACACCAGGTCACCATCATCACCACTAATCCTATGAAGGTAACTAAATCTTCCTTCCACTGATCAGTAGTCGAAAAAACACAGCCTGCCAGAGATTTAAGACAGCCTACCCGATCTAGCAGTTAAGTCGTCTGTCATTAACATTTATTTATTTTATTTGTGTTTGGGACTGAAAATTCGTGTAATCAAAAATTGCACATCTTGACCTCATGGGTTTCAAATCCATATCATACGAGGATTTTCCAGAAAGAAAAGCACCACATTTTTTTTCCTCAGCCGAAAACAATGCTACGAATGCCAAACGTTACGTATGTGTTATTTGAAGTCTCCTGAGTAAGCGCTCCAAGTTTCCACCACTTCCGACAGATAGCGTAGCTGCAGGACAGTTTTAGAATGACGCCTGTAGGTGCTGAACGTTACAAGCAACGTGCCGTCATAGAATTTCACACTGCAGGGGAAGAAACTGTGGGGAATATTCACAAACACCTGTGCAAAGTCTACGGAGCATATGTTGTCAACAGAAGTACAGTTAGTCGCTGGGCACGGAGGGTGACGTCATCAGAAGGTGGTTAGGCGGAGCTCCACAATTGGCGGCGGTTGGGGAGACCATTGACGGCTGTCACACTTGATATGTTGCGGTGAACTGATTTGGTCATTCGCGATGACAGACGCATTCGTGGAAGACATTTTGAGGACGACGAGGAGATGATTTACACAGTGAAGCACAAGACAAGGACTGGTACCCTTGGAGGAATACCATAGAATGGGATGGAGATTTCGTGGAAAAGTAGGGTGCGTAGATGAAACAACATTATTTCGTATGTGTAATTCTCGTTATGTTTGATAAAGAATTCTTGTAGAAAAAAATGCGGTGCATTACATTCTGGACAACCCTCGTAACTAAAATTTATAGCAGATCGCATATCTTCTGGTTCAGAATGTCAACAACGTGTTTACATGTATGTCAAATGAAAACTTCCCTGATATGATTTTTCATGTCCGCAGTCCGGAAGTTTTGGGTGATATTCACTGGTTTCTGCTGTTTTCATCAAAGAATTCTTTAAGAAAAAAAATCCGTCTTCAAACCCAGAAGACATTGGAAGCTTACTCTGTGAAACTGAGCCCCCGTCCCCCCCGTCCCTCCTATACATTGCAGAATAAGAAAGAAAACTCAGGTGTGTGGCCAAAGAATGAGCGAAAGTGGCTTGTTTCATTACATACGCAGCTGCCTACTGAAATAAAACACATGCCTGAATCAAATTATCCATTGTATCCTACATATATCGGTGACGATATTTAACGATTGTTATGGAGTCTTAAGTCACTCAGTCTAAATACAATTATATTTCACATACAGCAAATTTATGGGCCCCGATCACTCTCTCTCTCACTCCCATATCCCTGCCGCTGCCTAGGCATTTGTCTGTTTCTTTCATCTTGTTCATTTTAAGAAAGTTGTAGTTACTTAGTTACGTGACACTCTAATGTTTGAGACTCCTTCGGACATCCATCTTTTGTACTCGACCGCCTATAACGGAGTTAGTTTGCCATGTACTACTCATGGTTGCCGTAAACATATCACTCCACAATCATCCAAATGTTCACAGCTGACGAATGTTCACAGTTAACTTTACAAAACTGTTTCCCATGAATATTCAGTCACTGTCATGACTCCAAAACATCTTATTCTATCAGTTTGTATTTAATAATGAAAGTTAATCTTTTGTATGCACTTTCGGGCAGCAGTCCGAATGTCATTCTTGGCCGTTTGCCACTGACTGACTCACTCCAACGCGAAACCGTAGCGGCAAGGATCTTTCAGCTTTTCAGCGATACAGTAGACAACGGCACTAAGCCTCTAAACTCGATCTTCAGTAAGGGCAGCGATAATGATAGATATATCTGACTTCCTTAAAAATGAAGTAAAAACAGTATTGGCCATAATAAAATAATTCTTTGCAATGACAACATTTCGATGAGAATGTGACGATCTTGAAACCGTTTATATTGAAATATACACACCAAATGTATGTCAGTAAAGATAGAGTTTATCCGTTTTATCCTTTTCTGTGGCCATGACGCATACTATCGCTCATAGCCAGCACAGTATCAGTGGTTTCGTTGGATGTATGCGTCTGCTACCTTCTGTGGCTTGTATCTTACGATAATGATGAGTTTGAGGCCGGAGAGTGTTATGATGCTGTTAGATAATGCCTCATCCACTAAATGGTACCTCTCATCTGCAAATATCATGTACTTCATTAATTGTGTGAAAGCTGTTGTGGATATAATATATGGAACCTTATAGTTAATACTGACATGGACACGTACTATGACTGTCTGTCCTGAAAAGACTGTAAGCCTCGAATACTTTTGGACTTTTCTCGTGAACTTGATGGAAACGGATGCTCTGTTTAGCTCGACAGATTGTAGCAACACCGAATTTCCTGGCATAACGCGGTAAACCACAAAGGACTTCCGTGAAATTGGGGAACGGGTTGGTTCAAATGGCTCTGAGCACTATGGGACTTAACTTCTAAGGTCATCAGTCTCCTAGAACTTAGAACTACTTAAACCTAACTAACCTAAGGACATCAAACACATCCATGCCCGAGGCAGGATTCGAACCTGCGACCGCAGCGGTCGCGCGACTCCAGACTGCAGGGCTAGAACCGCTCGGCCACTCCGGACGGCTGGGGAACGGGCATTACCTAAAGGCGTACAGAAAGAAACACATCGAGTTGAAATGGAAGGAAAAGAGTGATGTCATGATGGACAGTACGATCAGTGACGATACGTTTCAAGAAGTAAATCCAAATAATGGTATCGTGCGAAAGCCAAGTGTAGTCACGTATTACACCAAGAAAATGGAAGGTGTGGACGAGAGCGATTCCTAGTTGAAAAGCTGTCAGATAAACATAAGACTACCGGAAAAATATTATCGGAAGGTTTTTTGACATTTATTCCACAGTTCATGTCGGAATACAGACGTCCTGTACAAAAACATGGTGGCGAATATGGTAGACTGACATTCATAATTATTCTCGGAGAACAGTTGGCCACATCGTGTCCCCCACAGGTATCATTAGTTCGAAGAGCAGCTACTACACCAAATGCGGCTTGCCTTATAACAAGGAATTTTCCAAACCTTTTTCCAAGGACAACGGAAAGAAAGTTCAACAACAGGCAGTAGAGTAAGCGCGATAAGGCGTGAATTCGTTCTGTGGAGCAACATGTTTAAAACCAGGATTTATGTGAATGTAAAATTTCATTCTCTCCTTTAATAGATCCTATTCCTTCTAAATTCCGATAACAGAAAGAAATGCTTAAATCAGAAGGCAACGCACGTGACGCGTCTGCGCCAGCCTAAGGGGTTAAACGACTTAAATGATCCCTAAGCGTACGGCATAGACGTAACGATATGCGCCATCCAACGGAAGAGAATTTCAGAGCTGTTACGTCGACTGGATGTTAAAAACGTATTAGCATGAGGACAGGCATGTAGAAACGTATTTCAAATATTTGAGACAGCTTCTAGACCGCAGTGCAAGTGAAAATACTGCCAAAGACAACTGTAGCACTGTATATCACGTCCCCGAGATAAATGTGACTAATTTATCAACCTGATAATAAGTAAAATAGGCGTTGGAAAATAATAGGTTACATCATTGTAACACTGCGATACAAAACATCAAACCCATCATGGTACTCTCCAATATAAAATAAATAGGATAAACAGTCCAAATTTAATAGATAGTATGAACATAGTTCTCTGCAGTCATGAATCCCTTTTTGCTATTAAGACTAATTTTCATGCAATTTTAAAGTATTTTACCTAGACCACTGATGTTTTCCTGGAGAAATTACCTACCTGACTTCACCTGACACAGTGCAGGCTCACTGAACGCCACCTACTGCTTTGACTGCTGTTTCGTCTTCGACGTCACATCCTTAACTCACCCTTCAGCCACAGCAACACATCACCCAGAATCAGATGCATTGTTTCTAAATGCTAGAGTGAGGTGGCGCTATGGCTGAGACACTGAACTCTTATGTGGAAGGACGATGGTTCAAATTGCCGCACCACCATCTGATTTAGTGGTTTCTTTTACGTCCTCATAACTCCTAAGGCTAATGCTTGGATGTTTGCTTTGAAAAGGCACTGCTGATGTCCTTGCCCATCTTCCACCAGGCCAAGCTTTCAGTCCTTTCTTAACGACGACGACGTCATAGGACGTTAAATCCCAGTACTCCTACTTCCCAAAAACCTCGTATATAGCTGTATTATATTGTTAAATTTACCAGCTTTTCATTCGTATTTACGGTTTCGAGATATATTTCATGAAGATCGTCTTCAAAAGTACTCAATGTTTTTTTTTCGGTGACGTTTTCTTTCGGTGACCTACTTCTTAACAATTGAATACGAAAGAACACCCGCTTCATAAGCTTACATGAATTTAGGATGAATTTCAGCGGGCTAGTGACCGTGTGTAATACAGAAATCCATCCCTCAACGGAATTCCAATTTACAGCGAAATATATATAACATTAATTCTTCATAAATCCGTTGAAGCAACATTACTATTCTGCATATCAAGTTGACACATATTTTACTTTATTCCACAACCTGTACTAAGAAAATATTAAAATATCTTTAGTGATACCTTGCGAACCTCTGTGACAACATAACAAAATTTCCCTTTGCGCTCGTGCATACTTGAATCCGTGTCACTTGCTGTAGTACTGAATAGGCTCTTTAAGTTACTAATGAATCGCTAATGGGTTGCCTCAACTCAACAACAAATAATTTCATCAGCGCATAAAATTTTATCATAAGTATCCCTTACGCTTTCACTACCAGTCTTTGTCCACTTTACCTCTGTGTGGTCCTTGATATTTATTTCATTCGTTATTTTTCTAAGCATATAAGAATCGGTCCGTTTTCAAGTTATTTCGTTTGCTTATCAGAGTAGGTATTTTTTCTGACGTCGAGCTTCCGTAGCTTCTGTTGTACTTGTACATTCTGCCGCTACAGTGACACATTTCCACATTCCTTCTCAGGTTACGGCTTCATGACTTACACTGTATATCTCAGGTCACAATATTTCAGTTTTAGTTATTTTGTTCAACCGACGTGAATGTCCACAAGGAGACTGATTATTCATAATCAACACTGCAGTACTGCCTTCAGTTGGTGTAGGTTTGGAGGTTTAAGGAAGACATTGTTTGCTGCGCTATAGTTCATGATATTCACCACAATATACACCGGCTCTGATTCGAGCACTACCATGCCATTGCGTGGAGGTCATTTTATTCATAGAAGCGGTATTGTCGAAAGGAGACCAGTACTGAGCTTTGTAAGAATCAGATGGCTCAACGAATATGAAATGTGTTTGTGTTTTGTTACATAATTGATGCAGAGGTTGTGACTAACCTTTACTACTATTGGGTAAGTCTTTATCACAACTTAATCTAATTTTTGTGTATGCAAACCAATCACGATGGCGTGAAGGAAATAACGAAACACCTTCTGTGAGCACCAAGAGATAATACAGAAAAAATGGTGTTCCCTAAAATAGTATCACCTGTGATCTAGATATGCAGTACGTGGCTTTAAAAAGCGTCAGCGTGAAGTATATTATTTTAGTTGTTGTCTTCGAAATAACAATCTCGTCTTAAGATATTCCTTTAAAGAAGGTTATGTACAGTTTTTGTGTTGCAGGATCCTCCACCAAACGTAACTCAGATAGATATGTCATTTATGTACGACAAATGGAAGAAAGACATCAACTTCTACCAAATGTCTCAACTGTCTAGACATGAAATGATGGAAATGATGATAAAACTTGGTAAGACGGATTGTGACGCACAGCTCAAAACTCCAAGCATAAAAGAACTTCAGTAAGTAATATAACTTTTTTTACAGAAATACTCTATTGCTGATGGTATAACGTAACATAAGGCATTTAAGATTTACTCATCGTTAAAGCGCGATCGTTAAATGCTTAGAGATATCAAAAATTTGATGATTTTTTAGTCTTCAGAGTGACTGCCTCCACACAGAACACTTGCAATCGTGAAAGGTTATGTCTTTCTCTGCGGTAACATTACAGTTCTGAAATTTATTTTCCAATGTGGTTCAAAATAGTTCCTTATAGTTTCACATTAGTGGCACAGTCTGAGAAAGCAACCTGTTTCCTTTTATGTATTATAGTTATCCTAGTCACATCGAGGTACTTTCAGTAGTACTCAGCGGCTGGCTGTCCGCTGTTCTCCACTTCTTCTTGCCCTGTAACAGTGTTCTGCTCTGTTTAACTTGTATCATCCCACATCATCCGCAAACTCTGTTTCAGAGGCAACAAAAGTGAAAGACAGTAACCCTAACCCAATGCCGATACAAAATGTTTACCTCTTTTTTACATGCATTGCAGCGCACATTCCACAAAAGGCAGAAAATTTAACATGCGTCCATTTTTCAATGTAATTGCCTTCTTCGATTTTCTTATTTACTACTCAATTCACTTTCATATACAATCGTACTGTATCAGTACTGGCACGACACTTTTTTACCTAAATGTCAGTGATATGCTCCTAACACTAGCATCCTTGAAATGAGAACATTCCCTTCATATGTGCCAAACCCTTTCCAAAATCTCTCCTTCTCCAGTTGTCATGTTATATGTATACTCTCATTTTCGTATTAGTCTTTAGTTTGACGTAGCTCTCCACCATATTTCATCCTGTAATAGGCTCTCCACGTCCACACAACTGTACAAACATACTTCCAGTTGACCTTGCTTTTATAGTGAAGCCCTTGCCTCCCTATAAACACTTGCTTCCATTATCAGACTGGAGGTTCCTTAATACCTTAGCATGCTTCGCGTCAACTGACTCTTTTTTTTAGTCAAGTTGTGGCATGAATTGCTTCTTTACCTCCTCATTCGATTGCTAGAATATCCACCTAGTCGTCAGCAGTCCTTCGAAGCACAGCATTTCAAAGGCTCTCTTTCTTTTTGAGGTGTTTATCGTCCGCATTTCGCATCCGTACAAAGCTACACTCCTGAGAACTATTCTTACCTTTAGGAACGAGTTACTGGTACATATATTGCTGACTGATTGTATCAAATTTCGGTTACTGTGATTGTGAATGTAATACCCTCTCTGTTCTATCCATGATCAATTATTTTGATGTCTAAACAACAAAACCCGTTTACTGTATTTAGTACATCACCCTTGACTGATTACACTAGTTTTATTTTTGTTAATGCTAATCTTATAAACCCATTCCCTTCAGCTGCTATTCCAAGGCGTTTGCGGTTCTGACAGATTCACAGTATCATCGGTAAGCCTCGAACCTTTAATATTCTCGCGGTGAAAATTATTTTCTTTTCTTTCAACATGTTTTCAGTATATACAGTGAATACTGTTAGCGTTCACAACTACTCTTTCCGTTTCATGTCTTACGATTAGTTGTAACTATAGCCTGGTTTTGTAAGAGTCTTAGCTTACCTTTCGCGTCTGTATTTCATCTCTGCTTGTTTCGGAATCTTCCATGTCCTATTCCTATGTCTTTTGCCTCTTCAGCAAACTTAGAATATTTTAAAATGGTTACAATTGCGTGTACGTTCCACCTGGCTGCTAGATGCTAACCGTTACAACTCCGCCATGCCATGTCACTGTTTGTCGCTTCCATTCACAAACACACCGTTAATTGGAAAAAAATCTGTCTTAATCACTTTTCCTCGATGACTGATAATCACTGTCGTCCTACTTCCCACACTATGCACAGGCATGCAAGTGCTGACACCTTTCCCATTCACGCATGTATGGCCATGTTGTATCTACCCAATATCCTTCCAAATACGTTCACCATATTCAGCGGGTGCCAGCACAGGATGTTTTGTAGTACCTATCACTCGAAACTTGGGGACTCATTCCTTAATTATAGAACCAATGCGATACAACTAGACTTAAAATTTTATCAATAATTTTAGGTCAAACGATTCCAAGTCATGCAAGAAAAGCACCTTTTCTACGAAAGAGCGTGCTACAAAGAGTGATTCGGACATGGAAACAAGAGAATGCTAGGCCAACACAACAGTCGGTGAAAGTGTAGGGGATGAAAATGCACAAACCGAAGCAGAGTCTGTACTACCACCATCTCCTCATTGTCGACATTGTACGAGGGCTGTTCAATAAAGAATAATCATAATTTTTTGACAGCATATCTTTATTCATAATTTTGATGGTCCTTCTCAAAGTATTCTCCCACGAATGCGATGCACTTGTCCCCATTTTTCCGCCAGTCATCAAAAACCATGCTGGAAACCATTTTTTGATAGGTCCTTCAAAATTTCCTCCGCAGCGTACACCACTGCTTCTGATGATTGATAATGCCTCCCATGAAGCCGTTTCTTCATGTTGGGGAATAGAAAAGAGTCACATGGGGCTAAACCCGGACTATAGGGAGCGTGAGGGATGCACTTCACGTTGATTTTTGCAAGATACTCAGTTACAACATTGGCAATATGTGGCCGTATATTATAGTGGTGCAGCATACAGCCTGTTTCACGGAAATATGGTCTTTTGCGCCTGATACGGACTTGCAATGTTTTCAGGACATCCCTGTATTATTGTCCAGTTACTGATGTGTGTGCAGGTACAACATGCTGACAAATTATTCCATGAATATCAATGAATGAGATGACCATAACTTGTCCCGCAGAAGCAACCACTTTTGCTCTTCTGGCAGTTGGTGATGAAGGAGATTGCCACGCTGAGCTTTGTTATTTGCTCTCAGTATCAAAATGATGCAGCAAAGTTTCATCAGCAGTGATTACATTTGAAAGAAACTCCGGATCTTCCTCTCACATCAACTGTAACTGCATGCAGACCTGCACGCGAATGTCCTTTTGCTCTGGAATCAACAGTTGTGGAGCCCATCACACACAAACACGTGTCATGTATACGGTTTGTGGCACCAAAGTGTAGGTGGCACCCAATGAAATGTTCAGTATTTCAGAAAGTGATCTTAAGGTAATTCTTTGATCCTCTCTCACAATGACAGCAGCAGTGTTGATGTTTTCTTCCGTAAGAGCTGTAATTGGAGCAGCGGGTCCACTTTCCTTTGGAATTGATTGTCTCCCCTCTTTAAACATTTCAAACCACCTTCGAGTTGTGCTGTAGGGAAGAACAGACCATCCATAGGCCTCCTGTAACACTGCATAGGCCTCAAGATTTGTTACCTTCTCCATTGCAGCGGTAGGCGATACTGAACATGTCTGACCTTGCCTGCCTCTCATAGGCAGGAACCAGGAGTTCTAACAAGGACACTACTAGGGCGTGTTTGTTGTACATTAAGCTAAGAAAATATCACAGGATTAAATTTTAGCCTGAGAAATTATGACCACAGAAAAAGTTATGATCATTCTTTAATGAACAGCTCTCGTAGTACAGTGGCTAATCTGCAGACACGAATTCCAGGTGTGGAACTGGACAAGGAAAAAATATCGCAAAGATTACTAGGACTACAGCGACTGCAGTAACAAGTAAAGATTTATTTCAGGCAGACTCTTTAGTGTCTCTTAAGAGGAGGGGACAGAAAGAGGAACTTGCCCACTCCTGGAATCTGGATGTACATTAATTCTCTAGAATTTCTAGCAGCCATTGTTTCCGAATCCACTAAACTACGATGGAAAATACTACAACTTTAGCAGTCACTATGTATCTTGCGTTTTCTTATTAGTCACTGTACTCACTGGAAT
The DNA here is from genome assembly GCF_023898315.1 of Schistocerca nitens. NCBI lineage: Eukaryota > Metazoa > Arthropoda > Insecta > Orthoptera > Acrididae > Schistocerca > Schistocerca nitens. Next base: position 166,120,617 of record NC_064617.1, on the reverse strand, counting down.
TATTGCGATTCCTTGGAACGGCTGTGGATTAGCAATTTTTCTGCACTGAAGGTGGACGCGAACTTTTGCAGAACAGAATGAAGTTTCTCTCGTTCAGCCTTCACTGTGCCGCAGAAAGGACTCGGTTCAGGAGCACCTTGGTGCAGAAATTCCGTCGCCATTCCTCAAAACATCATAAACATGGCAGCTACCTATGTGCCAGCCATCCATTACAGACTCTCACAAGAGCTGCTTGATGGCGTTGCAATCATGACAGTAGTTGGCATTTGTCTGTGGACTAGGAAACACATGCTGGCTTACTGACTCGGAGTTACGCATTATAAAGCGAACGGGAGAACACATCCATGCTGCACTGTATGCGTGTACGTCTATACTTCATCACAAGCTCATCAGTCGTAAAAGGAAAATTCCGTTTTCGCGCTAGAAGAGGGGGAAAAATATGCTCACCAGGATAGGGACCTTCTCAAAGTCTGTGGACATCACAGCACGATACGCAGTCACAGAGCTACGAATTCTGCTCTCCCAGATGGCATGCTGCATAGTAAGGTGACAAACTGGAGAGACGAGGAATACCTTAGTGCTGTCCTAGGGTGCTGGAAGTCGATTATATCAGCCAATTTGAACAACGTTACGTACGATTTGCCACATTCACTGTCGCATATTGTCCACGTACTACGCTTTATGTTTCACACACACAGATGAAGATCCTACGAGCAGCAATGCCTTCATGACTATATAGCCCTCCTAAGGTACGCAAGGATAGAATTCCTGTACGACTTGTAGTTAATAACATTGGCGCACCTATATGCAGACGTCAATATACCTGAAACCCATTCTCAGCGATTACTTGGGGAAATACGAACGTCACATTCGCAACTCCACCTCAATTAATTGCGGCTCCTCTATAGGAGGGTACTTTCTCCTCTTTAGGAGAATTACACTTTCTGATTCCTCGAACCCATCGCAGAAAGTTCGACGATTGTTTCACAGAATTTTTCTGGTATTAACTTATATCCTGTTTGGCGGAAAATATGATGAACAAACCGATGGTTCGTTATCGCCTGTCGTGGTGAATCTATTCGTGGAACGTTTTGAAGCAGAGACACTACAATGAGTGAAGCTGAGACCTACTTGTTTCCATCGGTATTGCACGACACCATTAGGATGTGAAGACATCGAGTGGAAAAGTTTCCAGACTTACTTTAACATTTGAATTCTTTGCATCGATTCACGGGGAAATCTGAAAGAGATGATCCTCGATGTGTTAGTCAAGAGCAGAAAGGATGAATACCAAGGTCACAGTGTATAATGAACATTTACACACAGTAATCTTTATCTCCACCCCTGGAGCCATCAACATCAGACACAAAGAAATTCGGTGCTAAGGTTCAAATGGCTCTGAGCACTATGGGGCTTAACATCTATGGTCATCAGTCCCCTAGAACTTAGAACTACTTAAACCTAACTAACCTAAGGACAGCACACAACACCCAGTCATCACGAGGCAGAGAAAATCCCTGACTCCGCCGGGAATCGAACCCGGGAACCCGGGCGTGGGAAGCGAGAACGCTACCGCACGACCACGAGCTGCGGACCGGTGCTAAGGGCTCTGGTCCATAGAGGTCGAACACTTTCAGACAAGGATATTCTCGCCCTATAATTATAACACGTGCGACTGGTTTTATGACGCAGTGGGTACTCAGAGCGTCAAAATGAACAGGGGATGCATTTAAAATCAAGAACATTTGAGAAAGAGGTTGAGACTGAGACAGAGAAAAAGCAGCCACCGTCACATGTCTGCCTTATGTTGGCCCAACACCCTGAAAATATCGATAGACTCGTACCGAAACGTGACATCCAGTTTATCTCCCTCCCTTCAACTACGGTAAGAAGTATTACTCGTAATGTTAAAGACGATCTGAGTCTCCGAAAACCTAACTAACCTACACACATCCATGCCCGAGGGAGGATTCGAAACTCCGACCGTCGCGGTCGTGCGGTTCCAGACTGAAGCGCCTAGAGCGGCTCGGCCACATCGGCCGGCTGGAGGAGAGAGGCCAAGAATATCAGCGACACACACGATTATAACAACAAAGCAAGCCAGCTGTCTCCGAGCAGTGCCTCGAATATAATGATGAAATGAAATACGACGAGACCATTATCGTGGTGCAAACAACAACTTTTTGGGATAACATAACTGAGGAGTCTATCGAAATAAAGACATCAGAAAATCTAATAAATGAGGATGGAGATTTCAATGGAAATAACACTTGGGTCCAAAACATAATTTATTAAAATATCGCCGAAGATCTCATCCATCAGAGTTAGAATACGCAGAGGGAATGGGCGTTTCGCGCAGTATCAGTGCGTGCTCCACAAAACGTAAGAGCATCAGAGGGCGCAGTGGACAACGTCAATCTAACTCGGCTTTAAATAGTGCCGTGAGCCCAACAATAGCTCAGTCTGGCTGGATGAGGTAGCGAGCAAACACAATAACAAAACTCGCAGCACCTGAAGAAGGACGCTGAGTTGACCGTCTAAATATTGTGCAGAAAATGTAAACAATAGCTCAGCTGAACAACCGGCTTCTCACTATTTCGGTGGCATCCATGTTCGTGTTAATAACATGAAGGACTTACTTCGCATGTACTGTTGAAATATGCTTTCCGTTCAGGTAGCTAAGTAATAAATTTTCAGTCTTTTGACCTCCAAAAAGTTTTGTGCACTTTTATCAAATTTAGTTTTTGGGGCGCGACATGTTTTTAGATTCATCGATTCAGCTATGTCAAAAATGGCAGTTTCGAATCTTGCCAATTCGTAGAAAAATTTCTGTGAATGGCTATGGGGAGACGCGTAACACTTTTATGAAACAAAGAACCACAGTTACGCTTGGATTATTGTCCAGTTCGGATATTTTGCAATGATGACCGAAATTTGAGCATATGAGGGTGTACAACATGTGATGGAAGAAAATCATAATCTTAGAAATACTCGTAAATACAAACATTGGTACAAATCGTTTTACTTGAAACTTGTTTTTACTGAAGAGAGTTGCCAAAATTTCTTTATATTAAAAGATTTTAGTATCTAAGGAGAACTCAGATTTCGAAATAAGTTCAAAAATTTTGAAGAAGTATTGGAATTATTTTTTGTCATAAGGTCTTTCGGGCATTTTTTAAGAAAAGAAAATCCACTATTACAGCTTGGAAGAACGCTGACAATAAGAAGGGACAGGATGATAGGATATGTTTTAAGACAACAGAAAGAAACTTCAAGGTAGTATGGGGAGCTGAAGAGGGTAAAATCTGTAGAGGAAGAAAGAAATTGGATTATATCAAACTAATAATTGATGACTTTGATGCAAATGTTATTCTAAGATGAAGAGGGTGGTTCACGATATAAAGTCGTGGTGGGTTGTAGCAAACCTGTCAGAAGACTGATGATCCAAAACAGAGAATATGATTCCCTGAATCGGCATCACGAGGCTGAGTGTACCCCGTTCAGATTTTCCTTCAAGAAGAAATCCTTGGTAGCGCTCGGAACTGAACGAGGGTTCCCTGTACATCAATTATATGCGTACGCCACTCAGTTACAGATGAAATCTTGATGGGTGTAGTAATACCGTATATTAGAGGTAAACATAACGCTATTCGCCCATAACTAGCCACTACTATGAAATACACGTAATATACACTGCAGTGCCAAAGAAACTGATATGAGCCTGTGTATTCAAATACAGAGAAATGTAAAGAGGCAGAATACGGCACTGCGATCGGCAACGCCTATATAAGACAAGAAGTGTCTGGCGCAGTTGTTAGATCGTTTACTGCTGCTACAACGGCAGATAATCAGGATTTACGTGAGTTCGAACGTGATGTTATACTCGGCGCACGAGCGGTGGGACACAGCATCTCCGAGGTAGCGATGAAGTGAGATTTTCCCATGCGACCATTTCGCGAGTGTACCGTGAATATGAGGAATCCGGTAAAACACCAAATCTCGGTCATTGCTGCGGCCGGAAACAGATCCTGAAAGAACGGGACAAACGACCAGAGCGAGAGAGAAGGAGAATCGTTCAACGCGACAGAAGTGCAACCCTTCCGCAAATTGTTGCACATTTCAGTGCTGGGCCGTCAACAAGCGTCAGTGTGCGAACCATTGAACGAAACATCATCTACATGGGCTTTCGGAGCCGAAGGCCTATTGGTGTAACCTTGATAATTGCGTGACACAAATCTTTATGCCTCGCCTGGGCTCGCCGACACCGACATTGGACTTTTGGAAATATGCTCGCGGGTCAGACGAGTCTGTAACAAATTGTAGCTAACGGATGGATGCGTACGGCTACGGAGTGAACCTCATCAATCCACGGTCCCTCCATGTCAGCAGGGGACTGTTCAAGATGGTGGAGGCTCTGTAATGGTGTGGGGCGTGTGCAGTGGGAGTGATATGGGACCTCTGATAAGTCTAAATACGCCTCTGACAGGTAAGACGCACGTAAGCATCCTGTCTGATCAGTGGAATCCAGTCATGTCCATTGTGCGTTCCGACGGACTTGTCCAATTCCAACAGTACAATGCCACAACCCACACGTCCAGAATTGCTACAATGTGGCTCCAGGAACACTTTTATTTGTTTAAACACTTCCACTGGCCACAAAACTCACCAGAAGTGGACATTATTGAGCTTATGTGGGATGCCTTGCAGCGTGCTGTTCAGTAGAGGTCTCCATATCCTCGTACTCTTACGGATTTATGGACAGCCCTGCAGGATTCATGGCGTCAGTTCCCTCCAGAACTGATTCAGACATTAATCGAATTCATGCCACGTTGTGTTGTGGCTCTTCTGCGTGCTCGCGGGGGCCCTACATGATATTAGGGAGGTGTACCAATTTCTTTGCCTCTTCAGTGAATATTCTGCTTTATTTGTAAAATTAGAAACCTCTGGAGACACGGTTTCGATTTCCTGTTCACTCAACGCTATGCTTTGACAGGTATTTTCCACTCGCAATATCACCATCCTCATTTCATGGTTACATGCGTCCGTCAATGAACTACTGCAAACTTTTGCATTTCAATAACATAAAAAGTGCTGAGTGATCGATGTTTCCTAAAACGATGTACTGACGTTTCTGCGAGTATGACTTGAATTATCCTGTCTGTCATTCGCCGAATCCAAAAGTCAAGATACCTATGAGGCATAGGTATACCAAACCAAGGTACATAAAACTCAGTGAAAGGAAATGTTATAATGATTTACATCAGTAATTGAGGCTATTGTAGTTGACTTTCCTGATTCGATGTGCGAAGCCTCTATGGCTTAGTTTTCATGTTTCGGACATTAGAAACTTTTTCCTAAATGGAATTTACACAACAGGTGTTTCATGTTGATCTCACCATCTGCGTGTGTTTTGGCCTCTGATTTCTGATACTTAGGGTACACATTACTTTACAGAATACCATGTTTATTACTGATAAAACTTTATAATAATTGCATGGCGCTTTGATTTCTTATGTTCTGTTGTAGATTTCAACGGGAATTCGATGTGGTGATAATGGAAATGTTCTTGTACATGTGTTACTTCGGCCTTGTTCATATACTGGGACACCCACCAGTGGTAGGTTTCTGGTCAGCAGAGTTATTCCCACAGCTGCATCGAATGATGGGCAACCCTATTAATCCAGCATACTTCCCGGATATTGGGGATAGCTACACGGATCACATGACATTCTGGGAAAGAGCTACCAATGCGTATCACGTACTGGATGATATTAGAATAACATCCGTATCACTGGTAGCGTCTCAAGACGAAGTAATGAGAGCTCATTTCGGGAGTGATTGTCCTAGCACAGGCATAATGCAGTACAACCTTAGCCTTTTACTCGCTAACAGTCATTTCTGTTCTGGCTATCCGCTACCTATGCAGCCTAATGTGATACAGATGACAGGACTTCATATCAAAGGAGCACAAAACCCGCTGCCGAAGGTACGTACCTACCTGGACTTCATTCCTTTGCGATTGTAGAATGACTAAATTCAGCAGTAATGGTGTGACTGGTATTACAGGATATACAATCTTTCCTGGATGGAGCGAAACATGGATTCATATACTTCAGTCTCGGTTCCAACGTAAAGAGCAACACCCTTCCTGAAGTCACACGTAAAGCCTTGATGGCGGCTTTTTCGGAACTGCCTCAGAGGGTCCTTTGGAAATTCGAAGATGATACTCTGCCGGGAAAACCAAGCAACGTAATGATTTCAAAGTGGCTCCCACAAGAAGAGGTATTGGGTAAGTGATTCTCTCAAATTTTAACTTTTTTAATGGGTTATTACAGATACAAACAAGTATATAAATGAGCAAGAACGGTCCAAAGGGCTAGTGAATTGGGTTTCGTGTTCGTGACCACATTCAGTGTAATTAAGATGAAAAACGAAATGGATCATAAGCGTTTCATTATGAAGCACCAGTCGTATAATTATCAACATTAATAGAGATGATCATCACATTATAGGTATTAAACTTTCATTCCTTTCGGAAATAATGTGCGTCATCAATATCTGTACGACGTGTAACTCACAGGGATACAAATACACATTTCTATTCGTTGTGGTGCCTTTACCTTTCTGGAGGCCAGACGTCACTTTGTTGAAATATGCCATGAAGGGTATGCAAAAGGGTTTACCATGACTGCCACAAACAAGCGGATACTCAACCTCATTCCAGTAATTATCAAGTTACTCCCCTCGTTACATCCAGTACATCTCCACACCACTATTATGTATCTCGAGTACCGTTGCTTACTGTGATCATCCACACGGACGTCTACAGTTAAGTTGGCGTTCACGTGACGGCCACAGACAGAAGCGATAGTAGTCACTGAACACCACAGGATACCACTCGTTCTCACAGACGAATCTAGCTCTACACCACTCATGTTGCCATTGACTGTGCTACTGCGTCAGAGGCAAATCGCGCATGGAAATTCTGAATGTCAACCCGCTTCTAGTAATCCGCTTCCGACACTCCGTGATGATATAGTGTAATATACGCTGGATTTTGACTCTTGTCATACCTCTCTTCGTTATAGCCAGTCGAACAATTCCAAGACTTTGTCGTGGAGTTGTGTATGTGGAAGAAAACATGACTACTATGTTTACCTAACTTTTGCCCATCATCTCAGCGCTCAGTGTGCAGTCACTGAATTACGGCAGTCTGTCTGCGCAAACTGTCGACGTGATACTCCAATGCCTCTCATGCCAACAATTCGACCTCTATCAAATCCCAAAAGGTACATGTACATGTTCTCCGGTCTTGCTGTGTTCGACTCCCACCCCAAGAATTCCAGGAACGTCCCACTTTAATCAACACTTGTACGATCCGAAACTCATGAAGTTATTTCATTCGTCATTTATATGCTTCGAAACAGAAGTACCAGTGACCTATGCCGGAATTATTTTACTTTATTTACTCACGAACTCCCTTCACATTATTTACTGACGAGCTTCCTTCACATTTCCTTTAGTGTTCTTATTTGTTTGATTCATCAGCTAATTCCTGATCAGTTTGCATGGCTGAAGGACGGCATGGTGAGAGTCGTCTCCTTGGAAATTGTGATCTTTCATAGAATCTTCGTGAGAAATCCCAGGAAGTTCCCAACGTGAGTTTCTGTCTTTCTAGGAAAATAGAGAAGAACGGGAAAAGATGTGAAAGAGGCAGAGTACCACAATATGGTTGACCAGAATGGCATGTCCGTTCACCCTTCCACAAACCGGATGGATGAGTGGTCTTTGGAGTCACCATGTTTAGACACTCGCACACTGCCTGTGGTACTGTATGGTTACAGTTAGAGTGGGTGCCGTAAATTTCGTCGTAATGAGAGGACTGAAATAGTTAAGTAGAATATTGAATTACGCTGTTCTTCTGCAGGTAGTAATTGAAAATTGGGATATCTACAAGGGCTGTTCGGAAAGTAAGGAACGGTTTGTCCCCAAGTGGAAACTGTTGTGGCGTAGTAAGACAACCACGCCACTTTGAAGTAGCCGAAAGGCACGCGTTACTGACGCAGGCTAGAGATAGGTCTGAAACAGGATACGTAATGAATGCTATAAAGAAAAGTACGTAGCTCCTGGAATACTTAACTTTTAATCCATCCTTGTTGTATACATCGTTCTCGATGAGACATGCTTTATACGATAAGTATCAATTGCTATTTAAGGCTAATGGCGCCTTGCTAGGTCGTAGCCATGGACTTAGCTGAAGGCTATTCTAACTATCTGCTCGGCAAATGAGCGAGGCTTCGTCCGTGTAGTCGCTAGCAACGTCGTCCGTACAACTGGGGCGAGTGCTAGTAAGTCTCTCGAGACCTGCCGTGTGGTGGCGCTCGGTCTGCGATCCTGACAGTGGCGACACGCGGGTCCGACATATACTAATGGACCGCGGCCGATTTAAAGCTACCACCTAGCAAGTGTGGTGTCCGGCGGTGACACCACAGAAACCACAGTGAAAATCCGATCTCGTGATTAATCTACTACCATGAAAGGTATCACGTGTGTACTGATTAATCTGAAATGCTTTCCTGTGAAAATATAAAACTGCTCAAGAAAGTTATTAATGGTTAGTAAGCTGTATGGTCATTGTCTCCTCAACCCACGAAGCATGGCAGCGCTGTTGATGAACCAAATTGTTCTTTAGTGTGTTTGTAATACGAAAGAGCTTATGTCGGAACTAATTAAAAAAAAAACTCTGCGTGTGAACTTATTAATGCATAAGAACATCACATAGTGCTATGCCCTTCCTATTGAATGGTTGAGATATGAAGTGTGCGCGTGTTAAATTTGATCAGCAACTCATCGTGTGAAGTTTATTCAGTCAAGGTAAGCATATGGCTAGTAGGAAATGCAAAAATTGTCTTTTGGTTAACGCACCAGGGACTAAGGTGGAGGAAATGATACTAACGACGGCTTTGATTGCTTCCAGTGGTGGGATACTTGTGTGTGGACGGGTTCAGTCAAGATGCGGATAGTTCCAGTTTGATGTGCTAATTTTTGTACCTATGGAAGGAGGCAACTCTCTGTCCACTACGAGTGGAGCGAATGATTTTGCACCTTTTGGATGGGATCAATACCTGCTCTCCCTACCCAGATCGAGTTAGTTACAGTTGATGAGTACTCCCCACGTTAATCTTAAGGGCATTTATATGAAAGGGAATTAATGCAGAATTGAATAAAAGGTACCCTTCCGGTACTCAACAGTTAATGATATTTCCTTTCCCCGTCACATTCTCAAATGTCAAAATCAATAGGAGCATAGTAAAGTCATGAGCTAGTGTACTGTGGGCGCCACTCGCTACACGCAGTATTCATATGTGAAAAGAAGCTCTCAAAATTCTGTTTCCCGCCAAGCTTGCGATAGACAGAATAATAAATTTAAAATGAGTTTAAACTTGGAATCCATTTGTTCTTAACCGAGATTCGAAATTTATCCTAGATACCAATCCATCCGCCATTATAGGCTGTTATATAGAGTCAATGTAGAGTACGATCGCTGTGGTGAAAATGTGGCTGAAGTGAGATAAGGGGCCAGTGGCGCGAAAGAAGAGGTTCACTGTGCGTCGTCTTCTCATTTGCAGATTTATAAAGCGTTCTCTGTGTTTTCATTAAACAGAGATGACCACAGACTGGATGTGGTACTTTTATTAGTTCAGGCTTGAACATTCTTACAATTAGAACAAAAACTCACTGAGAACGTGTTAGTCAGCGGGCCTATGCACCTGTCACACCCTCACTCGTCCAATTCCTCTACCTAAGGGACCTGCCTTAGATACAAGAAATGTAGGGGAAAGTAACGGAAAAAAGTAAGACAATCAAAATTTTTACTAAAACGCTCCCGTGGCAACGATTTGTTTGTATTGAATTTTTTTGATCTCTGGCTGCCAACTATTGACAAATACATATACATTTCTAATGATAATAGCGAATTTTCGAGACACCTGTCGTATTTTATTTTATCACTCCAAAAAAGAAATTTTCGTATGACTATGCTGACGGGGTTTATAATTGTCAATAATATTTCTCTCGAGTAAGATTTCTGGGTTGCATCATTGGAAACTGATAACTAATCTCATAAGAAACTAACGCTGTACAAAAATAACCATGCATGAAATGAATGGAGATGGATCTTTATCTGGTATCAGCCACCGGGTGTGGACCTCTGGAGTGAGTAGTGTATTACGATAGCTGTAGCTCGGTGTCTTCACATCTTAGAATATGGGGATGAATGTCCGTCTCTTGAAATTAGCATTCGATGTGGACGTAAATTTACAGCTGTCAGGTAGTTTGTGACTCTTGAGCGTAGGAAAATTCTGAGTTTGGCCTGATGTCTGGCTCAATGGGAATACCAGGCAGTAGGTGATATAGATCTGCCACGTCAGAGGGATGATCTACGCGCTACGCAGAGGTTAAAACTTTCATTCTGTGGACATGATCGGGATAACACCCGTGAGCATTTCGCATTCTTATGATTGAGGTGTTATGTCATCTTGAAGGTTTCGACATGGATTACGATGTTATCTTGGAAACGTTAGTTTCAGTTCTTCCAATGTTGTGTTCTCACGTCATATGTGAGGTTTCCCAGAATCGGTACCATATATCACATGCGTCTTTCGTCACAAATTTTACGAAGTCTGTAGAAAGTTAAGGTATGAAGAAAGGTATTCCATCAGTGATACTACTCTGTCCTAACTGGTCGGCTGTTTCTGTCATTCCAGAATAACTTTTTATCAAGGGATGTTACAGTCATACGTAATGTAAGGTACACGATAAATTAATTTCTGTTAATCCTGGAGAGAATACTTAGTTTTCTGGTTACAGCACAGTTGTTCTACCTTTTTTCGCGATCGATTCTCGAATCTGTCGTTATCAGGATATTATTTTGAAACTATGCAGAGTATATATCTATGTCTCACTTATTGCTAAAACCTGGACCGTAAATCAGCTGGTTTTAGGGGGAAGATGGTTCACGGCTGCAGTTTCTTTAGTGGTAGAGAAGCATGCACATCCAGTTCCTTGAATCGACTGATGTCAATACATGTCGCATTGTCGAGCACTCGGACAAAAATCTAAATAATACTCTATGTGATCAAAAGTATTCGGACAACCCGGAAACATACGTTCTTCATATTAGGTGCATTGTGGTGCCACCTACTGATAGGTACTCTATATCAGAGACCTCAGTAGTCATTAGACGTCGTGAGAGAGGAGAATGGGGCGCTCCGGGTAACTTACGGACTTCGAACGTGGTCAGGTGATTGGTTGTCACTTGGGTCATACGTCTGTACGCGAGATTTCCACACTCCTATTCATCCCTAGATCCACTGTTTCCCATGTGACAGTGAAGTGGAAACGAGAAAGGACACGTGCAGCACAAAAGCGTACAGGCCGACATCGTCTGTTGAGTGACAGAGACCGCCGACAGTTCAAGACGTTCGTAATGTGTAATAGGCAGACATATTTCCAGGCCATCACTCAGGAATTACAAACTGCATCAGGATCCACTGCAAGTACTATGACAGTTAGGCGGAAGGTGAGAAAACGTGGATTTCATGGTCGAGCGGTTGCTGATACGAGTGGCTACTGGTAAACCACACATCACGCCGGTAAATGTCAAACGACGACTCGCTTGGAGTAAGGATCGTAAACATCGGACGATTGAACAGTGGAAAAACGTTGTGTGGAGTGACGAATCACGGTAGACAATGAGGCGATCCGATGGCAGGGTGTGGATATGGCGAACGCCCGGTGAACGTCATCTGCCAGCGTGTGTAATGACAACAGTCAAGCTTAGAGGCGGTGGTATTATGGTGTGGTCGTGTTTTTCATGGAGGGGGCTTGCACCCCTGTTGTGCTATCACAACACAGGCCTACATCGGTGTTTCAAGCACCTTCTTGCTTCCCACTGTTGAAGAGCAATTCGCTGATGGCGATTGCATCTTTCAACACGATCGAGCACCTGTTCATAACGCACGGCCTGTGTCGGAGTGGATACACGACAAAAACACCCCTGTAATGGACTGGCCTGCACAGAGTCCTGACCTGAATCCAACGGAACACCTTTGGGACGTTTCGGGAAGCAGAATTCGTGCCAGGCCTCACCGACTGATATCGATACCTCTTCTGAGTGCAGCACTAGGTGAAGAATGGGCTGCCATTACCCAAGAAACCTTTCAGCACCTGATGGAACGTGTGCCTGCATTAGTGGAAGCTGTCATCAAGGACAACACCATATTGAATTCCAGCATTACTGATAGAGGGCGCCACGAACATGTAAATAATTTAGAAGCAGGTGTACTGATATTTTTGATCACATAGTGTATTTAGTTCGTCGCTGGAGAAGTTGATAAGTGCTTTTCTTGATACTGTATGGATGGTTTGTAACAGAGAATCTTGTACCCAAGTCTGTGCCGAATGATGCATTCTACCTGACGGTAGCTGAAGACTAACTGAAGTTTTTATTTTCTCTGTTGTGTGTCCCTGACGCTGAACATTTATCTGAACATACTGAATCCCTGAGGAAGTTAGTATGTTGATTTAGCTGCTCTTCAATTTCTGGGTTAATAAATACCTAGGAATTTTGAAAGGCATTCATCAGCAACATATTTCTCGGGATGGATTTCATAGTGCCCGGACCAACTATAATAGAACGGGTCTGCAGGTGTCAGTTTTGTTCAGGATTAGTTTTGTTCAGGACATAGCCATACATTTCAGAATTGCTATACATAACGGTATCATAGTGCAGCTCCGATCGAAAGAGGCCTCAGCACAGTGAGAGTAATACCGTTGCGTCAGCTTCCAGCCACATTCGACCCACAGCACGTTATATGTTGAGTGCTTTCCTGTCACATATTTCATTTATTTATTTAACCTGATCTTATTAGGTCCATAAGTTCTTCTCTTACATCGGGCCAAGGTTTCACACATGAAGTGCTTTTTTACATTATAGCTAAGTAAGAAATAACAATTTTAATATGACAGACAATATTAAAATCAGTTGAGGCAAGTGTTTAACTCATCTCATTCTGTCCAAGCCTAGACTAACTTTTCACAAGAACGTTATGTGACCCTATGTAAAGTGAGAGCATTATTTCTTCCACTGACATCTTGAGAAGAGGAAGCAGATGATATCATGTTCGGTTCGTATGAACAGACATAACCAATTACAAACTTGTACTCACACCACTCTTCATTTTCAGCAAAAGCTCTTTTCTGCATCGAAAATAAGCTCGTAATAGGATGCAGTTTTAATCAGCACGCAGAGAAATACTCGAGTATTATTTTGGTAACATTGGCTCAAGGTGGTTATGATGTAATATATTTCATTTCGATCAGTGCGACATTTGTCTAAAACTAGAGCATCATGAAGAAGATAAATGACACAGATATCCCACAATACTCACGGTTCAAGGGTATTATCGACGAAGGTATACCATCTGGCATGCATCAGAAAATAGTGCAATGCCACCAGAATTGTGAATGGCCAACAAAATGGCGTGGTCCTTCAGTTTGGCAGTTCCTCTCTCCTCCTTTCCAAACGTCACGGATGCTCTCCACCGCACCTTGTGCGATTAACACTAACGCTGCATATTGTGGCCCGCTTCTGCGTGTTACTGCACCTATTAGCTTAACGTGGCAGTTACAGTTAAACATAATACTGTGGCTTGAGTCCTATTTTCCGTATTGGCATCTCTATCGACACCTCTCAATTAAAATCTTTCTCGAGCGGCCAGATTTAAAATAAAAAGCCGGACAGTTGCGGATGTGACTCCTCCTCTGAGGGTTCCGTGCAAACTTAATCATTATATACGTAACTATAATACTTTCGTATGGCTCATTGGCATTATACAGGGTGTCAATTTTAAGTTGACAAACGAGAATATCTCCAAAATTAAGGTTCACACGAAAAAATGTGTAGAATCCCAAGTTTATTATTTTCGATGGGGACAGCTGCTGGTGCTAAAATTAGCTCGCCACCTTAGGCCCCTGGGGGTGGGGCGGGAGGCAACTTTAAAATTTCAAATAGGAACCAAATTTTTAATTGCAAAATCGAATTATGCATAAAAACTACTTACATTTTTATTAAACATTTCTTTTGATTCATTGTAGTTGGCGCTGTAATTCAATAAAACTCATGTTCTTGTTTTTGCGTGGAAAACGGTTGCAGATAAATAAAAAATACTTATTTACTTCGTAAATTTTGATTCACTAAAACTAAAAGTCTCCCTCTCATCCCATAGGGTGGGATCTGAGAGAGAGGAATTAGAGTTTTACAAATGTTGACCCAAATATTAATTTTTGCCGGAGATTCGTTTAAGTTTTCTTTGTTTCGTGGTCATGAGGCTTTTAATTATCAAACAAATCATCTGACTAGCTAACTACCCAACCAAACATCCTACTTACTAACGAGTGAACTCATTAACTAAAAAGCTAACTGATTCAAGAACCTATTTTTTTATAATAAATATTAATATCTGGGTCACCATTTGTAAAACCCGAATGCCTCTCTCTCGAACCCCACCGTATGGAGAGAGAGAGAGAGAGAGAGAGAGAGTTGTAGTTTAAGTGAATCAATATTTACGAAGTAAATAAGCATTTTTTATTTGTCCGTAACCATTTTACACGCAAGAATGAGAACATGGATTTTCTTGAAATACAGCGCCAACTACCAAGAATCAAAACAAGTGCTTAAGACAAATTGTACGTAATTTACTATGTAGAATCTGATTATGCAATAAAAATGGGGTTTCCCACTTGAAATTTTGAAGTTGCCTCCCGCCCCATACACAGGGGCCTGGGATGGCGGGCTAAGTTTAGCACCAGCAGATGTTCCTCTCAAAAATAATTAACTTTGTGTTGTACACATATTTTCGTGTGAAGCTTCTTTTTTCGAGTTAATCTGGTTTGTCAACTTAAAATTTACACCCAGTATAAGTCTTTCTATTTGATACCACTTCAGCGACTTCAATGTCGTTCAACTACGGCAGTTTCCGAACTTGGAAAAAGGGATTTTAAGTTTAAAGTGGAATCCGAAGAACGTGTGTTTCTGGAGAATTTTCACATTGTTGAGGGTTGAATGCTGGTTTAGAAGTACGAGGTGCATACAAGTTCTAAGGCCTCCGATTTTTTTTTTGTCCGGGCTGGAAAGAGATAGAAACATGCGCATTGTTTTAAAATGAGGCCGCGTTCATTGTCAATACGTCCCAGAGATGGCAGCACCGTACGGAAGATGGAATTTTACCGCCAGCGGCGAGAATTAGAACTGTTTTAATACTTAAAATGGCGACGTTTTCCTTACTTGAACAGCATGCAATCATTCGTTTTCTGAATTTGTGTGTTGTCAAACCAATTGAAATTCATCGACAGTTGAAGGAGACATGTGGTGATGGAGTTATGGATGTTTCGAAAGTGCGTTCGTGGGTGCGACAGTTTAATGACGGCAGAACATCATGTGATAACAAACCGAAACAACCTCGGGCTCGCACAAGCCGGTCTGACGACATGATCAAGAAAGTGAAGAGAATTCTTTTGGGGGATCGCCGAATGACTGTTGAACAGATCGCTCCAGAGTTGGCATTTCTGTGTATTCTGTGCACACAATCCTGCATGACGACCTGAAAATGCGAAAAGTGTCATCCAGGTGGGTGCCACGAATCCTGACGGACGACCACATGGCTGCCCGTGTGGCATGTTGCCAAGCAATGTTGACGCGCAACGACAGCATGAATGTGACTTTCTATTCGTCGGTTGTGACAATGGGTGAGACGTGGATGCCATTTTTCAATCCAGAAACAAAGCGCCAGTCAGCTCAATGGAAGCACACGGATTCACCGCCACCAAAAAAATTTCGGGTAACCGCCAGTGCTGAAAAAATGATGGTGTCCATGTTGTGGGACAGCGAGGGCGTAATCCTTACACATTGCGTTCCAAAGGGCACTACGGTAACAGGGGCATCCTACGAAAATGTTTTGAAGAACAAATTCCTTCCTGCACTGCAACAAAAACGTCCGGGATGGGCTGCGCGTGTGCTGTTTCACCAAGACAACGCACCCGCACATCGAGCTAACGTTACGCAACAGTTTCTTCGTGATAACAACTCTGAACTGATTCCTCATGCTCCCTACTCACCTGACCTGGCTCCTAGTGACTTTTGGCTTTTTCCAACAATGAAAGACACTCTCCGTGGCCGCACATTCACCAGCCGTGCTGCTATTACCTCAGCGATTTTCCAGTGGTCAAAACAGACTCCTAAAGAAGCCTTCGCCGCTGCCATGGAATCATGGCGCCAGCATTGTGAAAAATGTGTACGTCTGCAGGGCGATTACGTCGAGAAGTAACGCCAGTTTCATCGATTTCGGGTGAGTAGTTAATGAGAAAAAAAATCGGAGGCCTTAGAACTTGAATGCAGCTCGTAAGAGTGAGCCATTCTTGCTCCGACCGAGATCCGATCCCGCGGCCTTTAGGTTTCCAGGCATGCACTTTATCTCTAGACCTACCGGTCCGACATTATATATATATATATATATATATATATATATATATATATATATATATATATATATATATATATATATATTTCTTATTCTTACCATTTCGTCAATATTACTTTCGATCGTTGTCGTCCAGAAGTAGTCGTGCTATAATTATTCGGTTATAACTGTATAGGCACTTATCCGAATGTTCAATATTCTTCGGTACAGATGTCTTCCCCAAAACAACGGGGAATATTAGGTGCATGAGTCATTTAGAACTCTTAATTAACTGGAATCGTAGTTTCGTATATATAAAGAAATAGTTAGCACAGTTTGAAATAAATAAACTGTATCTGACATAAATTTCGATACCAAATCACGTAAGAACGGCCGACAGCTCATTATGTGAAGTAAAGTTACTGTATGATTATTAACTGTTATAAACTGTAATTACGAACTAATTGTTAAACTGTAATTAGGTGAGAACCAAACCAAGGTCACTGACTTGAGCTCAGATGCAAGAACATAGTAATACCAGGAATTAAAGTCAATCAGAAAACGAGCAGAATAATTTGTACTGGAATCATACACGTAAAAGTTAATCGGTTGCTAAACAGTTCGCCTGATGGATAGCTTTGCGTTACTCGCTGTAATACCAACCGTCACAGATTTCAGAAATGGAGATGTTCGTAAGTACTTCTTTTCTATTATAGTAAGTTATTTCTGGAAAGTTCAAAATGATTCATTTACCCACGCAATAAGCAATTGCTAGCAGAGTTTGAAATGAACACAAAAATCATAAACTGCATTATTCATAAGTAATGTTTCTCCAATAATCATTTAAATTATGATTTTACTCGTTTAGTGTAATACTCTTTTTATAATCACTTTCTCATAATTTCTTTCTCCTGAAAATAGAAAAGGATTAGTGGTGCACTGCCTGGTATCATTTGCAGATCAGCTTTCACTTTTGGCATGCATGTGGTCTATGTGCATGGTCACACATTTACATATGTAATTTATTTCATTTTTCTATTCGTCTCGTAAGGTAAAAAACACCATTTTGTGCTCTAACAAACGTCCACCTATGTCTGTTTCACCTGAACTTAAATGGCAAGTCTACGCTCATCTGAAGTCACTAATTAGATATACAATATATCTTCTAAAACTAATTTCTACACATTCAATGACAGCAAAAATAAAAATAGAAACGAAAATAAAACTGATTACAAAAAACGATCATTTGCCAATATTATAAACATTAATTATTCCAGCACTGGTGTTTCAAGTCCAAAATGTTATGCCCATCTTATCTTTTACTGCGTGGGTATATAGGGCAGAAAACATTAGGGTGTAGAATGTTTTCAATTTCTTACAGTTCATAACAAATAAATTTGTATTTAGAGATTTCATTGTCCATTTCATTAGCTTTTTCGTGAGTTTTCATGAGGACACTCTTCCATATCCTGAATTTTACCTATTTTGAATTAGAATCACGTCTGTTAATTCGTGCCTCAGCAGGTTTCAGTAAAGTGTCAACCTAGATTGTAATTCAGGTACTATGCTCTTCCCCTAACACTCCATCCAGGCTCGAATGAATTCTGAGATTGAAGTATTTGAACCGAACAGTATAACTCTATATTGATAGCATTTTCCTGCAAAAATGAATGCTGTCCATTTTCTTGATTCCTTTAAAAAGAGATATCTGACAACATCCAGCAGTGAGACTGAGACTATGCCGCACATTGTGAAACTTTTGCAAAACTTCATCTAAACATTCAGGACGATCCGTTCCACGCTTCACAACCTTATTAACATCACGTCATCTGTCCAGTTTCCAACACCATTATCTTTTTTCTCTACGAAAACGAGTGGATTATTGTATTCATTCTTAGATCGTGCTACAACGCCCCATCCCTCTATGTGGTTTGACTCTTTCTCCACTGCTTCTTTCCTAGCTAATGATACCTGGTAACTGATCGAACAAACACCTCCTTGGGTAACGTTCCCATACCTGACAGCGTTTCTCTGCAAATATCTCCGTGTCATTAATCAGAAAATTACACAACTCCTCTATCTGCTCCGTAGAAATACGCTAAACGTTTAACACTACAGTGGCAAATCCATCATGGGAGGGAGTTATCATGTTCACATTTCTGACATGATAACACTCGGGCTCTACACTCACCATTAATTCAAAGGGAACATAATTAGATTTAACACTGTATCTTAATCGTCAGCCGTCCTTTCAACTTCATCGATTGTTATTTCTAATTTACTTTCTCACAAGACATTCTTATCCTAGTGAATAATCACCTTGTGTTTCATCATCGAGTCCATGCAGTCAATAATTGTACGCTTGCTCAAAGAAGATGCTCTTAATAGACAATTATACCAAGACTTCAGTCTTGACTCATTTACTACAGACACTAGTGGCACATATTACTTTTACTTCCATAACAGGCATTTCAGCTATATCTGTTACAGTTTCAATATGCTCATAAACGGGCTGAGTCAGAACACTAAATTGGCTACCACTACCCATTAACACCGGTGTTTCTGTTCCACATACTCCGCTAGGTATACTAATTTGATCGCGTCAATTCGACTTGCTGCCTTTACCTTCAGTTAAAAGATCTTACTTCACTTCCAAATCAGTCCACAAAACGTCATCTCATTTAAACATTTTATGTGTTTTTTCCTACCATCTCCTGTTCCCACCCTTCTTTTGATGCAAAACCCGTTTAAATTTCGACGTATTTAAATGATTGGCAGGCTCACTGTCCTCATCACTGTTGTCTGAGCGAACAACTTCAACTTCACTTCGCATACATTGCAGTAACTCGCTTCGCTCAAAAAATTTCATTTGGCTTTCAGAACCTACATAATCTTGCCGTATGCTACAGTTTCTGGCTCTCCATTCACATCGGTCGATTTCGGCTTTATTGCAAATGGCATCAACAAAACTTCTATACATGTGCACTTCACGTGCCCCATCCTTCTTGTTGTGTCTAGACCATACAGCCCAGACACAATGCTGTAGCCGATAGGGCACGCAAGGCTAACGCAGACGGGCGTGAAGTCTGGAACATGAGACTTATAAATGCACTAAAGAAAAATACGTAGCCTTTTTAATACTTAACTTTATTCTCTTGTTGGAATACATCTCTCCTGCATACTCGTAAGCTATTGGCACTGATACAAATGGCGCCTTGCTAGGTGGTCGCCATTTAACTTAGCAGAGGGCTATTCTACTGTCTATCTCTCGGCAAATGAGAGCAAGGCTTAGCACGTCCAATCGCTAGCTATGTTGTCCGTACAACTGGGGGCGAGGTCTCCTCAGTCTCTCGAGACCTGCCTTGTGGTGGCGCTAGGTTTGCGATCCCACAGTGGCGACACGCGGGTCCGACATGTACTACAGGACCGCGGCCGATTTAAATTACCACCTAGTAAGTGTGGTGTCTAGCGGTGACACCACATTCCTCCCCCGCAAATCGGCGAACGGTCGTGAGATAAGGCTTCCGCCCGCCGTGGGGAGGACCGCATGTTGACGTATGCGATGAGGTGGGGAGCCTAACAACAGGCGAGGCTGTGCCACCCGCACCCGGCCATTCGGTCCGAGGGGAGCTAGGAAACGCCTGAAAACCTAGTCCAGGGTGCACGTCAACATGCGGTGTATGCGCACGTAATGAGACAGGAGGGGCCGAAGGGTCGACCTCCATTGCGTCGGGGAATCCGACGCGCGATGACGACATCTGGTCTGGAGCGGGCAAGAGGTCCATGGCGGAGGACGGCTGGTCACGGGAAGCGAGCGGCGGCGCGTGACCCAGGGAGGCGCCGGGCGGTTGCAGCGAAGCGTCCACTGCGGGCGGCGCCGGCGGCGGCTGCGGAGGCGGCGCGACGCCATGAGGCAAAAGGGAAGGCAGCGTCGGTAACACCTGGGGATGAGACGAGCCAGTAGATGGGTCCCCAAGGCGCTGACCGGACGGCTCCGTCGCTGAAAGCAGACGGGGAGCGGCAGAACCCAGGCGACGACAGAGGCGCAGCTGATTGAGATGCCGACGCACCTCACCAGAGGCCCCCAAAACCAAATACATCGCGCGGCCGAGGCAGCGAAGAATGCGCCCTGCGAGCCAACGCTGTGAACCGCGATAATTGCGATAATAGACAACGTCGCCAGGAGCAAAAGCAGGAGTCTGCCGCTGCACAGGAACCTGATGTGGCGGATGCAGCAAAGACATCAAGGTGCGATGAGAACGACCATGGAGCAATTCAGCCGGCGAGCGACCATCGCGGGGCTGAGAGCGATACGAAGACAAAAAGAGCAACAAAGCGTCCTCCCGAGAATGCGACTCTTTCAATTTCAAAATCTGTGACTTGAAAGTCCGGACCAATCGTTCAGCGGCACCGTTTGACTGAGGCGAAAACGGTGCAGATGTCAGATGTTGAATACCATTGGCCTCGCAGAAGGACTGAAATTCTGCGGACATGAATTGTGGGCCATTGTTGGAAACAATAGTCTGCGGAAGACCTTCAATGCAAAAGATAGCAGACAAGGCTTGGATTGTGGCAGAAGACGTCGTGGAAGACATCCGGACAACAAAAGGAAAATCACTGAAAGCATCGACCACAACCAACCATCGAGCATTCCAGAATGGACCAGCAAAATCGATGTGCAAGCGTTGCCAAGGGGAAGTGGCTTTCGGCCATGCAAAGAATTGCCGCGGCGGTGCGGATTGCTGTTCGGCACACGCCACGCAAGAGGAGCACATATTCGTAATCGCAGCATCGATTCCAAACCAAGTACAGTGCTGACGAGCAAGTTGTTTCGTACGCACTATACCCCAATGTCCTTGGTGAAGAAGCTTTAAGACAGAGGACTGTAACGAACGTGGGACCACGACTCTGGATTGATCATTATCGGAACGCAACAACAAAACACCACGTCGTACAAAAAGTCTCTCCTTGTGAGCAAAAAAACGGCGAACCAAAGGCTCCTCGAACCGTGACTTTGACAAGGGCCATTGCGTAGCAACAAAACGCAAAACAGTAGCAAGGACAGGGTCAGAAGCTGTGGCTGTAGCTACACGACGAAAATCAATCGGAAACGATTCGACCACGTCATCGGTTTCCGAATCAATGAACATGCAAGCAAGTTCGGAAGAATCGAATGCTTTATCCTCAGCAACAGGCAAACGGGACAACGCATCAGCGTTTCCGTGCTTAGCAGTGGACCGATACAAGATATCATAGCGGTACTGCGAGAGAAAAAGAGACCAGCGAATGAATTTCTGCGCTGTACGTGGAGGTACAGGCGTGTTCGGATGAAAAAGCGATGTCAAAGGTTTGTGGTCCGTGATGATTGTAAAGTGACGACCATACAAGAAATCATGAAACTTTGTAACACCAAACACGAGAGCTAAAGCTTCTTTCTCTATCTGGGAATAATTTCTTTGCACAGATGAGAGCAATTTGGACGCAAAGGCAATAGGGCGATCATGCAAGCCATCCTTGTGCGCAAGCACAGCACCGATCCCGAAATCCGATGCATCCACCATCAACAAAAGGGGTTTCTGGGGATCGAATGGCGTAAGGCACGTATTTGAAAGTAACGCCGATTTCAACTGGCGAAAAGCGCGTTCGCATTCCGTCGTCCATACGAACGGAACACCTTTACGGCGTAAGCGATGAAGCGGAGCTGAAATGGAAGAAGCATGGCGCACAAACTTTGCATAATAATTAATTTTACCCAGCACACTCTGTAGTTGTTTAACATCCCGTTGCGAAGGCAACTCCTGTATGGCACGGAGGTGCTCTGGACTCGGATGTATACCTTGGGCATATATGACATGCCCCAGGTAGGGTAAGTCCCGAGCAAAAAACACACATTTGTCCTTCCTCAAGCGAAGACCATTCTGATGCAAGACCTGAAATAATGTTCGGAGATTTTGCAAATGTTCGGCTTCTGTCTTTCCTGAGATCACAATATCGTCCAGATAGTTCACAGCAGTAGGGACCGACGCAGAAACAGTTTGTAAATATTGCTGAAACAAAGCAGGGGCGGATGCACACCCGAATGGCAGTCTTTTGAAGCGATACAAGCCAAGATGCGTGTTTACCACCAAGACGCGCTGGGATTCCGCGTCCACAGGTATTTGCAAGTACGCATCTGCTAGGTCCAATTTTGAAAAATATTTTCCCGGGCACAGTTTGTCAAAAAGATCTTCCGGGCGGGGCAAAGGAAAAGTGGCAGTCACAAGTTGTGGATTCACTGTTGCCTTGAAGTCCACACAAAGTCTCAGTTTACCGGAAGTTTTTGGCAAAATTACTAAGGGTGAGGCCCAGAGAGAAGCCTGCACACGTTCAATTACACCTTGAGATTCTAAATCGGCTAATGTTCTGGCGACCTCATCACGCAATGCGTGGGGAACATTGCGCGCTCTGAAAAATTTCGGTTGCGCGTTTTCTTGCAGTTCCAAATGCGCTTCATAGTTCTTAGCGCAACCAAGGCCCGGTGCAAAAATGTCTGCAAATTCTTCACAAAGACTAGAAACACTGGCGGAAGGCACAGTCTGATTCACTGATAGGACCTGATTTACTATAGACATATTAAACAGTTGAAATAAATCTAAACCAAACAAGTTCACTGCAGTAGAAGAACGAAGAACGTAAAATGAAACAAGTTTCGTTTGTCCCTTGTATGTTGCAAGAAGGCTGCACTGTCCTAACACAGGTATATGCTGTCCAGAGTAACTATGTAACTTAACATTTGCGGCACGCAATGGCGGTTTGCCCAGTTGTTTGTACGTGTCGTGATTGAGCAATGAAACTGCAGCTCCGGTATCTCGCTGGAAGGGTATCACTTTGCCTTCAAAGTCTAAGTCCACAAAAAGTTTATTGTCCTGCTGACGACAAGAGCGACTGTCACGTGCAATTTGAACTGATACAGGTACAGAAGCACTTGCGACTTCACGGGATTTTCGGCGACGTCGACGCACACTGTTTGTGGGACGAACACAGTCACCGTTAGCTAAAGTGTCACTGGACGGGTGGGAATGAACTACATGAATGTCCAAGGGCGAAGGTCCACGAGCCTGATTGTCCTGGGTTCGATTCCGGCGCGAAACAAAGGGCCTGGAATTATTGTAATTGTCTGATCTAAGCTTTTTCTGGCAAACACTTTGAACATGTCCTTTCTTTTGACAGTAAAAGCAAATAGCTTGGCGTGACGGGCAATTTTCACGCGAATGTCTAGCTGCACACCGCGGGCATGATTTCACTACAGTTGCTTGCTTACGCGGCGCACGTGTTTGCAAGGTAGGCTGCCGCCGCTGTGACGGGCGCGAGGGCCGCGCAGCGTCCCGTGCAGCGGGCCCGGCGGGCCGGTTAATGTGACACACTGCTGGCGAAGTTTCAAATGAGTCCTGAGCAGAGTCAAGTGTGTCTTGCCTATCCAATATGTCTATCACTTGTTGAAGGGAGGGATTTACTAGTTTCAAAATCTGTTCCCGTATGCGAACATCAGAAACGTTCTGTGCAATTGCATCACGCACCATAGTATCTGAATAAGGGAGGCCACATTCACATTCAAACGCACACTCCCTAGTAAGTCCTTGCAATGTCGCAACCCACTCCCTATTAGTCTGACCGGCTGTACGTTTTGTACGAAAGAACGTATACCGTTTTGCAACAACATTTACTGTTTCTTTGAAATAGGCATCTAACGCCGACAAAATTTCTTCGTAGGACAGAGTTGCTACGTCGCGCCGGGGAAACAACTTCACTATCACACGGTAGGTAGACACACCGACACAAGAAAGCAAAAACGGCTGCCGCTCGATACCTTGAATTCTGTAGGCTGCTAGATGAAAGTGGAACTGGCGAGACCATTCCGGCCAGGACTCAAAGGATGAGTCAAAATGACGGAAGGGCGGTGCAATGGCGTGTTGTGGCTGCGGTAGCGATGAAGCGGCGGCTGCCGCATCGTGTTGCAGCACACGTTGACCCTGGACGAGCTGTCCCAGGGCATCCAATAACGCCTGCGACTGCTGATGCTGCAAGCGAAAAAATTCGGACAGTACATCCGGAGATTGTGGCGAAGCCATGACACAAACGAATTAATACAACTCTTTTCCTCGTCGCCAATAATGTTGTGTCTAGACCATACAGCCCAGACACAATGCTGTAGTCGATAGGGCACGCAAGGCTAACGCAGACGGGCGTGAAGTCTGGAACATGAGACTTATAAATGCACTAAAGAAAAATACGTAGCCTTTTTAATACTTAACTTTATTCTCTTGTTGGAATACATCTCTCCTGCATACTCGTAAGCTATTGGCACTGATACAAATGGCGCCTTGCTAGGTGGTCGCCATTTAACTTAGCAGAGGGCTATTCTACTGTCTATCTCTCGGCAAATGAGAGCAAGGCTTAGCACGTCCAATCGCTAGCTATGTTGTCCGTACAACTGGGGGCGAGGTCTCCTCAGTCTCTCGAGACCTGCCTTGTGGTGGCGCTAGGTTTGCGATCCCACAGTGGCGACACGCGGGTCCGACATGTACTACAGGACCGCGGCCGATTTAAGTTACCACCTAGTAAGTGTGGTGTCTAGCGGTGACACCACACTTCTCATTATACTCATATTCAGAAATCTCAGCAATATAACTCATTATACGCTTATTAACTTTACCTACGAGGGTGAGTCAAATGAAAATCTTAAATCTGTAATAACAAATAGAAATTTCGCGCAGTTATACTGTAAGTTGGTAACCGTGCTACAAACAGCGTGTAGAATGGCCTGTATGTCGCAGCATAGTGCAGATCCACACATACCGTCGCAGTATCACTATAAAGATGGCCGCCCCACTTGCGACTTGCACCAGGGAAGAACAGCGTTCTATTATTCGGTTTTTGCGTGGTGAAGGTGTGAAACCAATTGAAATTCATCGACGAATGTTGGTTCAGTACGGTGATGCATGTTTGTCACAGCAGCAAGTCTACGGATGGATTAGGAAGTTCGCAAATGGTGTGACTTCAGTGGAAGATGCTCCTCGTCCAAGTCAGGCACAACGAGTTGTGACTCCACAGAACATTGCAGCGGTTGAAGCCATAGTGAAGGAAAACCGCCGATTGACACTGAATGACACTGCAGCATGTTCACAGATTAGTCAAGAGTCAGCACACCACATTGTGCATGACGTGCTCCAGTGTCACAAAGTGTCTGCAAGATGGGTGCCACGGGCGCTGACTCCTGAAATGGGAGAACGACATGTTGATGCTTGTCAAGAACTTCTTCGGCGCTTTGAACTACAAAGTGATGGCTTCTTTGCAAGAATCGTTACTCGGGACGAAACCTGGGTTCACTTCCACCAACCGGAAACGAAGAGAGCGAGCAAGGAATGGCGCCATTCCTCATCACCAAATCTAAAGAAGTTTCGAACAGAACCTTCAGCAGGAAAGGTTATGCTGACTCTTATGGGACGAAAAAGGTGTCATTTTATAGCATTACATGCCTAGAAGGACCACTGTCACCATTGCATCATACACAGATCTCTTAAAAAATCTTCTGCGGCCTGCAGTCAAATCAGAGCGACGTGGATTGCTGTCAGCAGGTGTCCATTTGCAACATGACAATGCAAGGCCACGCACTGCCTGTACAACAGTTACAACAATCACAGACCTGCATTCTAAGTGTCTTCCTCATCCAGCATACTCACCAGTGATTTCCCTATGTTTGGACCACTCAAAGACGCAGTGGGAGGAAAGAAGTTCCGTTCTGATGAAGAGGTACGCCAGGTGGTGCGTGAGTGGTTGCGCGGACTACTAAAAGAATTTTTTTCTAAAGGAATGTATACACTTTGTAAGAGCTGGAGGATTTGCATTAAGCGTGAGGGACATTATGTTGAAAAGTGAGACAGCTTTGTACCACTTCTGCACAATAAATAATATTCAAAAAATATTTAAGGTTTTAATTTGACTCACCGTCGTATATTGCACAGATTGCTCACTCCATTCGTCTCACACATTTCGTGATTATCATTACTCTTCGTATTCTGAACTCTCTTCCCACCAAAACTAATTTTCACATTTCTTTTCCATTCTTCTAACCCATCATACATTTTACCTAATTACATCAGCCGTTTCCTGTCATTACCTACAGTTTCGAGTTTATTAACAGAGACAATAGTCTTCTTTGCATCCGAACACCGGGCTATTATTGGCGCCGCCTAATTACCCGTACGCACCGGACCGGGTGTTGTTTCGATAATTCTCACAATTTCATTCGCTACCACATCTGATTTATCATGTATACGAACGTCAACGTGGTAACGAATATTTTTACTCTCTCTAGGCTTTTCAGCTGACATTCTTTTATTTTCCAGACGTCAAATTCACTATCGCCTTACCTACTTGCTTTTGTACTTCACAAATTTATGATTCAAGCTAATTTATAACTTTCAGGTTTTACGTTGTACATCAGTGTTGAACATAGTTACTGCCTCCTTAACGTAGTTTCCGTTTTGTTCAGAATCTTCACGATCTGTCCCTTCAAGCTCTTAGCACATCGATCGAGTTCATTACCGATTTATTCCTGTATATCATTGACTGCATTAATACCCTAGTCTACTTTCCCCTGAAAACCCCCGTGAATAGAAATGACATTCTGAGTTACTTTACTACTCAGTGCACCGGAAAAATCCTCCGTCTGCTATCTTCTTTCACGCTTTAGTAATTCCTTTAATGGCTCCAGTTTACTCTTAAATTTACCATCTAGCTCATTTATCTTATCAGTTGGTTTACCGTCCATTTGTTGGGTTAAAGATTTTATCTGCTCACCGACTCTGATATCCAAAGACCATATTTTATTATCCAACTGACTACGTACTTACTGACACAAACAACTTATTTTATTGCTCAGTGATTGGTCTGAAGCAGGTATTTAATTTCTTAACTAACACGTATCACTGATGAAAGATTTGGCTGAAGAAGATATTGCGTCAATTATAATTTGAGCGAAAGCTTTCAAACAGTTTGGTTCCGAACCATATGACTGACCTAATGTTGGTTTCGTTTTACTTTCTAATTTTTCCGTATGATATGTCTCGTTGGAATTCTCATGATAAGAATCGTCAATCTCTTGTATTATGGTTACATTATTTACATCAACCATATCTCCTGCACTACTTATTCTACTATCCTAAGTCAGCTCGCCGTCAAACAATTGTAAGCTCGGCTCAATAATTTTTAGTTACCGCCCCGCCTGCATTATGGGATTCAGCATCTTTGCTTCCTGTGTTGTTCGAACAGAATCTTCACTGACTAGCATTAAATTCAAAATCAGATTTTAATTTTGCTAGGCTCAGGACAATGTACGAGCGATTATTATTCTAGTCACTAAGTTCGTCACGTATAGTGGACCGAAACTTCTGGCTAATTAAAATTTTTAAAGACACGTGCCCCAATTATTTCCTGTTGTTTGGGAAAGGTATCTGTTACGAAGAATAATGGAAATCTTGATAAATGCATATACAGCCACAACAGCATCATAACTACATGACCACTTTTGAACGACAACGATCGAAGGTAAAAATAAGAAATAATTAGTGCAATCTGGAATAAATAAACTGAATCTGTTATAATTTTAGATACCAAATTGTTTAAGAACTCCCGCAAGCTCGTTGTGAAAGCAAAAAATTACTGTATGATGATTAACTGTTTACAAATTTTAATTATGAACTAATCACTGAATTATAATTAGGTGAGAACTGAATCAAAAGCATTGACTTGAACTCGGATGTAAAACCACATTTAATACCAGAAATTGAAGCTAATCAGAAAATGAGCAAAACAATTTTTGCTGAACTCATCCATGTAAAAGTTAATTGTTTGCAAAACACTTTTGTTAATAAATAACTTTGCATTACTCACTGTTATGCTGTTACAGATTTTAGAAATGCAGATGTTCATAAATAATTGTTTTTTATTATGGTAAGCTATTTCTGGAAAGTTCGTAATGTTTTATCTAGCGAAGAATAAGTAATATTACACTACACTGTTACGTAATATCAATGAATACGAAAACATTAAAAGAATTATTTTGAAATAATGTTTTGTTAATATTAATTTAATTTATGCTTTTACTCTTTTATTGTCAGGCATTATAGTTCAACTAGTTGTTCTAGCAAGCACCAAACTTCAGTGCTATTAAATAACAATTTTGGATTATATTTTGTTTCGGTAATAGCACTTCTTTGTCTACGTACCGAAATTGATAAAAGCACATCACTTTCCCTGTTTTACTGTTCTTGTAGTGGTAACAGTTTCGGAGTCAGTAATGATGACAGTGCAGGACCCTGTTAGTTAAATGATTGAGATAACGGTCATTAACACTGTAACAGTTGCTGTTACTCAGATTATAATGCTGACTAGCCTTGTACACTCTAAAGATGAAACTGGTCTGATCTTACATTGAATAGTTGCTTTTGGTGCGATGGAAGGCATTATACGTCGACAATATGTGGCATCAGGCTCTCCTTTATCGTCGCTCCACATAACTCTTTTTGAATATTAATTTCGCATGTTGACAATGTCTTGTGCCCATTTACAACAACATAATATGTCTTGCCACATACACGAAATTTTACATTTTATTTCTTACACACCCTCGCATCGCTTCTGCACTTGACCACTTGTCGCTAGCGACTGTCTCTGAGGACTGCGTCTGCCCGACGAACCCAGAGACAGTATTCCTTATTTGGAACGGATTCTTTGGCTCTATACAATAGCAAATATCCCAGACTAGGCCACCGATTTTACTGCATCTTAGTTGGAACATTCTTTTTTATCTAGTTTGTTTGAATTAATTCTTTAACGTTTAGTTATACAACATTAATATAATAATGAAAGGTATGTATGATAGAATTTACTTCGCAGTTACGTTATTGTTACAAAAACTATAAAAAAATTGTATTAGGCACTGTGTTCTTGTGTTTCTACTTAATCTACACGTTCTAATGACTGACTTTGCGAGTACGAGATATGTGACATAAATAACCTAAATTTTGATTACATTCACTTACAATAACACGTGTTTTACACAGCCAGGGAGACGTAGACCCTAGTAACCGGCCAAATTTCAACTTTATACTTGCAGCTGTTCAGAGGAAACGGTGTCTTAAGAGATGGACGAACAACAAATGGCAAAAATACACTTTAATGGGGCATGATTACAGATTAACAGTTTTCGGATTTTTGTCTCTTCTCTTGTAGCGTGAAATCATGCTTCTTGTCAAATTCCATAATTTTAGGCCAACGGGAAATATCGTACTGTTCTGATGAGTGAGTTCACAAATATCGAATTACTTGACTTAAATTGCCATTTCTTTTGAGTGCCTTAATTTAGGACCTCCACGATTTCATTCCGCCAAGAGACCACAGACCTTAATATGCAACATAAATCTTAACTTGATACCTTCGTGAGTTCCTCGCCAAAGATAGGGTCTTACGAGACAGGCAGAGTGATCCTTTAACTGATCTGTCTCTACCGACTGACGTACGGACGATAAAACAGACACGTCACATTTAGGTATCTTCGCTGTGTAATATATGAAAAAAAAGACGTCAAATAATCCTTCCACATGGTAGAAAAATGGTGCTGAGGACGAGCACTTCGTCTAGAGGCATATTGCTGACAATGAAGTACTTATGCCACAGTCATCACAGGAAATACACACACCTAAAAAAAGGTTTGCGTCACCTCGGTTCCGCGAGTTACGGAACCTGTACAGAAAAATGGAATAGAGATCAACATAAACATCATTTACGCTCTTTTTATTGCTCACGAAAACCACACTTGCATGTTGTACCACCATACAGCAAGATCTTCAGAGGTGATGGTCCAGATTGCTGTACACACTCATACCTCTAACACCCAGTAGCACGTCCTCTTGCATTGATGCATACCTGCATTCGTGGCATACTATCCGCAGGTTCATCAAGGCACTGTTTTCCCAGATTGTCCCACTCCTCAACGGCGATTCGGAGTAGATCCCTCAGAGTGGCTGGTGGGCCACGTCGTCCTTAAACGGCCCTTTTCAATCTATCCCAAGCTTCCTCGATAGGGTTCATGCTTGGAGAACATGATGGCCACTCTAGTCAAGCGTTGTTATCGTGAAGGAAGTTATTCACAAGATGTTCACGATGGGGGCGCCAATTGTCGTCCGTGAATACGAATGTCTAGCCAGTATTCTGCCGATATGGTTGCACTATCTGTCGGGGAATCGCATTCACGTATCGTACAACCATTACGGCGCCTCCCATGACCACCAGCGGCGTACGTCGGCCCCACATAATGCCACTCCAAAACAGCAGGGAACCTCCACCTTGCTGCAATCGCTGCACAGTGTGTCTAAGGCGTTCAGCCTGACCAGGTTGCCTCCAAACACTTGTCCGACGATCGTCTGGCTTAAGGCAAATGCGACACTCATCGGTAAAGAGAACGTGATGCCAATCCTGAGCGGTCCATTCAGCACGTTGTTGGGCCCATCGGTATGTTCTTTGTACCACGCTACATGGATCGTGGTTGCACCGATGGACCTCGCTATGGACGTCGGGAGTAAAGTTGCGCATCATACAGGCTACTGCCCACAGATTGAGTCGTAACACGACATCCTGCACGAAAAGCATTACTCAACATTGTGGCCTTGCTGTCAGTGTTCCTTCGAGCCATAATTCGTAGGTAGCGGTCATCCACTGCAGTAGTAGCCCTTGGGCGGCTTGAGTGAAGCATGTCATCGACAGTTCCTGTTGTCTCAGTATTTCCTCGGTGTCCAAACAACATCGCTTTGGTTCACTCCGATACGAATGGGCACTTCCCTTGTTGAGAGCCCTTCCTGGCACAAACTAATAATGCGGACGCCATCGAACCGCGGTAATGACCGTCTAGGCATGGTTGAACTACAGACAACAAGAGCCATCTACCACCTTCCTGGAGGAATGACTGGATCTGATCGGCTGTCCGAGCCCCCCCCCCCACACACACACACACACCTCCCACCCCGTCTAATAGGCGCTGCTCATGCATGGTTGTTTATATCTTTCGGAGGGTTTATTGACATCTCCGAACAGTCAAAGGGACTGTGTCTGTGATCCAGTATACACAGGCAACGTCTGTCTTCAGGAGTTCTTGGAACTGGGGTGATGCAAATATGTTTTTGATGTTTGTACCTTATTAGCAGGCCACCGTATCACTTTTACTTCTATATATCCAAAACTGTTTGTATAAGTGGCCCAACTATACTTATTCTGTTAAGCACTGATATGTTGTGTCTGCGCTTGCTGCATCCAAATGAAGGTTAAATGATTTAAAATTGCTTTACCGAGTATACTAAATTCTGTCATAAAGGAAGCAACTGATTTGGTACCTTGAATTCTCATGCTGCAAAGTAATTATCTCGACAACGATGTGACAAGTAAACCTGAATTGCCTTGCTCTAACCACTTCCTGCAGCCCCACTAAAACATGTCAATTAATGAGTATGGTGCTTCGTGACGGCATATACTACCTTAGTCTAAAAAAAAAAAAAAAACCCTTCAGGATGGTGAACCGACCGCGCCACGATCCAGGTCACATAAATACTATCTATGAGTGTCGTCTTTTGTTTTTCATGGACGACTATGCGGATTCCAGTTCCTCATAAGACGCAAATTTCTTAAT